>NW_028081756.1:1214591-1713371 GCF_014824575.4 Sturnira hondurensis | reverse complement strand
AATGACTGGATCAAAAAACTATGGTACATTTACACAATGGAATTCTATGCTGCAGAAAGGAAGAAGGAACTACTACCCTTTGCAACATCATGGATGGAACTGGAAAGCATTATGCTGAGCGAAATAAGCCAGGCGGTGAAAGACAAATATCATATGATCTCACCATTAACAGGAATCTAAACAAACCAAACAAGCAAGCATAATACGACCAATGACACTCAAATATGGAACAGGCTGTCAGGGCCCAGAGGGGAGAGGGGAGAGAATCATAGGGGAAAAGGGAATGGACTCACATGAACAAGTATAAAAGACACATGGACAATAACTAAGGGTGGGGGGTGGAAAGGGGAGGGAGGCAGGGAGCATGGGGTAGGGGGCGGGCAGGGTTGGGAATATAAGACAGAAACCTGTACTTGAACAAGAATTAAATAAAAATTATATTTTAAAAAAAGATTTATAAAGAAAATATAAGGAATATGCGACAGCGACCTTTTGTAGCCCATAAAGTCTCAAGAGTTTACTATCTTGTATTTCACTGGAATCACTTACTGATTCTTGGTCTGAATAATGGCATCACTTATATGCTCTTGGTGAAGCAGCAGAAGTATATACTAATGTTACAGGTGGGCACAGGTAACCAGGTTCTTGGTGATCACAGACAAAGAAGTGAACCAAATACACAGAGTTTATAGCAGAAAGGGAGAGAGCAGATTTATTAAGCAATAGTACACTCCACAGAGCATGGGAGTGGGCCAATTCTGAGTAGAGATTGATCTCAAGGGCTGGAGGGATTCTTTTCTTATAGGGAGTATCTTTCCTGGCTAGGTTGGTGGGATTTTATGGCACATGTACAAGTAGTTGTATTACTTTAAAGTTATTGTGCATGTGGTCTCCCATGATTTTCTTTGACTGGCCACAGGAAAAGGGGGTCATATAATGTTAATTTCTTATAATACTATTATAATGAAGTAGGGGTCATGTAGCATCTTCTGTGCAGGTGCATTCATGATTCACCATGATTCAGCACTTTTTCAGAAAGCAGGAACAACAGGTCTTAGAACAGCATCTCTGTCCTGTATGGATGTCCTTTACGTTAGCTCTGGAGAACCTCGGGAGTTTCTTCCTTCCTGATTATCTCCTGCCTCACTAGTGAACTTCAGGTGCAGACAGTCAATTTCCTCTTACTGGTTCCAGGGCTACTCTGCAATCATGTGTTACACATCTGGAATTTCTGCTGCATGACAGCATCTGGTCTCAGGTCATCCTGGCCTTTCAAGAAAATCACAATGGGAATAACGAAGCACAGTTCATTTTATTATTATAAAATCATGCCAAAAGTCATCTGAGGACAGTGAAAGGGCACTCAAAAATCAATCTGAGCATCAGTGCCCCTCTTATAAGTGTCTTAAATAATTAATATCTACAGTTATTCTTTCATTTAAAACTATAACACTGTGTAGGCTGAACAATTTAGAAAAAGAAAGTTGGGAATATAAGACAGAAACCTGTACCTGAACAAGAATTAAATAAAAATTATATTAAAAAAAAAAGAAAGTTCCCCTAGCTGCTTTTGTAATTAGACTAACTGGAACTCCTCCAGCTGAGGACAGGTTACAAAATACCTGGGTGGAGCAACACTTATCTCCCCACAGTTCATCAGCAAGGCACAAAGAGCTTTTGAGCAGAGTAAAGAAGGAATGCTGTCCTCATGACCTATTCAAGAAAACAAGCAACAACCCCCAACATATGTTTCCTATAAGAAGCAAGCTGGTTGTTAACCTCATCATGTCAGTAGATGTTAAAAGTATTCTTTTACTTCAATCAATTGTTATAATATTGATGATCTTCCAGAGACAAAAAATTGAGGAAAGCATTCTGCTTTTAAAGTATTACATATTTCTATCCCTTAGGTTTTTCTTACTTGTAATTTTTCAGAATAAAAATAAAGGCACAAATAAAACAAGAAGAAAATATCAACTACAGTCTTTTTTATTTTAATTTTTATTTAATTCTTTTTCAAGTACAGTTTTCTGTCTTATATTCCCAGCCCTGCCCCCCACCCAGTGCTCCCCACCTTCCCCCCATTTCCACCCCCCACCTTAGTTATTCTCCATGTGTCCTTTATACTTGTTCATGTGAGTCCTTTTCGCCTATGATTCTCTCCCCTCTCCCCTCTGGGCCCTGACAGCCTGTTCCATATTTGAGTGTCATTGGTCATATTTTGCTTGCTTATTTGTTTTGTTGTTTAGATTCCTGTCAACGGTGATATCATATGGTATTTGTCTTTCACCACCTGGCTTATTTCACTCAGCATAATGCTTTCCAGTTCCATCCATGGTGTTGCAAAAGGTAGGAGCTCCTTCTTCCTTTCTGCAGCATAGAATTCCATTGCGTAAATGTAACATAGTTTTCTGATCCAGTCATTTACCGATGGGCATCTAAGTTGCTTCCAACTCTTGGCTATCATAAATTGTGCTGCTATGAACATTGGGATGCATAGGCTCTTTTGGATTGGTGCTTCAGGGTTCTTAGGATATACTCCTAACAGTGGAATTGCTGGGTCAAAAGGTACGTTCATTTTTAGTTTTCTTAGAAAATTCCATACTGTTTTCCATAGTGGTTGTACCAGTCTTCAATCCCACCAACAGTGAACTAGGGTCCCCTTTTCCCCACAACCTCTCCAGCACTTGTTGTTTGTTTCTTTGTTTATGATAGCCATTCTGACCAGTGTAAAGTGGTATCTCATTGTGGTTTTAATTTGCATCTCTCTGATAGCTAGCTATATCGAGCATCTTTTCATGTGTCTCTGGATCCTCTGTATGTCCTCCTTAGAGAAATGTCTGTTCAAGGCCTTTGCCCATTATTTAATTGGGTTGCTTGTCTTCTTTGAGTGGAGTTGAGTGAGTTCTTTGTATATTTTGGAGATTAAACCTTTGTCTGAGGTATCATTGGCAAATATGTTTTCCCAAACAGTTGCTTCTCTTTTTATCTTGATACTGTTTTCCTTAGCCATGCAGAAGCTTTTAATTTTGATGAGATCCCATTTGTTTATTCTTTCCTTTATGTCCCTTGCTCTAGGGGAGGTATCAGTAAAAATATTGCTGCATGGAATATCTGAGATTTTCCTGTCAATGTTCTCCTCTAGGGCTTTAATGGTTTCCCGGCTTATATTTAAGTCTTTTATCCACCTTGAATTTATTTTGGTGTATGATGCAAGTTGGTGCTCAAGTTTCATTTTTTTTGCATGTAGCTGTCCAGTTCTCCCAACATCATTTGTTGAAGAGGCTTTCTTTACTCCATTTTATGTTACTGCCCCCTTTGTCGAATATTAATTGACTGTAGAGAGTTGGGTTTATTTCTGGGCTCTCTGTTCTATTCCATTGGTCTATGTGCCTCAACTACAGTCTTTATTTGACTCTTTTCATTAACTCTCTAAGAACCACACCATAGAAAAAAATCTCTCGTTGACAATGTCTTTTCCTTGCCATCACTGCCCACACAGTCTATTCTTTTTGGAAACTTTGCCCCTGCTAACTGAAATTCTACTTTAAATACCTGTATAGTCACCGCATTTTCCTATTCTTCTTTGCCTTCTACCTAATAAAAATATAAACATGATAATAGGTCAGATACACTATTTTCACTTAAAGAAAAATGAATTATGGCCCTGGCTGGTGTAGCTCAGTGGGTTGAGTGCGGGCCTGCGAACCACACGTTTGTGGTTCGATTCCCAGTCAGGGCATATGCCTGGGTTGCAGGCCAGTTCACAGCAGGGGACTCACAAGAGGCAACCATACATTGATATTTCTCTCCTCTCCTTCTCTCCTTCCCTTCACCTCTAAGGATAAACAAATAAAATCTTTAAAAAAGAAAAGAAAAATGAATTATGATCAATAATTTTAATATTAAACAGAGAAATAAAGGACAATGTGCTGTTGGTTAAGAACTGAAGCTATAACTTTAACTTTCTTTTAAATGAAAAGGTATTTTCATTTAAAGTCTTTTTCTTTAAAAAAGAGAAAGAGAAAGTTAACTTTCAGAAAGTTATTAAGTTATTAAGTTAACTTTCTGTTAAATGAAAGGGAATATTTGATATTGAAAAGGTTTTTAAAAAGTGACATAGATAACAATACTTACATAAATAGCTCAATAAAAGTGGAATATACATGATCAGACTGGTGTGGCTCAGTGGACTGAGCACTGGCCTGCAAACCAAAGGGTTAGTATTTTGATTCCCATTCAGGGTACACACCTGGGTTGTGCTCAATGTCCCCAGTCAGGGGCATGAGAGACACAACCACACATTAATGTTTCTCTCCCTGTCGTTCTCCATCCCATCCCCTCTGTCTAAAAACAAATAAATAAAATCTTTTTTAAAAAGCTGGGTATACAAAATTAGAATAGTGTCACTTTAAAAACTATTGAAAAACCAGGGTTCATGTCTTAATACTAACTTGTTTGTATATGTTAAGTCATCTAAGAAATAGTAAACTCACAAAAACCTAATAAGGTAAATTTTTAGAAAACTGTAGAGGATTTCTCTAGGTTGTTACTACTAAATACAGCATTTCCAGGAAATATTCAGCTAAATAATATTGATGGCACAACTGGAAAGATATTAGTTAATCCACACAATACAGCTATTCTTCAAATCAAGTGACTATAGGTACTAATCACCAAACTGCAAACTCAAAGGAGAGAATCACAATGTAGTTAAGATAACCATTTTCTAAACTATAACCTTTATCATTACATAAATTCCTGACCACAGGGGTATTTGTGGCAATTAAAGATCATTATGATGTAGCTAAAATTATCATGTACATTATAATCATATACTATAATACATACTGCATTACTTAATACTGTAATACATCACAGTCAATATACTATAACACATACAGAACATTTTAAAGCAATAACACAATTAGGAAATTTCTTCCCACATTGAAAATTAACCTTGGCATAAGCACATGCAATCTTTTTTTCTTCTGGCTGGTGAAGACAACAGTTTACAGACCTTCATCACAAGAAAGAGGAGAGGCATGAAACTGAAGGCAAAAGAAAAGAAAACAGGAGAGGCCATTAAGTGGTTTAAGCCTTGAGCAAATAGAATCTAATAAAGAAAAAACTACAAGTTCAAACAAACAAAATTGCCAATATATAACCAATTTTGACCTATAGAATAAAATGGCAATTTCAGATGATTTTACCTAATAGAGAGGTAAATTCCACTAAATTGTTTAATAAAAAATCAAAACAATTAATAATAAATTACCTTAATTTTCATAGTAGGAACAATGTCTTCTAAATTCTTAAATTTAGTAATTGACTGGTATGCTGGAATTTTTAAGCCTTTTGTGTCTAGAGGTTTTGGTGACAACTAAAAATTGAGGAACAGCACTGAAAATAAAACACAGTTCAGCAGATGCCATAGACCTGATCTGTGGCTGATCCGTGATTTTGGCCCTGATTTAGAAATGAAGACTCAGGGGCTCATGACAAAACCTACTCAGGACCAGAGCATGCAAGGATTAGCATGGCTTACAATGCATTCGCCGGTTACCTGGCACTGGCAATTAGACCACATTCCACCTGAGGGGCCTTGCTGAGCACCTTGAGATAATTATATACTTTGAAGTACTGGAAAATAGCAGCCAAATAGGTGGAAGCTGAGCCCACATGCTTGTGTCTCCAGCACAGATTTTCTGCTGATCTTCCAGCAAATGACTTGAACAATCCATGGAATCTCAGCTGATATGAATTGTTGAAGCCAAGGGGTACAGAGGTTGTTTTACACTGTCTGATCAGAGACTTTATAAGTTGAAGAGGAAATACCCTGTGTGAGGCACTAGCAACAGAGAAGAGACCAGACACAAAATGCAGCTTAGTTGCTTGCTGTCCTCCCAGAGGGTGGGGGCCAGTCCCCCACAAGGAACCCCAACCCCAATTGGGAGAGACTTGGGAAGATATATGGAGTCTGGGAAATTCAGGCTGCATACACATTGCAAGCAGCATGTCCTTAGCTACAGCACCAGTTGGGAGAGTTCCAGAGAGAAATTCTATCTCTCAACTGTCAGAGACCCTGGCAGATTGCAGCCAGCCCTAAGGGAGACATTTTGCTTTTGGGAGAGGTGGAGTGTGCAGAGAACCAGTTAGCAGCTTGGCACTGTAGTGTGGGTATGGGTGCCACATAGACTTTTTAAAAGGAGAGCTGAAGTGTAAGTGTGCAGGCACCCCATGCATAAGTACAGCTGCCCTGTCAGCAAAGAAACCAGATTTAAAGCACAGTTCATTCCCACTGAATCCAATTGAGCAGGAAAATAAGAAAGTTGCTTGGTGAAAAGATTGCAGGGCCCCACCCAGTGCAGCTGGTGACCAGGGGGCTGCAGAAAGTTCGGGTCTGAGTCTCCTGTGAGAGCAGTGGGCTGAGAGTTCCATGGGCAAAAGCTGCACACCTGAGATTCTTTACAGTCAGGGAGGACCCCTCACACCAGAGAGTGCAAACCTCTGAGAAGAAGGCACGCCCAACCTCCACCTGCATGATTGCAAACTGCAAAATAGTAAGGCCAGGCTCAAGAATACCCTGCCTGCCACATATCCTCAGGGAAAAGAAATCTCCAAAAGAGCCCTTTGTGAACTTTTATCAAACACGACTAGCTATGCAGTTTCTTCGGGCTCGAAACCAGCAGAGCAGGAAGAATAGAAACTGGCACTGCAAGGGATATTCAGAGCTCCCATCAGCGCCAACTAGGAAAGAACAAACCCTTTTACACAGATTTGCCCCTCACATAAAACAGACAGCTAATTAATCAGAAACTATACATTATTGAAAATAATCTGGGACAAACCAAGATGCGTGTTGCAGGGGTGGGAGAACACATCCACCATCCTCCCTGAAGACTGAACAGCACCCACCAAGGGAGATTCAGAAATCTCACCAGAAGCCCCCTCTAGAGGCAGGTGGAGGTGACACATGTGGTGCTGCCAGATGTTAGATGAACCACCCTTTGGCCTTGTGCTGATAAGCCAGCAGGGCAGAACAGCAAGGATCAGCAAAGCCTGAAAGAGACAGCCACTGAATGTGTATCACTTGTAGCTTTGAACAGGCTCCCTGAAGCTAGACTGGGACACCACCTGACATTATCAGAGTTGGATCCAGAAGGAAAAGACAGTAGATAAACACTAAACTCTGCTGAAATGAATTCCACCTTGTTCTTTTTCATTATTTTTTCTCCTGCATAAGTAATTAACATTTTTCTTCTTCTTTGATTTTGTTCCTATTATTTCACTATTTTTTATTTTAGTTTTATTTCAATTTTTATATTTTATTCTTTCCTTCTTTTGTTCCATTTCACCTTCTTCCTGGCCTTTCTTATTTTCATTTCAAATTTTTATTTTTTTCTTTCTTAGCCTGGTTTCTAAATTTTATTGTTTCTCCTCCCTCTATCCTCTCAAAGTTGTTTTTTGTTCCTTTATACATATCATAATCTTTTTTCTTTCTTATACTATTCTTATTCTCTTTCCACCTACATTAATCTTTGTTTATTTGTTGTGAATATTGTTGTGATGGTTGTTTTTCTTCAATTCTGTTCCTATTTTTCACTATTTTTAAAAGTTTCCTTTCAAATCTCATATTATGCTCTTCCCTTTTCTTACTCTATTTTCCTTATTACCTCCTTTTTTTACTTATATTGTAAATTTTATTTTCTCCCTTTCTCCACCTTGTTTCTATTCCCTATCTAATATTTCTTCTCCCTTTACTCTCTCAGAATCATGTTGTTGGTGGTGGTGGTCATCTCATGTTCTTTCTTTCTTATAATATTCTTACTCTCTTTCTACATGTATTAATATTTGCTCATTTGTTGTTCATATTGTTGTGGTTGGGGAGGCTTTTGCTGGTGTGCATTTTGTTCACTGATTTGTTTTGTTTTGTTTTAGCAGCACCTGTGCAATATCATACTAGACACAGTAGGAGTCATGGTTCTCAGTCAGCTAGACAGAGAGGAGAACCCACCAATGAATGAGCCAACAATAACAAAAACCCAGTAACAAAAGAGAACCCGCATAAACTGTATAAAATGCAACCCTAGAGTATCCACTCAGGAAATCAAGGAGACTGCACACTAAGTTCCACAGGTCTTCTACCCCAGAAGGCCACCTCATGAGAACAGAGACCCAAAGTAGATCAACCTAATATGCATAAATAAAAGGAGTCACCTGAATGGGGAGACAAAGAAACAACCCCCAATAGAAAGGAATGGAGGAATCCCCAGAAAAAATGCTAAATGAAATTAAGGCAAGCAATTCATCAGACATAGAGTTCAAAGCAATGGTTATAAAGATACTCAAAGAACTCATTGACAACTACAAAGAGCTTTAGGGGAGCTACAATGAACTTAGTGGGAACTACATTAGCATGAAAAAAAGTCATAGAAACTGAATAAGAACCAAGAGGAAATGAAGAATACAATATCTGAAATGAAGAATATACTAGAAGGAATTAAAAGCAGGTTAGACAAAGCAGAGAGTCAAACCAGTGATTTGGAAGACAAGGTAGGAAAAAAACCCAGTCAGAACAGCAAAACAAACAAACAAAAAAGATCAAAATGAACAAAGATAGTTTAAGAAAGTTGCAGAATGACCTGAAATGTAACAATATTCACATTATATAGATACCAGAAGGAGATGAAAAGGAGCAAGGCATAGAACAACTGTTTTAAAAAATAATTGCAGAACACTTCCCTAACTTAGTGAGAGAAAGTCAGACAAGTATGAGAAGTAAAGATGAACCCAAAGAGGCCCACTCATTGACACATCATAATTAAAACAGCAAAATGTAAAGGCAAAGAGAGAATCTTAAAAGGGCAATAGAGAAATAGCTAATAGCATATAAGGAAGCATTGCTAAAGCTACCTTTTGAATTCTCAACAGAAACACTGCAAGTCAGAAGAGAATGGCACAAAATATTCCAACTAATAAAAAGCAAAGGCTGGCAACCAAAACAACTCTACCTTTAAGGATCTAACTTAAAACAAAAGGTGAAATGAGGAGCTTCTC
Organism: Sturnira hondurensis; assembly: GCF_014824575.4. Lineage (NCBI taxonomy): Eukaryota > Metazoa > Chordata > Mammalia > Chiroptera > Phyllostomidae > Sturnira > Sturnira hondurensis. The sequence continues at coordinate 1,704,311 of NW_028081756.1, read as the reverse complement.
AGACAAAAAAAAAAGGCAAAAAGACAACTTCTCCACCAAACCAGCATTGCAAGAGATGCTAAAGAGACTGCTTTAAAATGATGAAGAAATAGAGAGAGGAACACAGGTGCAGTGGGGGGGGGGGGGGTGGCCATGAAAAAATACCTATCAATAATCACCTTAAATATAAATGGATTAAATGTTCAAATCAAAAGACATAGGGTAGCTGAATGGACAAGGAAACATGTATGCTGTCTATAAGAGACCACATGTATGTTGTCTATAAGAGACCCAACTCAGAACAAAAGGTCTACAAAGGCTGAAAGTGAAGGGATGGAAAAAATATCCCAAGCAAATAGACATGAAGAAGGCAGGCATAATAATATTTATAACAGAAAAAATATACTCCAAAACAGATGCCATAACAACAGACAAAGAAGGTAATTACATAATACTTAAGAGAGCAGTCCAATAAGAGAATATAACCTTTGAAAACATATATACAGCCAACATAAGAGCAGCTAAATATATAAGAAAAATTTTGGAGGCCTTTAAGAAAGAGACTGACAATAGTCCCTACAGTCATTATAGGGATTTTAACACACCACTGTCAACAATGGATAGGAGGGGGGCCAAGATGGAGGCATAGGCAGAAACACTTCACTTCCTCATGCAACCAAAAGAAGGAAAACAACCAATTTAAAAACACAGAACACAAGGAAGATGGCAGAGGAGTGAATGAAAGTCACACTGACCTCCTGCCAGGACCAATCTAGAACTACAACTCAATCGTGGAGAAGCCACCCAGAACAAACAACTGAACAATAGCCAGAGAAAAGCATATAACTTCGGACACACAGAACCAGCTTTGGCACAACCTGTCTCATAAGGAGTGCAGTGGAGACTCGAGAGGGCTGGCTGAGCATCCACAAGCGGCAGTGGCAGTGGGATAATTAAGAGGCCAGTTGGGTCCCCCAGAGAAGACTAGGGAATAAACCCTAAGCTAGGATTCCCAGCCTGAAACACCCGAGCCCAAAAAGTACACAGATAACAAGCAGCATTGGAAAATGGAAGGATTGCTCTGTCAGAGGCAGATGGTTGGAAATGCAGGGCCACTTAAAGGGCCAACACACAAATTTTCAGTTGCAGCCACTTACCCAGGACTCTGGCAAAGGTGGGGACAGAGTGGGCTGGAGACACCTGAGGAGAGACTAGGAATGGAAGCCCTGGGGAGAAAACTGAGAGTTCCTGGTGCTGAGTCTCCTTCAAAGGGCAGCAGCCTTTGTGCTCAGGAAGACCACTCCCTTCCAAGTGGCAGTAGCCTGCGAGGAAACAGTAGCCCTGACCCCAGAAGGGTGTCTGCCCTAGCCCTTTAGTGCTTACGCCTGGCTGCTGAGTCCTAGTGACCAGATGGACAAGTGAAGGAGATAGCCAGAGATGAGACAGTAAATCACTGGTAAAGGTGGGGCAGAGTAGACTAGAGAGATTTGAGGAAAGACTGGGGATAGAAGTTTTGGGAGAGAACTGAGAAAGTGGCCACCAGGATCTGAGATCCCATGCTGGGCTAACCTCTCTATGCAGCAATCATCCTGCTCAGGCAGACCACTCCCCTCTGAGCAGCAGCAGCCTGAGGGGAAACAATAGCCCCCACCCCAGAGGGATTCAGCCCCACCCTACAGTGTTTAAACCTGACTGCTGAGTGAGAATGACCAGATTAACAATTGAAGGAGACACCCAGTGACAGCAAATCACTGCAAGTTTGGAACTGGCTGCCTAAGGTCAGACAGGGTCAACCTCTGACATCACCAAATCCAGAAAGAAAAATACAGTGGTAAATATAAGAGGCTACTGAGACAAAAGCCACTGTGGTCTTCTTCATGATTTGCAATATTTGTATCCTGCATAACATTCATTTCTTGTTCAGCAGCTTTGTATATAATAAGTCACTAGATTTTATTATATAATGTATTTTAACTCACATATTTTGTCCCTCTCTTCTCTTAGCCCATTTTACCTTCCTCTTTCCTTGAAATATTTTCATTTCAAATTTGGTTTTTGAGAGGTTTTCTTAGGCTCTGTCGAGAAAGAAACTCCAATCAGCCATAAAATAGGCAATAAAGAGCTTTATTGGGGTTTGCGCTTCCGGGTGAAATTCCACGGTCTGTAGGATGAGGCTGTGGAAGTCACGCCCAAGCAGGGAATGTAGTGGGATTCTATTTTCATTGGCTCCCCATGGGAGCTGGGGATTGGTGCCCTCTGAACAAAGAAGCAGTGCAGCATTGGTGGTCTCTTCCTCGGACTCAGATTACTGTGAGGATGTCCGTCTTGGCAAAGTCCAGCCGGAGCTTCCTCCTATCCCCGCCCACCCTAACAGTTTTCTCTCTAGCTATAACTTGTTTCCATTTCACATTCTTACTATTTCTTCCTCGTCCAGACACCCAAAACTAATTCTGTTGTCAAGGGTCATTTTACATCCTTTTGCCCAGCTCTTAAAATACCCACATTCTCTCTACACTTTTAGCAAACTTTGCTAGTTGGTTGTAAGTAAGGTAGTTGTTGTTGCATTGTTTTTTCAAGGTTATCTCTAGAGCTTTATTAATTCTTTATTTCAAATATTAAATTTTACTGGTCCCATTGCCTACTCTTCTTTTCACCTCAAATTTTAATTTTGCCTTTTAGCCTGTTTTCTTCTTTTTTCTTGTCTTTCTTCTATTTTTCTTACACTTGCCCTTTTATATTTCTTTATTCTCCTTTTCCTTTACTTCCCAAATTTTAATTTTTCCTTCACTTAGTCTAGTTTTTGTTCCTCACTGTTAGTATTCCATCTCCCTCTAGCACTACAGAATCACTTTCCGTTCCTCTAAACATCTCTTACATTTCTTTGTTGATTTTTCCCTCTTATTCTCATACCACCTATATTAATTTTACTTCATTTGTTGTTGATAGTACTGCAGTAGATCTTTCTCTCCAACTTGTCTTCTATATTTTTATTAATTATTTAATATTTTCCTTACTTTTTCTTTCTTTCTCTCACTTTATCTTATTTTATATTATTTTAATTTTTGTTTAAAACTCATATTATGTTTCTTTCTCATACTCATGCCACACTTTTTATTCCTTTTATTCATGAGGTAAACTTTACCTTCTCTTTTCCCACTGCTCCAACTCCCAAATTTTATACTGCTCTTAGAGTTGCTCTTATAGAGCAAAATCATTTGCTCTATAAGAGCAAAATCTTATAATAATTTCTTATAATCATTTCTTAAAATCATTTAAGACGATTTTAAGAAATCATCTTAAAATCATTTCTCTCTCAGTAGGGGGCCTCATATCCCTTCTCCTTTCTTATAATAGTCTTAAGCTCATTACACCCTTATTAATACTGCTTCATTTGCTATCGATAGTGGGATTGTGGTGAAGAGTTATATTTGCAGGTGTGGGTTTGTTGCTTGGGTTCTGTGGCATTATTCAGGCAGCACCTGCACAACAGCACACATGAGGTGCGCAGTGACCCTGAGTCAACCAGCAGCAGGGAAGGACCCACAAAAGAATGGCTCAATGACAATCAAAACCCAATTACATCCAGAAAACCAGCACAAAAGGCATAAAGGACATCTCAAGAACATCAAGTTAAGGTGATAAAGGAGACTGCACCTCTGAATCTCACAGGTCTCCTACCATAGAAGTTCACACCACAAAGTCAGAAACTCAAAACAGATAAATTTAAGAAGCCGAAGCAAACAGGAAGAGTCGAACAAATAGTAAGAACACAAAGAAGCAACCCCCAATCAAAGGAAAGGAGGAATCCTCAGAAACAAAGCTAAATGAGACAGAGGCAAGTCAACTATCACATATTGAGTTCAAAACAATGGTTATAAGGAAGCTCGGGAAGAGAGAGAAGATGGCCGCGGAGTACAACAAAGAATTTCGCTTCCCTTCACGCGCCAGAGAAAAACCAGGCTGCTCTGCAGAGGAGCGCAGCAAACACCCAACAGGGACCCAGCATATAGGAAGGCAGGACCCCAGAAAGTATAGCAGACACTGAATGACCAGAGGTTGAGGAGAGGAGACGGACAGCAGATCAACAAGGTACGAGGGAACAGCGCAGAGGCTACAGGCCCTCCACCGGGCAGCGCCAGGGCCCTGGCTGGGCTGCCTTGATCTCTGAGAGCCAAGGGCAGGCAACAACAACCCTGGGAGAGAACTACAACCCTGGGAACAACAACCCTGGGAGGCAACAACAACCCTGGGAGGGTCACCGGCACCCTCTCTAACTAGCAGGGCACAGATTGGAAAACACCAGGAGAGATCGGTTTGCCTGTAGTGGCAGAGAGAGGAGTGGGCATTGGGAAGCAAACCAAAGAGCTCTGATAACCTGTGGAGTCAGGCTGTGGTTACCAGTTTGGGGAAATGAGGGGCCCCAGCATTCCCAGTAGCCTGAGCCGGTGCTCCCACAGTCTCGGGGAGCTTCGGGATACTGGCAGTGCCCCTGGAAGAGCACCAGTCACCAGCTCCCTCCCTACCAAGCCAGGCACAGAATGAGAAGCACCGGGAGTCCAATTGTGGTTACCAGCTTGGAGGTCTAGGAGTCCCCGTGCATTCCCGGTAGTGCGCATTCCTGGTGGTGCGACTTCCCGAAGTGGGGGACTCCAGCAGGCGCTCACACAGCCTCGGGGAGCTGCGGGCAACTGGCAGGGCCCCTGACAGAGAGCCAGTGGGGAACTGAGAGCTCGGGACTTGGGCCTCCGTTCCCACAGTCTCGAGGAGTTGCACACCACTGACAGGGTCCCTGGAAGAGCGCCAGTCGCCAGCTCCATCCCTACCCAGCTGGGCTCAGACTGAGAAGCACCGGGAGTCAGCTTGTGGCTGCTGGCTTGGAAGAATTGTGAGTTGCCCTGTGTGTGGAGTCACAGCACTGGAAAAGGTCCAAGCCCAAGCCTGGGAGACCAGGAAAGGCTGGCTGGGAGAGTGCGCCCTCACGCCAGGCCAGAGCTGGGGAGCCTGGGGAAAAATCTGCTCTCAGTGGGGCATGGGAGAGTGGCGCCATTCTGGATCTTGGGAGGGAACTGGCGAGACCAGTTGAGTTTACCGAGACAAGAGAAAGGCCACACTAATAGCCCCTCAGGCTGCTACAGCTAGTGAGACGAGAAGAAAGGGTTTGACCAGCTGGAAACCAACAAGAGGAGTAGGTGGAAGTGGAGAACACCAAGATACCTGCAGGAGACTGCACCACTGAATCTCACAGGCATCCTACCACAGAAGTTCACACCGTAAACCCAGGAACCCAGAATAGATCACTTTAAGAAGCTGACGCCAACAAGAAGAGCAACATAAACAATGGGAAGACAAAAAAACAATCCCCAAATGAAAGAAAAGGAGGAAGTCTCAGAAAGAATGTTAGATGAAATAGAAGCAAGTCAACTATCAGATATTGAATTCAAAGCACTGGTTATCAGGAAATTCAAAGAGCTTACAACGAGCTACCAGAAACTACAGGGGAGCTACAATGAACTCTCCGCAAACTATACCAGCATGTAAAAGGAAATAGAGACCATCAGCAGAGGCCAAGAGGAAATGAAAATTACAATTTCTGAACTGAAGAACACAGTAGAAGTTATGAAGAGTAGGATTGATGAGGCAGAGGACCGCATAACCGAGCTTGAAGACAGGGTGGAAAGAATCTCCTAGATGGACGAGGTACTAATGGAAAAGAGAATCAGAAAAAACGAGGAGAGTCTAAGAGAAATTCAAGACAATGTGAAACATAATAACATCCAAATAATAGGAATACCAGAAGGGGAAGAAGAACAAGGGATAGAAAACCTACTTGAAAGAGTAATAACGGAAAATTTCCCTAGGATGAGGGGAGAGAAAGTCACACGAATCCAGGAATCGCAGAGAGTCCCAATCAGGTGGAACCCAAAGAGGTCTACAAAAAGACACATCATCATTAAAATGGCAAAACTCCAAGACAAAAAGAAAGTCCTAAAGGCAGCAAGGGAGAAAAAGGAAGTAACATACAAGGGGGTCCCAATAAGGTTGGATACTGACTTCTCCATGGAAACATTCCAAGCAAGAAGAGAATGGGAAGAAATATTCCAAGTAATGAGAAACAGAGGCCTACAACCAAGGCTACTGTACCCAGCAAGGCTCTCAATCAAGATAGAAGGCCAAATAAAGAGCTTCCAAGACAAAAGTAGTCTAAAAGAATACCCCTCCACCAAATCAGCTCTACAAGAATTACTAAAAGGGCGGCTTTAAGGAAAGGAAGTAAAAAAGACAGAGAGGAAGACAGGTACATAAATGGCAATGAATAAGTACTTATCAAAAATAACCTTAAATGCAAATGGATTAAATGCACCAATTAAAAGACATAGAATACCTGAATGGATAAGAAAGCATGACCCATACATATGCTGGCTACAAGAGACCCACCTCAGTCAAAAGGTCATCACAGACTAAAAGTGAAAGGCTGGAAACAAATTTTCCAAGCAAATGGACAAGAAAAAAAAAGCCGGGGTAGCAATTCTCATATCAGACAAAATAGACTTCAAAAAAAGAGAGACCCAGAAGGTCACTTCATAATACTCAAGGGGAGAATCCACCAAGAAGACATTAACATCATAAATATATATGCACCCAACACAGGAGCACCCAAATATATGAAGAAAATTCTGGAGGACCTCAAGAAAGATATTGACAGCAACACAATTATAGTATGGGATTTTAACACCCCACTGTCAAAAATGGATACATCTTCCAAACAAAATATCAACAAAGACATTGCAGCATTAAATGACACCATAGATGAAATGGACCTAATTGATATATAGAGAGCCCTCCATCCCAAAGAAGCTGAATACATTTCTTTTCAAATGCACATGGAACATTTTCAAAGATAGATCACATGATACAACACAAAACGAGTCTCAATAAATTCAGGAAAATAGAAATCATACCAAGCATCTTCTTTGATCACAAGGGACTGAAATTGGAAACCAACCACACAGGAAAAAACCCAAAACACCCCAAATCAGGGAGACTGAATGGTATGCTATTAAACAATGAATGGGTCAAGATTGAGATTAGGGAAGAAATCAGAAAGCTTATGAAAACTAATGAAAATTAACTCACAACAACCCAAAACCTATGGGACATAGTGAAGGCAGTCCTGAGAGGGAAGTTCATAGAAATACAGGCTTACCTAAAGAAGATAGAAACATTTCAAACAAACAACCTAACCCGATGCCTCCAAGAACACGAGGAACAACAACAAAGACAGCCAAGAGCAAGTAGAAGGAAGGAAATAACCAAGATCAGAGCAGAATTAAATGACATAGAGACTAAAAGCACAATTCTAAAGATCAATGAATCCAGGAGTTGGTTTTTTGAAAAGATAAACAAAATAGACAAACCTTTAAGTAGGCTCATTAAGAAAAGAAGAGAGAGGACCTAAATAAACACAATCAGAAATGAAAAAGGAGAGATTACAACTGATACCACAGAAATACAAGGGATTGTAAGAAATTACTATGCAGAATTGTATGCCAAGAAATTTGAAAACCTAGGTGAAATGGACAAATTTCTACAAAAATATAATCTTCCAAAACTCAGTGAAAAAGAAGCAGAAAACCTGAACAGGCCAATAACAGCAGTGGAAATTGAAGAAGTAATCAAAAAACTCCCATCACACAGAAGCCCTGACCACATGGTTTCACAGGAGAATTCTACAAAGCTTTTAAGGAAGACCTAACCCCTATTCTTCACAGACTATGCCAAAAAATCCAAAAGGAGGGAAAACTCCTCAACTCTTTTTATGAAGCCAGCATCACCCGAATTCCAAAGCCAGATAGAGACAAAACAAAGAAAGAAAACTTCAGGCCAATATCTCTGATGAACATATATGCTAATATCCTCAATAAAATATTAGCAAATGGCATCCAACAATACATCAAAAAGATCATACACCGTGACCAAGTGGGATTCATCCCAGGGATGCAAGGATGGTTCAATATATGCAAATCAATAAATGTAATACACCACATAAACAAAAGCAAACACAAAAACCACATGGTCATATCAATAGATGCAGAAAAAGCTTTTGATAAGGTTCAACACCCATTTATGATAAAGGTACTCAAAAAATGGGAATAGAGGGAGCATTCCTCAACATAATAAAGGCCATACATGAAAGACCTACAGCCAACATCATCCTCAATGGACAGAAACTAAAAGCTTTTCCACTAAGATCAGGAGCAAGACAAGGTTGCCCACTTTCACCACTTCTATTCAATATAGTATTAGAAGTTCTAGCCACAGCGATCAGACAGGAAAAGGAAATAAAAGGCATCCAAATTGGAAAGGAGGAAACAAAACTGGCATTGTTTGCAGATGACATGATAGTGTACATGGAAAACCCTATAGCCTCTACCAAAAAACTGCTCAAACTAATAAATGAATTTGGCAAAACAGTGGGGTACAAAGTCAATATTCAGAAATCAAAGGCATTTCTGTATACCAACAATGAAGCAGCAGAAGCAGAAATCAAGAAGAAAATCCCTTTCGATATAGCAGAAACAAAAATAAAATATCCTGAAATAAACCTAACCAAGGAGGTAAAAGACCTGTATGCTGAAAACTACACAGCACTGAAGAAAGAAATCAAGGAAGACACAAATAAATGGAAACATATACCGTGTTAATGGATTGCAAGAATTAACATGATCAAAATATCCATACTACCCGAAGCAATTTACAGATTCAATGCAGTACCTATTAAAGTACCAATGGCATATTTCACAGACATAGAACAAACACTTCAAAATTTATATGGAACCATAAAAGACCCTGAATAGCAGCTGCAATTTTGAGAAAGAAGAACAAAGTAGGAGGAATCACAATACCTGATATCAAACTTTATTACAAGGCCATTATAATCAAAACAGCCTGGTGCTGGCACAAAAACAGGCACATAGACCAATGAAATAGAACAGAGAGCCCAGAAATAAACCCAAATCTCTACAGTCAATTAATATTCGACAAAGGGGGCAATAACACAAAATGGAGTAAAGACAGCCTTTTCAACAAATGGTGTTGGGAGAACTGGACAGCCACATGCAAAAAAATGAAACTTGAACACCAACGTACACCATACACCAAAATAAATCCAAGGTGGATAAAAGACTTAAATATAAGCCGGGAAACCATTAAAGCCCTAGAGGAGAGCATTGGCAAGAAAATCTCAGATATTCCATGCAGCAATATTTTTACTGATACCTCCCCTAGAGCAAGGGATATAAAGGAAAGAATAAACAAATGGGATCTCATCAAAATTAAAAGCTTCTGCATGGCTAAGGAAAACAGTATCAAGATACAAAGAGAAGCAACTGTTTCTCTTTTGCCAATTGGGAAAACATATTTGGGAAAACATATTTGCCAATGATACCTCAGACAAAGGTTTAATCTGCAAAATATACAAAGAAATCACTCGACTCCACTCAAAGAAGACAAGCAACCCAATTAAAAAATGTGCAGAGGACTTGAACAGACATTTCTCCAAGGAGGACATACAGAGGATCCAGAGACACATGAAAAGATGCTCAATATCGCTAGCTTTCAGAAAGCTGTAAATCAAAGTCACAATGAGATACCACTTTACACCAGTCAGAATGGCTATCATAAATAAGGAAACAAACAACAAGTGCTGGAGAGGTTGTGGGGAAAAGGGGATCCTAGTTCACTGTTGGTGGGATTGAAGACTGGTACAACCACTATGGAAAACAGTATGGAATTTCTCAGAAAACTAAAAATGGACGTGCCTTTTGACCCAGCAATTCCACTGTTAGGAGTATATCCTAAGAACCCCGAAGCACCAATCCAAAAGAGCCTATGCACCCCAATGTTCATAGCAGCACAATTCACAATAGCCAAGAGTTGGAAGCAACCTAGATGCCCATCGGTCAATGACTGGATCAAAAAGCTATGCTACATTTACACAATGGAATTCTATGCTGCAGAAAGGGAGAAGGAACTACTACCCTTTGTAAAATCATGGATGGAACTGAAAGCATTATGCTGAGCGAAATAAGCCAGGTGGTGAAAGACAAATACCATATGATATCACTGTTAACAGGGATCTAAACAAAACAAACAAGAAGGCAAAATATGACCAATGACACTCAATTACAGAACAGGCTGACAGGGTCCAGAGGGGAGAGGGGAGAGAATCATAGGGGAAAAGGGGATGGACTCACATGAACAAGTATAAAGGACACATGCACGATAACTAAGGGTGGGGGCAGAAATGGGAGGAAGTGGGGGAGCATGGGGCGGAGGGCGGGCAGGTTTGGGAATATAAGACAGAAAGCTGTACCTGAACAAGAATTAAATTTAAAAAATTATTAATAAATAAATAAATAAATAAATAAATAAGGATGCTCAATGAGCCTACAAAGAATTACCAAAAAATACAGGGAAGCTATAATTAACTCACTGCAAACTATATCAGTATCAAAATGGAAATAGCAACAATCAACAAGGACCAAGAGGAAATGAAGAATACAATTTCTGATTTGAAGAACAGAGCAGAAGGGAACAAAAGCAGGCTCAAGGAAGCAGGGGATTGAATCAGCAAGCTGGAGGACAAGGTAGAAAAAAACACCCAGAAAAATCAAGAAAATGAAAAGAGACTCAGAAAGAATGAACACATGATAAGGGAGCTGCAGTACAACATAAAATGGAATAATATTCATATAATAGGGATACCAGAAGGATAAGAAGAACAAGCGATAGAAAACCTGTTTGAAAAAGTAATGACAGGAAACTTCCCTAATTTGGTGAGAGAAGCCACACAAATCCAGGAAAAAGAGAGAGTCCTAATCAAGAGGAACCCAAAGAGACCCACTGCAAGACACATTAAAATTAAAATGGCAAAATTCCGAGACAAAGAGAGAATCTTAAAGGCAGCAAGAGAGAATCGGGAAGTAACATACAAGGGAGCCCTGATAAGGCTAGCAGCTGACTTCTCAACAGAAACATTACAAACCAGAAGGGAATGGCAAGAAATGTTCCACGTAATGAAAAACAAAGGCCTGCAACCAAGATTACTATATCCAGCAAGGCTCTCAATTAAAAAGGAAGGTGAAATAAGGAGTTTTCCAGACAAAAGAAGGCTAAAAGATACATCCCCATTAAACCAGCTCTGAATGATGTGCTAAAGAAACTGCTTTAAGAAAAGGAAGAAATACAGTGAGAGAGAAAGCAGCAAAGATACAAAGGGAGTAAAATGGCTATGAATAATTATCTATCAATATTAACCGTAAATGTAAATGGATTAAATGCTTCAATCAAAAGACATTGGGTAGCTGAATGGATAAAAAAGCATAACCCACACATGTGCTGCCTACGAGAGACCCACATCAGAACAAAAGACCTACACAGACTGAAAGTAAAGGGCTGGTCCCCTCGAGCTGCCTGAATTGGAGTCACAGCCCTGCCACATCCTCTATGCTGTTGTAGAGGTGCTGGTTAACAAAGCAATACTACCTGGAAAACCAAGCCCATGGCAGTAAAAATACCCCCCTACCACATACAGCAACAATTAAGCAAACATTAACAAAAGCGGAGAGAGATTAAGAATAGAAAAAAGGGAATATGAGATGACTAAAGGAAAGAGAAATGATTTTGAATGGGAAGAGGGAGGAGATAAAATGAGAGTAAGGAGTAGAAAAAAGCAAAGAAAGGGAGAAAATAAAATTTAAAACATAAGTAAAACAGGGAAGGGCAATGGGAAAATGGAGTAAGAAAGGGGGAGAGTATAATGAGGTTTGAAGTGAAATTTTAAAAATAGCAAGCCAAAGGGAATAAAATTGCAGAAAAACTACAACAGGGTCAATAATGACAGCTGAGCAAAGATTAATAAAAGTGAAAAGAGAATAAGAATATTATATAAAAGAGGAAAGAGAGTATGGGATATCTACAGTATAGAAAAAATGATTTTGATATGATAGAGAAAGGAGAAACAATAAGAGTAAGAAATAGAATCCAGATTAAGAAAGAGAAAAAAAATAAAATTCCAAACTCAAATAAGCAAGGGCAAGAGGGAGGTAAAATAAAGTAAGACAGGGGTAGAGTAACTTGTGAGATTTGAAATGTTTTTTTTTTAACAGTGAACAAATAGGAATACAATCAAAGAAGTACAACAATAATTGTAATATCTATGCCAAACAAGCAACAATTTATAAAGGTGGAAAGAAAATAAGAATATTATAAGAAGGGGGAAAAGAGTGAGAGCTAAATAAAGAAATGAAGAATGATTCTGAGAGGATAGAGGAAGGAGAAACATTAAGAGTAAGAAATAGGAACAAGGCATAGAATTGGGGGAAAATAAAATTTACAATGAAAATAAAAAAGGGCAGAAAGAAGGCAAAATGGGGTAAGACAAAGGAAGGGTACAATGTGAGATATTAAATAAAATAAAATATATCAAAATCTAAATAAAAATAATTTAAAAAGACAATAGTAAATTAGTTGGAATACGATTGAAGCAAAAAAGAAATATTAAAAGGCTATGCAAAAGAAAGAAAATATATAATGCAAATTCTGAAGAAGAACAAGGTGAAATTCAACTCAGTAGTTTGGTAATTGCCTTCTGTCTTCTCTTTCTGGACCAGCCTCTGGCATTTTATCAGCTCAAGATCCCAGGGTGGGTCATCTAGCTTCTGGCAGCACCATCTGTATCACCTTCACCTGCCTCTAGAGGGATCTTCTGTTGCAATCAGGAAGGTAGGATTCCTATATCTTCCCTGGAAAGCACTGTTCAATCTTCTGGGAAAATTGTGGGCATGTTCCTACTGCCCCTGCACCACCCATCTTGTTCTGTCCCAGTTTATTTCCAATAATGTGTAGTTTCTGATGAACTAGATGTCCATTTCAAGGGCAGTGCCAATCTGTGTAAGAAGGTCAGCTCTTTCCTGCTTTGTGCTGGTGTCAGCTCCGTGTGTGAGCCAAGGCCGGTCATCACCCTGATTCCCCTTGCTGCACTGATTTCTGATCTCCCTACCTTGCTTGCGTCAGTGGAAAAGGGCCCTAAGGACCAATACATTTTGTCTCCCTGAGAGAAGTTCAAACTAGGCCTTTTAGGTTTTTCTCTTTCTGTCTTTCTCTTGCAGATATGCACCCTGCAGGGTGTTCTTGAGCCTGTCCTGTCTCTTTGGAAGAGCTTCCCCATTGGATGAGATGGAATGGTGCTTGCAGTCCTTTAGGTAGGACTGGGTGAGTCCTTCCCTTCCCAGAGGTTTGATCTCTGCCAGGTAGGGAAGGGGGCTGACTGGCTTTAAATAATCACAAGTGCTCAACTCTTGTCTGTCCAGTTCCCACCCACTGCCCTTCTGGCAGACAGTCTCAAACTCTCTACTCTGCACAGCCTCCAGCCTGCTAGCTGTGCCAGGCTGCGGCCAAGAAATTCCCTTGCTATGAACCTTTCTGATTTCTCTGCCCAACTGCATTCAGTGGGAGAAAACCATCCTTCTTATCTTTTCCTTTTGCTGGCATGACAGCTGTGCACAGGGTCCCTGACTAACATGCTTCAGCTCCCCTTCTAAAGTCTTTCTGGGCACAACCACTGCAATGCTGAGTCACTGTCTGGTTTTCCACACACAACCCCTCTCCAAAAAGCCAAAAGTCTCTCACAGTCTCAGCTGGCTGTGGCCTGCCTCCTCTCGACCCAGGTGCAGATAGAATTCCTCTTTCTCTCTGGCACTCTTCCAGTTGGCATTTGCCACTACAGCTACGAGTGTGCTGCTTCCTCTGTGTGTGTGCCTGAATTTCCCTGACTTTTTGTATTTAAGTCATTCCCAGCCCAGGGCTAGGGGTTCTCTTCCCTCAGAGGAGAGGGAGCCGCAAAGCTGTGATCTCTGACCAGACTCTGTGGCTGCAGGCAGCACATATGGAGTATTTCCTCTTCTACTGATAAAATCTACTTGCTGCCCACTATGAAGTGTCTTCTGTTGTCCTTGGCTTCCAAACTTCATATCAGCTAAGATTCCATTGAGTGTTCAGTTTATTTGTCTGCATATCAGCTGAGAATCCAGGCTGGGTGCAAGAGCAAGTGGACTCAGCTTCCACCTACTTAGTCACCATCTTTTCCTACCTTTATTTTATGTTTTTTAAATCAACAAAAATTTAGTTTTACTAAAATAATTTTATTTAACTTTATACTCACTAATTATCATATACATTTTGCCTTTTGATATGTTAGAGAAATCTTTAAAAGTGTAAGAATAACATACATTAGCATAGTTTTAGCATCCTAAGAAGACTATTTTTTTAAGATTTTATTTATTTATCTTTAGAGGGGGAAGGAAGGAGAGAAGGAGAGAAACATTAATGTATGGTTGCTTCTCGTGAGTCCCCTGCTGGGAACTGGCCTCCAACCCAGGCATGTGCCCTGACTGGGAATTGAACTGCGATTGTCTGGTTCCCAGGCCCGTGCTCAATCCACTGAGCTACACCAGACAGGCCTAAGAAGACTATTTTATATGTATACATAATAGATTAGGAATGTACATAGTTACCATCAGTAAGTATTCACTATTTTGGATTCTATATTTTTAACTTTTTATTTTGAAATTATTACAGATTCACAGGAAATTGCAATAATGGCACAAAGTGGTACCCTTTACCCAGTTTCCCCCAGTGACTACATCTTAAGTAACTATAGTGCAATATCAAAACTAGAAAATTGACATTAGCATAAAGTATATTATTCTTTGCTTTATTACATGCATATATTTCTGTAGCCACTATGGTACAGAATTATTTCATCACCACAAAGATCTCCCTCATGCTATCCCTTTATAATCACACACATCTTAACCCCTTTACCCCTAACCCACATCAACCACTAATCTGTTTTCCATGTATACAATCTTGTCATTTTGAGGATGCTGTATAAATAGAACCATACCATATATGACCTATTAAGATTGGCTTTTTCTCTCAGTTAGAAATTGTGTAGAGCCTGGAAAACCCATTTTTCAATCCCTTTCAAAGCTAATTTGGAATGAAAAAAAAACTGTCATCACATGCTACCTTTTCTTAATGCCTTTTGTTGATCCTTAGTTAATCTTCAACCTTTTTGTTTTCTAATATACACATTTAAAGTCACAAATTTCCTTTTAGGTACTATGTTAGCTACATATAAGTCTTGAAATATGTTGCTTGCATTGCATTCAATTCTAAGCATTTTTTAAATTTCCATTCTAATATCTCCTTACAAACATAAGTTAACAATTTGTTTTTCAGTGTTCAGATATCTGTTCTTTATCTTTAGCTGCATTTTTGTTATTGATATCAGATTTTATTATACTGAGTTTAAAGAACTTTAAATAATATTTATTCTTTGATGTTTATTTGTTGAAACTTCTTTTGTGAAGTGGTACTTGCTCAATTTCTATATTCCATGAGTAAAGACTTCTATGTAAGTCTATTATATCAGTTATTTATTTTGTTACTCAAAATCTTTACCACTCTACTAATTCTTTGTCATTCTACTTGTTTATCTGTTTCTGAGAGTGTTGTCATAAAACTTCCACTAAGGTTGTGAATTTGTCAAATTCTCCTCATTATGTCACAGGTTTATATTTGCTTGTTTTCTTCTTTTTAGCCTTTGTTATTAGGTGTGTATAGGTTCAAGACTTTTGCATCTCTAGAAACTGTTCCTTTTATTGTCTTGTAATAATAATTATCCCCAGTAAAGCCTTTCCCTTAGTATGTCTTATGTTAATATTACTACAATATTTTTTAGTTACTATTTGGCTGGTGTATCATTTTTAATATTTCTGTGTTCTTATGGTTTAAATATTCTAGCAAACAGTTATGATACTATTTTTTAGTCCAACTAAGTACTCTGTCTTTTGACATGTGAGCTTAACCTATTTACATATGCTATGACTACTTTTATATTTATACATATTTTTACTTTTTTGTGTTTCTATTTACAATTTTTTAAGTTTTTCCCCTCCTTCTTCATTATGTTGAATCATTAAGTATTATGTTATTATTATGTTTTGTCCTTATCTCCCTCTACTGGGTTTGAAAGTTATACATTCTACTGCTAGTCTTTACTTGTTATTCCTAAAATTTTAACATACACACTTGTTTCTTAAAAGTCTAGTGATGAGATGCATGCTACAGTAGGGCTACTAGCCATATGTGGCTGTTTAACTTCAAAATGGCATCCACTGAACAATTAAGGTTTCTTATTTTAATTATTTAAATTTAAATTTAAAAACTGACACATAATACAGTAGTTGAAAAGCTCTTACATGTTTGGAACAGTTTGGGTATCTGAATTATCTTTTTCAACTCTAAATTTTGTGAAATCTATAGATGAAATATTTCCAATGGAAATTTAGCATCCTAATAAATGCACATTCTAAATATAAAATATACACCAGAGTGATTCTGGCCAAGATGGAGGCATAGACAGAAATGCTCCGCTTCCTCACACAACCAAAAGAAGGATAAAAACCAATTTAAAAACAAGAACTGCCAGAAAATCAAACCACATAGAATTCCAACAACCAAGGACTCAAAGAAACATTCATCCAGACTGGTAGGAGAATAGAAGATAGGTAGCTGGGTGTAGAGGACACACTGCAAGACAGCAGACCATGAGGGTGAGGCAGGGGCTGACTGACCAGGAAACTAAAGACTCAAAACCTCTGTCTGTAAAATTCTGTGGGGGCTGCAAAGGCAAGAGAAACTGCCAGTCTCACAGGAGAGTCTGTTGGAGAGGCCCTCAGGATCCTAGAGTGTACACAAACCCATTCATCTGGGACGCAGCACCTGAAAGGGCACCATCAGTTTATGGAAAGTGAGGTAAGGAACGAAAAGTGGGGCTAGAGTGGAGCAAGCAGCATTGTTCCCTCTCTGATCCCACCCCCACAGACAGCATCACAACACAGCAAAAAGGGTTGCCTGGCCCTGGAAAATAACAGAGGCTCTGCCTCTTACAATGTAAGAGGTGCACAGAGACAAAGAAATATGGCCCAAATGAAAGAACAGATTAAAGCTTCAGAAAAAGAGCTAAGCAATGAGGAAATAGACAACCTGTCCAATGCAGAGTTCAGAACACTGGTAATCAGGATGATCACAGAAATGATTTAGTTTGGTCAAAAAAGAAAGAAATGAAGGCTATACAAAGTGAAGTAAAGGAAAATATACAGAGAACGAACAGTGAAGGAAAATAAACTTCGACTCAAATCAATGATTTGGGACAAAAAGAAGAAATAAACATCCAATTGGGACAGAGTGAAGAAATAAGAATTTTTTAAAAATGAGGACAGGTTTAGGAACCTTCAGGACAACTTTAATAAATACTCCAACATCCAAATCATAGGGTGCCAGAAGAAGAAGAGGAAGAGCACAATATTGAAAACTTATTTGAATAAATATGAAGGAAAACTTCCCCACTCTGATGAAGGCAATAGACTCCCAGGAAGTCCAGAGAGTCCCAAAGGAATTGGACCCAGGGAAACACACACCAAGGCACATCATAATTACATTACCCAAGATTAAAGATAAGGAGAGAGTCTCAAAAGTAGCAAGAAGAAAAGAAACCTTTCAGGCAAGAAGGGAATTGAAAGAAGCATTCAAAGTCATGAAAGGCAAGGACTTATATCCAAGATTACTCTATCCATCAAAGCTATCATTTAGAACAGAAGGTCAGATACAGTGCTTCTCACATAAGGTCGAGTTAAAGGAGCTCATCATCACCAAGCCTTTACTATGTGAAATGTTAAAGGGACTTACCTAAGAAATAGAAGAAGATAAAAAACTATGAACAATAAAATGACAACAGACTCACAACTATCAACAACTGAGCCTAAAAAAACAAAAACAAGCTAAGCAAACAAGTAGAACAGGAACAGAATCACAGAAATGGGGTCATATGGAGGGCTATCAGTGGGGAGTGGGAGGGGGAAAATGGGGAAAAAGGTACAGGGAACAAAGAAGCATAAATGGTAGCCATAAAATAGACAGGGGGAGGTTAAGGGTAGTATAGAAAATGGAGAAGCCAAAGAACTTAAATGTACAACCCATGGACATGAACTAAGGTGGGGGAATGCTGCAGGGTCATAGCAGGTGCAGGGCACAGGGGAATAAAGAGGAGAAGAAAATTGGGACAACTGTAGTAGCACAATCAATAAAATATACTTTAAAAAATAAATATACACCAGATTTGGAATATTTAGTATAAAAATATATAAAATGTTTCAATAATATTTATATTGATTACACGCTGAAATTAAAATATTTCATGTATATTGCATTAAGTGAAATATATTATTAAAATAATTTCAGCCCTGGCTGGTGTAGCTCAGTAGATTGAGCACGGGCCTGTGAACTACACGATCGCAGTTCAATTCCCAGTCAGGGCACATGCCTGGGTTGCAAGCC
This sequence comes from Sturnira hondurensis, assembly GCF_014824575.4. Classification (NCBI taxonomy): domain Eukaryota; kingdom Metazoa; phylum Chordata; class Mammalia; order Chiroptera; family Phyllostomidae; genus Sturnira; species Sturnira hondurensis. Next base: position 1,685,870 of record NW_028081756.1, on the reverse strand, counting down.
AGTTCCCAGAAGGGGTCTCACGAGAGGCAACCATACATTGATATTTCTCTCCTTCTCTCCTTCCCTTCCTCTCTAAAGATAAATAAATAAAATATGTTAAAAATAATAATTTCATATGATTCTTTATTGATGTGGCTCCTCTTAAAGTTCTGATTTGGAGAATGCTCATCTAGAATGAAATCCCCAAGTACCCAGGATGCCCTATTTCTCCTAACTTTTCTCTTCCATGTTATTGTAGTCAGCATTTAGTTATGTCATATGCAATATTAGTTTCATCTTGTTCTTCATGACCTCACCTTGATTCATCACTCTCTTATTTTATACACAACAATGATTTGCATTAACCAAAATATTTGCCAATTGCTTCATCCACCTGTGCACCTGGCATCCTATGCCTTCTCCACAGTTCAGTTCTTTCTACCCAGCTTCCACAGGCCACACTATAGACTATGTTGTCTGTGCCACTGGTAATACAGTGCTGGGCAGAGACCCACCTTTGTAGGTGCCAGGGCCTCCACACCTCTGTTGGAGTACAACTGCTCCACTATTTCACTCTCCCCCCCGCCAACCTCAGTGGAAGCTACCATGTGCAGGAGCAACAAAAGTCTGAGGAAGCCTGAGCTGCAGACAGGAGAAGAGGCTGCTCGGTAGCATCTGCTCAGCTTCCACATGCTGCAGCCCTCTCTGTGGCTATCAGCCACACTCATGTTCTCCTGTTAGATTTGAGTTGGGAATTGGACAGTGCCTGGTCTATTCCTCTTAATCCCCTCCCAGAAAGTATATCTGATTATCCTGGCCACACTTCTGGGGCAAAGAGCCTAGGTGCCTCTACTATAGAAGCCCTACATGACTATGGCTTATGGCCAAAGTGTATTCCTCTGTTCCAAGGCCTTATGGGGCCATTTCCCAATGCCTGTGTCACTCCTCACAAATGCATCTCAGCACAGTGGCCCAGGGCCTGGACTGGAGAGAGGCAAGTGAGGCACTCACTGACTCCTTGAAATTTTCTCCCTAGATACCTCACTTATCTTACTCTCGTTGTATCCAGAAGCCCCCAAAAGTATGTTTCCCATGGGTGCCATGCAGTTTACTCCTCTGAACCCCCTTACACCAATGGAGCCTATATTCCTGGGAAAGACTTTCCTTAGACTGGTTACAGTGAACTGCTGGGAAACCCATTAATGCCAAAGTAGTGTGCTGAGAGCTTCATCTTGTGGCCATAACTGCTGATTACAGTCAGGATTTAGCTCAGTACCTGTGTTAATTAGTTCAGTGTTTCTTCCACCCAATGATGAGAATCCCTCCTCCAAAGAAGAGGGAAACGTTCCCTGGGCTCCAACATCAACTTAAATATTTACACACATGAAACAATATCTATTCTTCCAATGCTTGCAACTTATAACAATTAGGAAAAAAAGACTTTGCTATATAAAAGCAAAAAGTTCCTAAGAACTCAATTCAGTGTGATCTTGTTACAGAACAGACCCAGGGGGGTTGTGAATGATATACTATTGCCAGATGGACCCACCCTTGTGCTCCAGGAGTCCCCTACCCCATACTAGGTTTGTCTTACCTGCCACCAGAGAAAGACATCTCTCAGTGCCAGAGATTGGTGAAAAGGAAAGGGACTGTTTATTTAAAGAGTTATACTAACTTAAGGGTAACGACTTAATGTCTTCATTGAGATCCCTAAGTCCTCTAGAATACCCACAAAGCACAGTCCTTCCTTCCCCTCTCTACCCAGTCTGGGGTACCATATCTCAGAAACAGAAATAGAAGTCCATGGTTCTTCTCTGCTCAAGCCACGTGATCCCCAAAAGACACCACATGGCTTTCACACCTGGGTTTAAATCCCAGCACCAATCTTCCTCTGCTGCACCAGTTCTGACTCCTCCCACAATTGGCCACAGCTGCCAGCATTCCCGTATTTTTCCAGCTTTACTGGGATGTCATAATTAGTCTGGGAATGTGTGGCCCTGTGGTGTGAAGCCAATCATCTCCAAGCTCTTACACAGACTCTGTAACCAGGGGGAGTTGCCTTGCAGTTACATCGTGGGTTGAAGTCACTTCCATCTCTGTGGGAGCATCTTTCTCGCGAGTCCCCCCGAGTGCCACAGATGAGAGTAAATATGACCAAGCCATTACCATCTTATGCCTGTCTGTGGCATGGCTCTAGACCTCTGGCTTGAAGGAGGTCCCAAATTCGCTCGGGTCCCTGTCCCAGGTGCCAAATGTGGCGGTGACTTCCTTCACAAGTCCCCCCATGTGCCATGGATAAGAATGAATATGACAGATATGACGTGATCTGCTTGAGGAGGAGAAGTGAGCTGTGGCCAGTTTCTCTGAGGAGAAAAAGGCCTCCAGCCCCCTCCTCCAGGGCCTTTTATTGGGTTCTAATATACAGGAATACGGGGCGGCAAGGATCAAACAGTAGATAACATTTCAAAGAAATCTGAGGACTTACTGTAGTCTGAGTCTGTCAGGAACAGAGTTTTAGGGTTTCCTGCTCAAACCCTTAACATAGGAATGAAAGCACTCTTAGCAGAGCAGATTTCACAGGTTTATCAGGAAGTCTTTGTGACCTCAGATTTTTCCCCAGGACACACTCTAGCAAGGCAAGGAGCTGCACCCCTCCCCAACAGGTATTTAGGCTTAAGGGAATTAGAGCCAGGAAACACTTCTCCCAGAGAACATGGGGACTCTGGCTATGTCAAAGCTGTGTGTGTGTGTGTGTGGGGGGGTGGTAAGAGTCCATTGCTCCCTGTCTCAGCCGCCCCCCTGAGTCCTTCCATAAAGGCCTCTCAAGTGATCAAGTATAGCTTAGGTTTCCCCCCTGCTGTGAGGGGTCTTACCTGTCATTGACTTCTGACCAACCTTTGGGGGCAGGGAGGGGAAACTGAGGCAGCGTTTGCTACCAGAGACAAGCTTAGTCTCCTGCAGCTGGCACTCCAAAGGTCATCCCTCGCCCTTAGCCACAAGGGGTCGAGCCCCAGGTAATGCTGCTTCTGACAGTGGAAGAAGGTGAAGGAACAGGCACTTTCTGGGCCATGTTAAGAGTCAATTGTCCCAGGTGTTGAAGGACAAATACCATATGATCTCACCTCTAACAGGAAGCTAAACAACAAAGCAAACAAGCAAGCAAAATATAACCAAAGACACTGAAATAGAGAACAGGCTGACAGTGACCAGAGGGGAGAGGAGGGGAGGGAATTTCAGGGGAAATAAGGGAGGGATTTAGAGGAACCTATATAAAGGATACATGGACAACAACTGAGAAGGGTGGAAATGGGAGGGAGGGGGAGGATGGGGGGTGGGATGGGATGGGAGTAATAGACAGAAAACTATACTTGAAAAATAATTAAATAAAAAAATTGAAAAAGAAAAAAAAGAAATCATAAAAAAAAAAGAGTCAATTGTCATGGCTGTGAAGACAAGTACCAAGCACTTAATTAAGTTCTTTGCATGACTTATCTCACTCAGTTCTCACAACTGACCCCTGGAGTCAGTAGTATTATTATCCTCATTTTACATGGGGGAAGTGGGGCTCAGGTTGGTGTGCTAAGGGCAAGAGTCAAACTCAACTTGGCCTAACTCCAGGGCCCTCATTCTTTCTGCTCCCACTGCCTCATCCAGCATGCCTGGGTGGAGAGTTCACTCTCCTCAGTACATGCACAGAGGAAGCCTGGTATGCTGCTTCTAACAGAGTCCACAATAGGAGTGGAGACTCACAGGGTCTCAGAACAGCACACTACACCTTGCCTCTCAGGGCTCTAAGTTCTGGTCCTACAGCAGGATATGTGCTCTTTACCTGTGCCAGCAACCCCCTTCCACCACAGTCTGCCCTGGGCCTGCCTCTGCCATCCTCACCTCCATGAGACTCAACTGACCAAGCCTACACCCCAATGTGGGTAGAACTCCAGCTTTTCCCACATTTCAATTCTGCTATTCCATAGCCAGCCATGCCTACCTTGATCAGGGAGGACAGGAGTAAAGGGCACACTGAACCCAGGTGAGGGGGATCCCAGCCCACCCCCAGAGAAGCAGGCTCCCTGTCTACCAGAGCCCCACTGGGAAGCCAGGTTAATGAGAGCCACCTGCCTCCCTCTCTCCTTGGTTTGAGCTTTCAAGGGGTTTGAATCATTTGGCTTTGGTTTCAGTTTTCAGCAGTACCACTTATAATCTGTTCCTTTGGAAAACTTGCTGAACCTTTCTGATCTTGGTTTCCTAGTCAACACAATCGGGAGACTTGGATGATGCTCAACACTTGAGAAGAGGCTCAGATACCCCCTCTGCAACCTCAGGGTTCCTCCCCTAATGACATCTCCAGTCCTAACTTTCTCCCCATATTGACAACACATAACTGGCCAGAGGTGAAGAATTCAACTGTTCAGAGGAAGACTCTATGTAGATATCCCCAGAAATCGCACACACTCCACCAGCCACACGTGGCTCCAGGGAAAGTGAGGCTACAGGTGAGGGGCGAGTTGTAGCATGCAGATCCAGAGGCTAGGAGGAATGCAGTGATTAGGACTATGAGGGAAGCAGTGATCCAAGGGCTTTGGAGGCAGAGCCTGCCAGTGCCCGCCAGGGGGCGCTCTACACCAAGTCAAACTGCCAGCAGCGTCCGAGAGCCTCACTGCCCCAGCCCTTCCTGGTAGAGGTCAGCTTCACTGGGGAAACATTTCCTGAGCTGCAGTTGCTTCAGCCTTTTAGAATGCCAAGGACAACGGCGTCAGAGCATCATCCCCATAGGCACTGAGGAGCCAGGGAGCCTAAATGTGACTGATGATGATGGGCAGCTTTCTTCTGGTCCTGCCTGCTGGTTCCATGCTTCTGGTCACATGGGGTCCCAGGGCCACAGGGTGAGACTGGGGACGGCAGGGTGGGGGGTGTAGGGAACCTGAGCACTATCTTTAGGAGGCAGGCTCCCAGTGGTGGAAACTGCAGGGGCCCGCTCGGGGTATCAAGTGAGCAGACCACCTTAGGGCAACACCCAGGCAGCTTTCCTGGGAGCCAGGCCCCTTCGTGCCTGTCAGGGCCCAGGTGCCCATCCTGTGATGGGTGCTCATTACCTGTGCTCACACAGGGCCCAGCCCCGGGGGTGCTGTGGGAGATGAATGAGGAGCCATAGAGTGAATAGGGGGGTAGGCCAGTCCAGGACAACTGGGGCCATCTTCACAGCTTGAGAGATGAGGGGCAGTGAACAGAAGAAGCTGGGTTTGAACCTCCCCCGCATGTTAAATGGTGAGACTTGGGATGGCTCACAGTTGCCCTGGAACATTTACCTCAGGGTGCTGTTGGGTTTGATTGTGTTTGGTCCACACTCAGCATCTGCTATCTGCTCGCTGTCACTGGGATCAGTGGTGCCTGGGCAGGGCAGGGCAGGGCAGGAGTGGAGGGTGATGGTGACATTTTAGGGAATCCTGGCCTGAGTCCAGGAAGACGTTCCCTGGAATACAGTAGGCATTCCAAGAATACAATGCCTTATGTGAGCTCACTGATTGTGTGGCCCATGTCAGAGCTGCTCCCAGCTGACTCACTTAGCTCACTCTTTATGACTGCCCTTCACTGTGCTGCCAGACAGACCCAGGAGCTGTTCCCCAGTTGTGCTGAGCTTAGCTGGGGTGTGGTCTGCCATTAAACGCTGCTACCAAGTGAGGGCGAGGCAGGGGCTAGAGGGTGGGTGGTTAGACAGCAGTTCTCTGGTTCCCTTTTCTCCTGAGGCTGCTCTCTCCTGGCTGGTGAGCAGACCCCGCTATACCTGCCCTTTCATTCTGTTCTCCCCAAAGCAAATGCCTGTGCCCTGGGGCCTTGCCTTCCCCACTGTAGGCTGAGGTCAGCCAAGGTCACTCCTGCAACCAGTACCCTCCGGGTGGAATCATGCCCACATCACACACATAACCCCCTGAGGTAGTAGGGGAAGCGAAGGGCATGGACCTTCCCAGGGCATAAGCACTTGGCACAGACCGGACAGAAGCCCAGCTCACTGTCACCCAGGGAGGCCTCTGTTCTGTGACAGCGGAGCTCAGGTTGGATCACAGACCTGGCCAGGAGAAGGGTAGGAGCTGGGAAAGAAAGTAAGGGCAGTCAGCATGTCCAAGGGGAGGAACTAATATTGCCACACACACGTACACCCCTGAGGGGTCACTCTCATCTCTTACCCTTTCACGAGCCTACAGTAGGCATTGTATTCTTGGAGCTCTTCCCCACTTCCTGTAGTCACAGTGCTCTGGCACCTGTCATAGCTTTACCTCTTTCCTACACCAGCACAGATGCCTGTGGAAGTCAAGCTCCTGGGACAAATCCAGGTTGCTCTATCAATTAGCACCTCTCATTGCCAGACCTCAGGATTGGTTCAGTTCTAGATTGGTTGCCTAATCAAGGTGCTGCTGTAGTTTTTAGCCCCTGTAGTTTTTAGAAAGAGGAGATGTTTAGGAGGGTAGGGAGAGGAAACTTCTCAGCCTTTCTGAGAGACACTGGAAGATGTGTTCTTATTGTTAGACATGAAGGAGGAAGTATTAGCTCCTGATGCTGGTGCCCAGGCTTTTTTAATAATAAGGGAACTTTGATGAGGGTAAAGCAAACACCCCAGGAAACAAACAGAAGACCTGGGCGGGGGAGGGTGCGGAATTGTCAAGCTACTACATCCAGCCATGTGTCAAATCCATATTACGAGGACTTGCCCATTAAAGGAGCCAGTAAACCTCCCCTTAAGTTTTAAGACAATTTTAATTATCTTTTGGATTTCCAGCAACTGAAAGTTTCTTTCCTGATTATCCTCTTTTGACCAAATATAAAAATGGATACCCAGAATGTATGAGAAGGCTACCAGGTAAAATATAGGACCTCCAGTTAAACCTGAATTTCAGATCAATAATGAATACCTTTATAGTAGATGTTACGTCCCATGCAATATCTGGAACACACTTATACTAAAAAAAAAACACCTGGGAATTTTGTATTTTTATTTGCTAACTCTGGTAATCCTAGTTCAGTAGCTTGTCCAGATTTACACTGCTAGATAAAGGAAAAATCTGGACACAGATGCAGTGTTTAACTCTGAATTGCCTACAACACCAGGTCATGGGACAGACTCCTCCTCTCACTCCCCATTCCCCTTTGTGACCCTCCCACTTCTCTATGAAGTGTAAGAATATAGAGAAATGTCACTCTGCATCCATAATGGTCCCCAGGTTCTGTCCCAGCTCCGAGGTTCTCTGGCTTCGCACTCAGCACTTCCGTATTTTGGGTTCTGGCTCCACCTCTGCTATTGTACAACAAATGGGCTCCATCTCTTTTCTCACTGTGCACTTTGCACTGCTTCCCTCAGCAAGCCATACTGCAGTTTGCTTGGGTCCAAGGTCATGGCTACTTCTCTGGTTTGGGGCTTTGCTATTCTCTTCAAGCACTTAGGTTCCCACCCAGGGACTGCTTCTGCTCCCACCTTCCCCAGGTGACTCCTCAGAGGCACAGCCTGGCCCCTCTTCTGTACTGTCCCTCTGCTCTCCCCAGAGAATGCAAGCAACAGAGGCTGTTCATCCATTGCTAGACAATGCTGACCCAGGTAGCCCACAGCCTGCAGCCAAGTGGTAACAGGAACTGGCACCACAAGTATTGGCTGTGCTTGTGTTATCTGCATAACGGTAGTTGGTTCTGTCATCACAAACACACTACGGCAGAGGCAGGGAAGCAGAAGAGACAGGAGGTGGTGGGAAGAACATTCTGATGGTGCTCCCCCAACAGTTGTTCCTCTGCCTCTGTCAGCTCCGTATGTACACATTTAAACAAGGTAACACTGCCCCCTTGGGGGTGCCTCTCCCTTAGATGGTCACAGCCACCATGTCAATGATGTTGATGGCTGCAGAAACATCACTTGGCCATTTCATAACCAAGATTTTTCTGTTTGATTTTCCATGATTGTCAATGATAAAATAACGATGCTGAATTTCCAGAAATGGGATGAGAAGGTGAATCATTAGTAGCCAGTGGATGAGGGAGGGGGACTGTCTGCCACTGGGTGCTGCTGTAGTTTTTAGCCTCTATGCTTGGGCATGGGGACAGTGCCCTAACCTCCCACTAATAGGACTGCCATACACGCCAGACAAGGACAATGCATGGCATTTGGAAACTGTGCTGCAGGTTTGCAGGTTGCTATTTTTACCTATTTACAAGGCCCACAGAAAAGCCTACCTCCTTCTAAATCCAGGTCAGCAGATTGTAAAGATCAAACATAGCATCTGACATGTGTGAAAGGCTTTACCATCCTCCGTTTGTTCTCAGAGGTCACTGTCATCATTTCTCAAATTTCACAGACTTGAGGAACTGATACCCACAGGCCCTGTGACTTGCCCAAGACCCTTCCAAGATCTGGGTGCACTTGCATTTAAGGGACTCATTCCTACAGCAAGGCTTCTTGTTTGAAATCCAAGAAAACATCAGATAAAGAACTCTAAATATATTTTTGTTATAGATGCTGATGATCTGTTGCTGGAAAACAGGAATTGGCTTGTCTGCTTGAGGATGTGGTTGGTTCTTTATAAAAACAATACATGAGAAATTTGTATGTAGACTACCAGCTTCATTATGCTACCGACAGCTTCCAACAAAAGAAGAACATCTGCTGCCAGATATCTTGGTAAGGATTTTTTTTCTGTGTTGAATATGATTACCTTTTGCTCTTGGCTTCTCATTTGAAGGAGAGGACACCTGAGCCAAAAGAGCCATCTTGGTTTCATGGGCTTAGAGCACCCAGGGGTCCAGGTACTGGCCAATGGCACAGTCCTCACCCAGAACTAGAGAACTGTTCTGTGACTGCCTGAGAACCAGAGCCTTCAATGTGACCATGATTGCAGGAGGCCGGGGCTCCAGTCATTTCAGGATTCTGAGGACATTCAGAGTCCCAGACCATGGGTGTGTAAGGCAAGTTCTTTTCTGGGAAGGCTGTGCTTCCTGAAGCTGCTCTGTGTATTGCTTGGAAAGAGTTCAGACAGGCATTTAATTCAGAAATCATGAGGATGGGATAGTAGCCCCTAGCATAGTGCCTGGGAGACAACTTAAAATGGAACAACCCTCTGGGTGGGTCAAATGCAAGTTCTGGCTGGCTGGGTCACACAGGTATTGGCTGGTTGGTTGTGCAGTGATGTTTCATGTTCTGTGGAGCTGGGCACCTTCAGGTGATGATTTAAATCCCAGATACCTGTGGGAGAAATAAAGTCAGTGGTCCTCAACCTAGCTGTGCATTAGAATCACTAAGGAGCTTCTTAAAATCTTCAGATATTTTTAAATACTGTGGATTCGAGTTTAATTTATCTGGGTTGGGTTCCAGACATCAGTGTATTTTTTAATTCTCAAGTCAACCTAATGTTCAGCCAGGGCAAGGACCACCAGAGCAAGCCCAGGATGGCCTCACACTGTGCCTGGCAGCCTTTGCTGGGGTCTGAGCCGTATTTGTAAGAGTGAGAAGTCAAGCCAGGTAGTCAGGATCCCACACAAGGTTGGACACTTGCTGTGGGGCACTTCCAGGGTGTTTAACCTCCCTGACCTCCCTTTCTGCAATTGGGGCTGGAGAGTAGCTGAAACTGGCCTTTTAACTCTTTTCAGTCCTAATGTATTGTGGATGTGTAAAATCTCTAGATACTATCTTCTGAGCTGGGCTTATAGCATCATCTGGTTTGAAAAGAAAACTCACCTGCTTTTGTGGAGGGTTCCAACCACCAGATTTTCATGTTCCCTGGCTTCAGGGTAGAGATGCTAATCATTTAAGAAAAAACACAAATGAAAAGTTGCATGAAATACCTGGTTTTAAGTATTTGATTTGAGAGGGAAGATGGTGGCGGAGTAGGACAAAGGATTTTGCTTCTCTCCATGCACTGGAGAAGGACCTGGCTGATCTGCGGAAGAGCATAGCAGATGCCAAACTGGGACCCAGCATATAAGAAGGCAGGACTCCAGAGAGTGTAGAGGACACTGAATGACCAGAGGTTGAGGAGAGGAGACAACCGCGGATCAACAAGGTATGAGAGAGCAGCGCAGAGGCGGTGGCGGGCCCCCTGCCAGGCTGCACCAGGGCCCTGGCCGGCCGCCCCGGTCTCTGAGAGCCGAGGGTGGGCAACACCGTCTCTGGGAGAGAACTGGTCACCGGCACCACCCCCATCTGGCAGGGCGCAGATTGGAAAACACCATAAGAGATTGGTCTGCCAGTAGTGGCAGAGAGAGGAGTGAGCATTCAGAAGCAAACCAGAAAGCTCTGATAACTCGTGGAGTCAGGTTGCCGGCTTGGGAGAACTGAGAGTTGCCAGAGCACTCCCTGCCTCGAGGGGCCTGTGCCTGCTTTTGAGCAGTCCCGGGGAATCTCGGGCTGCTGGCAGGGCCTCCAGAAGTGGGTCAGTTGTGAGCTCCATCCCTACTCAGCCAGCACAGACCAGCTCCATCCCTGCTCAGCTGGTGCAGACTGGGAGACACTGGGAGTCAAGCACTGATCTTTGGCTTGACCGGCTGCAGGTCGTGTGCGCCTTCCCGCCCCCCGAGCAGCCCGGGCAGGCGGTCTACTTGGGGAACCGCCAGTCGCCGTGCTTTTCCGGCGGGCGGGGCGGGGCGGGGTCTGCGCCGACCCTCTGCTTGGGGAATTGAGAGTCGCCCAGGGGATCCCTGTGGCGCGGGAACTGCACCTGCTGGTGAACAGTCTCGGGGAGTCTCCGGCTGCTGGCTGGGCCCCTGGAAGAGAACAAGTCACCAGCTTCACCCCTACTCAGCCAGCGCAGACAGGGAAACAAAGGGAGTCAGGCTGTTGCTGTTGGTTTGGGAGAATTGTGAGTTGCTCTGTGTATTCAGCCACAACACAGGGAAAGGTCCACACCCAAGCCTACGAGAACAAGAAAGCCTGGCTGGGAGCACGCACCCTCATGTCAAACCAGGGCTGGGAAGCCTGGGAGAAAATCCGCTCTCAGTAGGGTGCGGGAGATAGGCGCCAGTCTGGACCTTGGGGGTACTGGCAAGACCAGTTGAGTGTACCAAGGCATGAGAAGAGCCACAATAACAGCCCCTCAGGCTGCTGCAGCTAGTGAGGCCAGAAGAAAAGGTTTGACTTGCTGGACACCAACCAGAGGAGTAGTGGGAGCAGAGAACACCAAGATACCTACAGGAGACTGCACCACTGAATTCCACAGGTATCCTACCACAGAAGTTCACGCCATAAACTCAGGGTACCAGAACAGATTAATCTATGAAGCTGAGGCCAACAAGAAGAACATCACAAACAATGGGGAGACAAAGAAACAATCCCCAAATGAAAGAAAAGGAGGAAGTCTCAGAAAGAATGTTAGATGAAATAGAGGCAAGTCAACTATCAGATATTGAATTCAAAGCACTGGTTATCAGGAAATTCAAAGAGCTTTCAACGAGCTACCAGAAACTACAGGGGAGCTACAATGAACTCTCCGCAAACTATACCAGCATGAAAAAGGAAATAGAGACCATCAGCAGAGGCCAAGAGGAAATGAAAATTACAATTTCTGAACTGAAGAACACAGTAGAAGGTATGAAGAGTAGGATTGATGAGGCAAAGGACCGCATAAGCGAGCTTGAAGACAGGGTGGAAAGAATCTCCCAGACGGACAAGGTAAAAATGGAAAGGAGAATCAGAAAAAATGAGGAGAGTCTAAGAGAAATGCAAGACAATATGAAACATAATAACATCCAAATAATAGGAATACCAGAAGGGGAAGAAGAAGAACAAGGGATAGAAAACCTACTTGAAAGAGTAATAACGGAAAATTTTCCTAAGATGAGGGAAGAGAAAGCCACAGGAATCCAGGAATCGAAGAGAGTCCCAGGCAGGTAGAACCCAAAGAGGCCTACTGCAAGACACATCATCATTAAAATGGCAAAACTCCAGGACGAAGAGAGAATCCTAAAGGCAGCAAGGGAGAAAAAGGAAGTAACATACAAGGGGGTCCCAATAAGGTTGGCTAATGACTTCTCAACAGAAACATTCCAAGCAAGAAAAGAATGGCAGGAAATATTCCAAGTAATGAGAAACAGAGGCCTACAACCAAGACTACTTTATCCAGCAAGGCTCTCAATCAAGATAGAAGGCCAAATAAAGAGCTTCCAAGACAAAAGTAGTCTGAAAGAATACGCCTCCACAAAACCACCTTTACAAGAATTACTAAGAGGACTGCTTTAAGTAAAGGAAGGAAAAGAGAGAGAGACAAAGAGGAACACTGGTACATAAATGGCAATGAATAAGTACCTTTCAATAATAACTTTAAACGTAAATGGATTAAATGCACCAATTAAGAGACATAGAATAGCTGAATGGTTAAGAAAGCATGATCCACACATATGCTGCCTACAAGAGGCCCACCTCAGGTCAAAAGACCACCACAGACTAAAAGTGAAAGGCTGGAAACAAATTTTCCAAGCAAATGGGCAAGAAAAAAAACCCGGGGTAACAATCCTCATATCAGACAAAATAGATTTCAAAAAAAGGCTATAAAGAGAGACCCAGAAGGTCACTTCATAATACTCAAGGGAACAATCCACCAAGAAGACATTAACATCATAAATATACATGCACCGAACAAAGGAGCACCAAAATATATAGAGAAAATTCTGGAGGACCTCAAGAAAGATATTGACAGCAACACAATTATAGTAGGGGATTTTAACACCCCACTGTCAAAAATGGACAGATCTTCCAAACAAAATATCAACAAAGATATAGCAGTATTAAAGGACACTCTAGAAGAAATGGACCTAATTGATGTATATAGAGCCATCCATCCCAAAGAAGCTAAATACACATTCTTTTCCAGTGCACATGGAACATTTTCAAAGATACATCACATGATAGGACACAAAACCAGTCTCAACAAATTTAGGAAAATAGAAATCATACCAAGCATTTTCTCTGATCACAAGGGACTGAAATTGAAAACCAACCACACAGGAAAAAACCCAAAACACCCCAAATCAGGGAGACTGAATGGTATGCTATTAAACAATGAATGGGTCAAGATTGAAATTAGGGAAGAAATCAGAAAGCTTCTGGAAACAAATGAAAATGAACTCACAACAACCCAAAACTTATGGGACACGGCCAAGGCGGTCCTGGGAGGGAAGTTCATAGAAATACAGGCTTACCTAAAGAAGATAGAAACATTTCAAACAAACAACCTAACCCGATGCCTCCAAGAACACGAGGAACAACAACAAAGACAGCCAAGAGCAAGTAGAAGGAAGGAAATAACCAAGATCAGAGCAGAATTAAATGACATAGAGACTAAAAGCACAATTCTAAAGATCAATGAATCCAGGAGTTGGTTTTTTGAAAAGATAAACAAAATAGACAAACCTTTAAGTAGGCTCATCAAGAAAAGAAGAGAGAGGACCCAAATAAACACAATCAGAAATGAAAAAGGAGAGATTACAACTGATACCACAGAAATAGAAAGGATTGTAAGAAATTACTATGCGAAATTGTATACCAAGAAATTTGAAAACCTAGGTGAAATGGAAAAATTTCTACAAAAAATACAATCTTCCAAAACTCAATGAAAAAGAAGCAGAAAACCTGAACAGGCCAATAACAGCAGTGGAAATTGAAGAAGTAATCAAAAAACTCCCATCACACAGAAGCCCTGGACCAGATGGTTTCACAGGAGAATTCTACAAAGCTTTTAAGGAAGACCTAACCCCTATTCTTCACAGACTATGCCAAAAAATCCAAAAGGAGGGAAAACTCCCCAACTCTTTTTATGAAGCCAGCATCACCCAAATTCCAAAGCCAGATAGAGACAAAACAAAGAAAGAAAACTTCAGGCCAATATCTCTGATGAACATAGATGCTAAAACCCTCAATAAAATATTAGCAAATTGCATCCAACAATACATCAAAAAGATCATACACCGTGACCAAGTGGGATTCATCCCAGGGATGCAAGGATGGTTCAATATATGCAAATCAATAAATGTAATACACCACATAAACAAAAGCAAACACAAAAACCACATGGTCATATCAATAGATGCAGAAAAAGCTTTTGATAAGGTTCAACACCCATTTATGATAAAGGTACTCAGAAAAATGAGAATAGAAGGAGCATTCCTCAACATAATAAAGGCCATATATGAAAGACCTACAGCCAACATCATCCTCAATGGACAAAAACTAAAAGCTTTTCCACTAAGATCAGGAGCAAGACAAGGTTGCCCACTTTCACCACTTCTATTCAATATAGTATTAGAAGTTCTAGCTACAGCAATCAGACAAGAAAAGGAAATAAAAAGCATCCAAATTGGAAAGGAGGAAACAAAACTGGCATTGTTTGCAGATGACATGATAGTGTACATGGAAAACCCTATAGCCTCTACCAAAAAACTGCTCAAACTAATAAATGAATTTGGCAAAACAGCAGGATACAAAGTCAATATTCAGAAATCAAAGGCATTTCTGTATACCAACAATGAAGCAGCAGAAGCAGAAATCAGGGGAAAAAATCCCATTCAATATAGCAAAAACAAAAATAAAATATCTGGGAATAAACCTAACCAAGGAGGTAAAAGACCTGTATGCAGAAAACTACACAACACTGAAGAAAGAAATCAAGGAAGACACAAATAAATGGAAACATATACCGTGTTCATGGATTGGAAGAATTAACATGATCAAACTGTCCATACTACCCAAAGCAATTTACAGATTCAATGCAGTACCTATTAAAGTACCAATGGCATATTTCACGGACATAGAACAAACACTTCAAAAATTTATATGGAACCATAAAAGACCCCGAATAGCTGCTGCAATTTTGAGAAAGAAGAACAAAGTAGGAGGAATCACAATATCTGATATCAAACTGTATTACAAGGCCAGTGTAATCAAAACAGCCTGGTGCTGGCACAAAAACAGGCACATAGACCAATGGAATAGAACAGAGAGCCCAGAAATAAACCCAAATCTCTACAGTCAATTAATATTCAACAAAGGGGGCAATAACATAAAATGGAGTAAAGACAGCCTTTTCAACAAATGGTGTTGGGAGAACTGGACAGCTACATGCAAAAAAATGAAACTTGAGCACCAACTTACACCATACACCAAAATAAATTCAAGGTGGATAAAAGACTTAAATATAAGCCGTGAAACCATTAAAACCCTAGAGGAGAGCCTTGGCAAGAAAATCTCAGATATTCCACGCAGCAATATTTTTACTGATACGTCCCCTAGAGCAAGGAACATAAAGGAAAGAATAAACAAATGGGATCTCATCAAAATTAAAAGCTTCTGCATGGCTAAGGAAAACAGTATCAAGATACAAAGAGAAGCAACAGCTTGGGAAAACATATTTGCCAATGATACCTCAGATAAGGGTTTAATCTCCAAAATATACAAAGAACTCATTCGGCTCCACTCAAAGAAGACAAGCAACCCAATCAAAAAATGGGCAGAGGACTTGAACAGACATTTCTCCAAGGAGGACATACAGAGAATCCAGAGACACATGAAAAGATGCTCGATATCACTAGCTATCAGAGAGATGCAAATTAAAACCGCAATGAGATACCACTTAACACCAGTCAGATTGGCTATCATAAACAAAGAAACAAACAACAAGTGCTGGAGAGGTTGTGGGGAAAAGGGGACTCTAGTTCACTGTTGGTGGGATTGCAGACTGGTACAACCACTATGGAAAACAGTATGGAATTTTCTAAGAAAACTAAAAATGGACGTGCCTTTTGACCCAGCAATTCCACTCTTGGGAGTATATCCTAAGAACCCTGAAACACCAATCCAAAAGAACCTATGCACCCCAATGTTCATAGCAGCACAATTCACAATAGCCAAGAGTTGGAAGCAACCTAGATGCCCATCGGTAAATGACTGGATCAAAAAACTATGGTACATTTACACAATGGAATTCTATGCTGCAGAAAGGAAGAAGGAACTACTACCCTTTGCAACATCATGGATGGAACTGGAAAGCATTATGCTGAGCTAAATAAGCCAGGCGGTGAAAGACAAATATCATATGATCTCACCGTTAACAGGAATCTAAACAAACCTAACAAGCGAGCAAAATATGACCAATGACATTCAAATATGGAACAGGTTGTCAGGGTCCAGAGGGGAGAGGGGAGAGAATCACAGGGAAAAAGGGAATGGACTCACATGAACAAGTATAAAGGATACATAGACAATAACTAAGGGTGGGGGGCAGAAAAGGGAGGGAGGCGGGGATCATGGGGTGGAGGGCAGGCAGGGTTGGGAATATAAGACAGAAACCTGTACTTGAACAAGAATTAAATGAAAAATTATATTCCAAAAATAAAAATAAAAATACAAAATAAGTGTTTGATTTGATTAATTTTATTGCAGTGAAATTCACATAACAATATTAACCAATTTAAAGTGAGGCGTTAATTCAGCAGTAATTCATATGTACATAGTTTTGTGAACCACCACCCGTCTTTAGTTTGAAATGGTTTCATCACCCCCAAAAGAAAACCCCATCCCCACTTCCCCCAGCCATGACATCTGGTAATCTTTCTACCTATGGGCTTACCTAGTCTCTGGGTGTTTCATATAAATGGAATCATGCAAAATATGTCTTTTTGTGACTGGTTTCTTTGATTCAGAGTAATGTCTTTAAGGTTCATCCACATTGTAACATTCATCACAAACAGCTGAACTGTGTTGTTGAAAAGGACCTGCAATGCCATTTGGAAGAAAAGGAGAGTCAGTAAGCATAGAAGAAGCAGCTTTTCCTCCCATTTTTTATCTCTCTGGGTCAGTCCTTCTGTCTCTTCTCTCTCTCACCTCCCTCTCTCTTCTCTCTCTATAGAGTCTGGAGGAAATTGGTGGGGAACTTGAGCTTGTTTTTAACTGAAATGATCAGAGAAGTAGGGCAACTAGAAGATTCTTTAGGGTTAAATTGCACTGCCATACTTCATTTCACTTGGCCCACAATTTTGTCAAACCAAGGGCTTGCCTTGCAGCAGAAAGCCAGAGGCCAGCCAGTACAGGTCTGAGTTTCTCAGTCAGGACCCTTGTGCTGAAACTTTCACCAGCCATGGGCACCCTTGGCTCCAGCACTTACAGGCTTTTCCTGTGGCATTCTGTTCATTCCAACCAGCTGTGGCCTCTTTGCTTACCAGCTTCCCTGACTTACCAGCTTACCAGCCTGCCTGACTCTCTCTTAAGGACTGGTGGCTTCTCCCTGTAGCTGACCGTTCTGGGCACTCCCCACCATGAGTGATCCCTGCACACCTGAATCATTGTGGGAAGAAAAATGATGCCCTCTGCCCATGCCTGGCCAGAGTGTCCAAAATGAAGAAGGCATCTCTGAATCCAGCTATTCCTACAGCCCCTAACTTCCTGGCTCACTAGCTGACCTTCAGGACCAAGACCAAGGGGCAGTTTGGAAAGGGCATCCTCTTCCATCATACCCCTCTCTCATGCCTTCCCAACTTTGTTCATGTGGCCTTTCTCTAGAATATATGCTCTCCTCCCTCCCTTTCTGTGGATGACAGGGATGTGAGGTTAACATGGGAATCCAGGTAGGAAGGCAAGAGTATGTCCTAGGAGAATAGAAGACTGGGGGAGAAGGATATTGAAGTAGTAGAAATGGGGGAGGTGGTTGACAAGAGTAGGAAGACAGGCCAATGTCAAGCAGAGAAACTTGGACTTTCTCATGAGCAATAGGAACTATTGAGTGTAGTAAGCATGGGACTGATCAGATCAGAATTGCTTATAGGCAGAATGATGGCAGCAGGGTATGAAGTCAATGCTTACCTCTTCCTTGGTCTTGCTGATTTGTCCTTGGCCCATCCACCTCTTCTCAATATTACAGCTGGAGCAAGGCTCTTAAAACTAAAATCTGATTAGATCTGTCACTGGCACACACATACCAGTGGATTATCATGTCGCTCCTCTATCCAGCCCACCAAAACCCATCACATCATCTCCTTGAACATCCCCCACTCCCTCAGCACCAGCAATGCTGGCCTCCTTGGTATTCCTCAGCTGTTCTAGGTCTTCATATGCTCTGCCCTGTCTTCAGAGCAGCTGTCCCCCCAGATATTTACATGGCTCACAGACCTGCTTTCTTCAAACTTTTACCCAAATGCTCCTCCTTTTGAGGCTTTTACTACCTGTCTGTGTCACAATAGAATAGGTTACACAGTAACTGGGTCACAGGTAATCTGTCCATCATAGTGACTCAAAGACCCAGGCTAATGGAAGAGTGGTTCTGGTAGCCAGGCCAGATGTCAAAGGGACAGATTGTGATCTAGAAAGGTCTCACATCAGCAGTGAAGTCCTTGGTCTAGAAGTCACACTCCATTCACAACTCATTGGCCCAACTACCCACAAGGGGTTGAGAAAGTACAACCCTACCACAAGCCTGGAAGAAGAGGATTGAAAGTATTTGGCAAACCGCACTAACGACTATACTAACTGCAACCCTACCCTGACATTCTTCTTTACCACCTTACTCTTCTTCATGGCACTTGTTATTATCTCACATAGTTATGTATTTAATAGCTTCATTCAGGTGTAAGGTACATATGATAAAAATCACCCATTATAAGTATACAATTCAATGATTTTTAGTAAATTTGTAGAGTTATATGACCATCACCGTAATCCAGTTTGAGGACATTTACATCACCCAGAAGAGCGCCCTTGTGCTCATGGAAATTAATCCTCACTTTTACCTCTAGCCCATAGAAAGTCTTGATTGGCCTCCTCTATCTGTGAATTTGCCTTTTCTGGACAGATTGTGTAAGTGAAATCATATGCTATGTAGTCTTTTGCATCAGGCTTCCTTCGTTTAGCATACACGTTCTGAAGTTCATTCATGTTCTCATGAGTAGCAGTAGTTTGTTCCATTTTAGCTAAATAAGCCCCCATTGTATGGATGTGCATTTTGTTTCCCACTTACAAGTTGATTTATAGTTTAATGGCCTACCATATGGTCTATCCTGAAGACTGGTTTATATAACATGAAAATAATGTATATTCTCCAGTCATTGCGAGGAGTGTCCTATATATGTCAATTAGATAAAATTACTTGACAGTATTGTCCAAGCCCTCTATGTTATTGCTGATATTCTGCCTAGCTTCTGTATCAATTATTGAGATTGAGATATTGGCATCTCCAACTTTTATTATTCAATTGTCTGCTGACAATTTTTGCTACATGTATTTTGAGGCTGCCTTGTTAATCTGTGTATATTTATAGTAGTTATAGCTTCCTGGTGTATTTGCCTTTTTTTCATTGTGAAGTACCATATTTTACCATGTATAATGCACTCCCACATTTTTGGCCCAAACTTTCAGGGAAATTTCTTTTATTTTAATTTTTAATTATTTATATTTAGACACATATTTTTAATATTATAAAGGAATTTTGGCATTTATTTTTGAAAATATTATAGTATGAGAAATTTTATGTGACAAGTAATTATAAAACACAAGAACAGATACAAGATATTTCAGGTACTACCCTCAAAAATTTGGGCAAAAAAAGTATGTATTATACATGGTAAAATATGATAATTTTCTTTGTTTCTTTTTCTAATGTCTACTTTATTTTATATTAAAATAGTTCCAACTGTCTTAAGGTTACTGTTGCATGACACATCTTTTTTCATCCTTTACCTTTTAATGGTTTTATGTCATTGACTCTACAGTCTCTTAGACAGCATATAATTGAATCTTGCTATTTCATGAAGATAATCTTTGCCTTTTGATTGGAGGATTTAGACCATCCACATTTAATGTAATTATTGATGTGATTGGATTTATTGTTTTTTATTTTTTTAAGTAAAAATTGTGTTTTATTGATCATAACATTGGTATCATTTGGAAATTTATAGTGCATACATGTGAGCTTTTTAAAATTTAATTCTTGTTCAAGTGCAGTTTTCTGTCTTATATTCCCAGCCCTGCCCATCTCCCCCAGTGCTCCCCACCTCCCTCCCATTTCCACCCCCCACCTTAGCTATTGTCCATGTGTCCTTTATACTTGTTCATGTGAATCTTTCCCCTTTTCCCCTGTGATTCTCTCCACTCTCCCCTCTGGTTCCTGTCAGCCTGTTCTGTATTTCAGTGTCTTTGGTCATATTTTGCTTGCTTGTTTGTTTTGTTGTTTAGATTCCTGTTAAAGGTGAGATCATATGGTATTTGTCTTTCATTGCCTGGCTTATTTCACTCAATGATTGGATTTACATTTACCATTTTGTAATTGTTTTCTATATGTCACCTCTGTTTTTGTTTCTCTGTTCCTTCCTTACTGTCTTGTTTGTGTTAATAGACGTAACTTTTTCTTTTTTTAAAAAGTATGTTATTGATTATGCTATTACAGTTGTCCCAATTTTTCCTCCTATGCCCCCTCCACCCAGCATTCCCACTCCCTCAGGTAATCCCCATACTTTTGTTCATGCCCATAGGTCATGTGTATAGTTCTTTGGCTACTCAACTTTCTATACTGTGCTTTACATCCCCATGGCTATTCTGTAACTACCTATTTGTACTTATTAATACCTTTACCTCTTCACCCATTCCCTTAAACCCCCTTCCATCTGGCACCCATCAAGATGTTCTCCATATCCATAATTCTGTCTCTGTCCTTTTTGTTTGCCTAGTTTGTTTTTTAGATTCAATTGTTAATAGATATATATTGGTTGCCATTTTATTGCTCACAGTTTTGATCTTCTTCTTTTCCCTAAATAAATTCCTTTAACATTTCATAAATAATAGTTTGATGATGATGAGCTCCTTTATATTTCTCTTGTCTGGGAAGCTATTTATCTGCCCTTCATTTCTAAATGATACATTTGCTGGGTAGAGCAATCTTGACTATAGGTCCCTGCTTTTCACAGCTTCGAATATTTCTTGCCAGTCACTTCTAGCCTGCAAAGATTTTTTTAAGAAATCAGCTGACAGTCTTATGGGAACTCTCCTGTAGGTAACTAACTTCTCTTGGTGCCTTTAACATTATCTCTTTATCTTTAACTTCTGGCATTTTAATTATGAAGTGTCTTGGTGTAAGCCCCTTTGCATCCATCTTGTTTGGGACTCTCTGTGCTTCCTAGATTTGCACATCTATTTCCTTCACCATAGAGAAGTTTTCTTTCATTATTTTTCAAATATATTTTCAATTTCTTGCTCTCTCTCTTCTTCTGGCACCGCTATTCTGTAAATATTTGGACACTTGAAGTTGTCCCAGAGGCTGCTTATATTACCCTTGGGGTTTTTTATTCTTTTTTCTTCTTGTTATTCTGATTGGTTGTTTTTGTTACCTTATGTTCCAAATCATTGATTTCATTCTTGGCTTCATCCACTCTACTGTTGTTTCCCTGTAAATTGTTCTTTATTTCAATTAGTGAATCCTTTGTTTCTGACTGGATCTTTTTTATGCTTCTGAGGTCCTTACTAAGTTCCTTGAGCATCCTTTTTTTGTTGTTGTTTTAGATTTTATTTATTTATTTTTAAAGAGAGGGGGAGAGGGAAACATCACTGTGTGGTGTTTGGGCACACTCCCTCCTGGAAAACCAGCCTGCAACCCAAGCATGTGCCCTGACTGGGAATCGAACCAGCAATCCTTTGGTTTGCAGGCCAGAGCCCAATCCACTAAGCCACATCAGCTAGGGCCCGAGCATCCATATAACCAGTGTTTTGAACTCTGCATCTGATAGATTGCCCATCTCTATTTTGTTTAGTTCTTTTTCTGGAGTTTTGATCTGTTCTTTCATTTGGGTCTTGTTTCTTTGTCTCCTCATTTTGGCAGTCTCCCTGTGTTTACCTCTAAGTAGAGCTGCTATGACTCCCTGTCTTGGTAGCATGGCCTAATGTAGTAGGTGTCCTATAGGATCTAGTGGCACAGCCTCCCCTATCACTCAAGCTGGATATTTTAGGTGTGTCTTTGTGTGGCCCGGGTATATGTTCTTCTTGTAGTTGATACTTTATTTCTGCTAGCAGGTCAAGTCAAGGGATTTACAGAGGCCAGGGAGCTGCAAGGATTGGTTGTGAACACTGACCACCAACTTCTGTCCTTCACGGAGGATCAGCTATTCAGAGGCAGAGTGGTGGTGCTCTGACATGGTCTGTAGCTCTCCACTGGGTATGCAAGCTATGGGATTTCCCAGGTGGTGCAGGCCAAGGTAAGCCTCTATCCATGTTCTTCCAGGGCCACCCAGCATGAGCTACAAAGAAATCCATAGATGGCTGTTACTTGTGCTAGGCTTGAAGGATCCCAGGCAAAGCCAAGCTGTAAATCTAGGCTTACCACTGCTAGTGCTGTGCCTGGGGACACTTAGCAAGAGGTATGGGGGCTAGAGGTTCATTGAGGTCAGCTGTTGCTTGTTTGAAAAGATTTGGGAAGATGTGTAGTGTGAGCCAAGACAAGCCATTCATATGGAAAAGCCACTGTTAAAAGCTTGGGTAGACCTATAAATTGGGTAGGGTAGAACCTCAGGGAATTGCCAGAGCAGGGCAAACAGTGCTGACCAGGTTGATGGAGTCTTAGATATGGCACCTGCCTGCTGGTTGTGTGCCTCAGCTGCTGGGGGACTCAGAAAAGGAACAATGGCCTCTGCTTGTAGTTCTCTCTGGGAGAAAGCTGACCTCAGCTCTCAGCATGACGCCAGACACTTCATTTCCTCCCTATATGCCATTGGTGCCTTTCAAGCTGCTACTCCAGTGATGGAGCTCAGAAAAAGTGAGTCTAAGTAAGTCCACGTATGGGCCCTTTAAGCTGAACTGCTTGGAAATCCCAAAGTTTTTTCCACTGACCCAATACCCTCTGGTTTGTACAGCCAGAAAGTATGGGGACTTATCTTCTTAGCATTGAAACCATGGGCTAGGGGTCCTGTTGTAGGGCTGGGTCCCCTCACTCCTGAGATATTCCTCCCAATTTTTATCTACCACATGTGGGTGTGGGACCAGCCCATTCTGCATCTGCACATCTCTGCCCTCGTACCAGTCTGGATGGATGTGGTTTCTTTAATTCCATAGTTGTTGGACTTCCTAAATTCGATTTCTGGTGGTTCTTGAGTGATGGTTTTTCTATAGTTTAGTTGTAGTTTTGATATTGTTGTGTGAGGAGGTGAGTCATGTTTGCCTACATCCCATCTTGACTGGAAGTCAAGATATATATTCTTTTGGAAATAGAATGTTTCCTTAGCTCTAGTCCAAAGGAACATAAGCAATATGAAAGACCCTAAAGGTGAAGGGAATTGTGAAAGCTGAGTAAAGGATATAAAATGGAATGTATTAATGGATTTTAGTCCCTTTAAGTTTTTACTTTTGTGGCAGAGTTCAATGGAGAAGAGACTTGAAGTTTTTGCAGAGGACCTAAGTCTCGATGAAATTATTCAAAGTCAGATCTTGATTATGTAATGATGGTAAGCCTTGGAGTCCCCAAAAGCTTGTACTTGATGCTTTCCCAAAGTGATAGGATTTGAATGCCACAATACAAAATGACTCATGTTTTTGTCCATTAATGTCCATGGATTTCTTTAAATGAAGTTCATGTTAGAGTCCATATCAGTTTCCACAAAACTATCTGAGATCCAAGTTTCCAGAAGGACCACGGGAAGAGCTCTCCACCCACTGCAACACCCGCTGTATCCCTAGATAGATGTTTTCTAATAATCCATTTAATTTTGTTGATTTTTACTACATTTTTCTGTTGTTTAGTTAGTGCTTCCCTAGAGATTACAATATATATTTTATCTTAATCTACTTCAGATTAATACTAAATTTTAGTAAAAATAGAAACTTTGCTTCAAGGTAGCTTTATTTCCTTTTTAAAAAAATATTTTATTTAGTTTTAGAGAGAGGGGAAGGGAATGAGAAAGAGTGGGAGAGAAACATCAATGTGTGCTTGCCTCTCATGTGTCCCCTACTAGGGACCTGGCCTGCAACCCAGGCATGTGCCCTGACTGGGAATCGAACCAGCAACCCTTTGCTTCACAGGCCCGTGCTCAATCCACTGAGCTACACCAGCCGGGGTGTATTTCCTTCCTCCTCATTTGTATTATTGTTATCATGTATATATTATATCTATATGTTATAAATTCCCAAACTACTGTTACTATTATAATAATCGGTTTATACATATTTGTGTTATTAAAAGATAGTAAAAGAACAAATGAGAAAAATATATAGTCATGTGCTGCAAAACCATGTTTCAGTCAACGACAGACTATGTATAGGACAGTAGCCCCATAAGATTTTAATAAGGTTAAAAATTTCAACCTAGTGACATCATAGCCACCATAACATTACAGTGCAATGCATTACTCACATGTTGGTGGTGATTCTTCTATACAATGTTTATAAAGTCTATATCAGTGTATAGTAATGTCCTAGACCTTCACATGTCACCACTCACCACTCACTCAGTGACCCATCCAGAGAAATTTCTGGTCCAGCAAGTCCATTCATAGTTAGTGCCCTACCACAGTGTACCATTTTCTAATCTTTTATACTATATTTTATTGTACCTTTTCTATGTTTAGGTACATAAGTATTTACCATTGTGTTACAATTGTCTATAGTACTTAGTACAGTAACATACTGAACAGGTTTGTAGCCTAGAAACAATAAGCTATACTATATGGCATAGGTATGTAATAGGCTATACCATCCAAATTTGTATAAGTGTACATTAGGATGTTTGTACAGTGACAAAATTGCCTAATGACAAATTTCTCAGAATGTATCCCATCATTAAGTGATACAAGACTGTATTTATAGAGCCTTTCATATCAACTCACATATTTATCATTTCCTGTGTTCTTCATTTCCTCCAGTGGACTTAATTTCTTACTGCCTGGTTTTGTTTTCTTTCACCCTGAAGAACTTCCTTTAGTGTTCCTTATAGGGCAGATCTGCCAGCAAAGAATTCTCTTAGTCTTTATCTGGAAATGTCTTTATTTTGCCTTTATTTTTGAAGGATAGCTATTTAAATTTAGAATTCTTAGGTAACAGTTTTTACTTTTGTTTCATCACTTTCAGCCTCCATTGTTTCATATGTAATGAGTCATCTTTCTCATGTTGCTTTCAAAATTTGCTCCTTTAACAGTTTTACTACAATATGTTTAAGTGTAGATTTCTTTGTATTTATCTTACTTGGGATGTTTTCTGAGCTGGTCACATGTGAAAACTATATTTTTTCATCAAATTCAGGAAGTTTTAGCCACTATTTTTTCAAGTAATTTTTCTGTCACTTTCTCGCTTATCTCCATCTAGAGTTTGCATGACACATATATTGGTATGTTTAATGTTTCTTTACTGGCCTCTGATAGGCAGCTCTTTTTTCTTCAATTGCTTTGTTCTGAGTTTCTCTAGTTTCTTCAGATTGAATAATTTCTATATTTCTATCTTCAAGTTCACTTATTCTTTCTTCTGCCATGTCAAATCTTCTGTGGAAGGCCTGTGGTAAATTTTTTATTTCAGTTTTTGGACTTTAAATTCAATAATTTTGATTTTTGCCCTGACTGGTATAGCTTAGTTGGTTGGGCATTGTCCTGCAAAGTAAGATATCACCAGTTTGATTCCAGTCAGAGCACATGCATGGGTTACAGTTTCAGTCTCCGGTCAGGGTGTGTGCAAGAGGCAACTAATTGATGTTTCTCTCTCTCATTGATGTTTCTCTCTGTTTCTCTCTCTATCTCTCTAAAAATAAATAAAATCTTTTTAAAAATAATAATTTTTATTTTAAAAATATTTTGTATCTCATTGAGATTCTTTATTTGTTTTTTTATTATTGTCATACATCTGGTCTCCACTTCACATACTTGTTGCCTAAGTCAGAAACATGTTTTCCCCCAAAAATGACTAAATCCTCAGGTGAAGCGTTGGTTCTCCCCTGTTTACCTGCTACCAATATTGGCCATTTTCTTGACAATGCGTCTGAGTGTGGGCATCTCTCAGAGTTCAATAAGCCACTTTTGACTTTATCAGAAAATTTGGCGAAATACCCATGATGTGCCTCATCCTGTCAGAGACTCTGTGATGACTGAGCTGGGGGAAGTGAGATAGAAGCACCCCTAGGCAAGAATGCCAGGCTCCCACTATTCTTACCAGATGTACAGCAGTTTTTCAAGCTTAAGTGCTTATAGACTGTTGCATGCCTTTGGTCAATTTCCAGAGAATGGAAATGGTTGCTTTGTGAAGTTTGTCTAGATTTATACTTGCACCTGTGGAAGGTGATTTGATGACCTCATCACTCAGACATAACTAGAAGTCCTGTCTACTTATTTATTTTATTTGTTATCTGTCTCCCCTGTCCTATTAAGATATAGGCTCTATCCTGAAGTCTTTATTTACACTACCCCTTTGGTCACTATTCAAGCACCACTTAGAGGGAAAGGGCAGAGGTTAATGTTAGAGCTGTTTTCATAGTGCCTTGCTGAGTGAATGAATGAATGAATGCGTGAACAGCATGGAGATAGGACTAATTGGAGGTCTGGTGGCCTTCCTGAGGACCTGAGTCAATAAGAATATAGAGGGGACAACAGGTTCAAGAGACACTAGGGAGAAAAATGGGCAGTGGTTGCAGTAGTGCAGGATGGTAGGTTTGGTGATACAGAGTAGTCTTACAGAAATCAGGCCCTTCATCATAGAGATAAACACACACATACCTGGCCCAAGTATCAGGGAAGCTGAAGGAAACTCCATGGGAAGCTGGGACAATGGCAGGCCCAGCTGCTGCTTCACACAAATGAGGTGAATCAGCTAATCAACGACAATGTGTGTGTGCTGCAAAATGGCTGTTGCTGCCCTTCCATCTCCCAAATCTCCCAATAATCTCCCTGTGGCCCATCCTAAAGGGAATCCTGGGAAGTATTATTCAGCCTAGCCAAGCTGCATCATGAAGGCAGCTCAGGTCCTTATTCTTTGGTTTTGCTTATGGGAAGCTGTGAGGCAATTCTAAGATTCCAGCAGAATGGCTCTGGGAGGTGTGGCTGGTGGGCAGAGGAAGAATAAGCTGGGACAGGCAGACCCACAAGGTAAGAGGCCATTTCAACAGTCCAGGGAAGGGCTGATGAGAAGCTGGGCCAAAATAGTGGTGGTAAAAACAGAACAGTCCAAGAAAGTGGGACACACAGAGATTGGTGGCTGGCTGCATGTGTACAGGAAAAGATGAAGAAAGTCAAAACTCAGCCTTCTGGCTTGAGAAGCTGGGGAATAGAGGTAGATTGTTGGGAATGGGATACAGAAGGAGGGACAGGTTTTGGAAAGACTGCTTAGTCCCATTCCTGACCAACCCTTCCAGCATGCTCTGTTCTCTCACTATTCCTTCTTGCCAATTTCAACACTATCCATTCATTTATCCATCTATCCATTAATCCTTCCATATACCATGTGTTCTCTGTGGGCTACTCTGGGCAATAGTTTTGTGAGGGAAGAGTGATGCCCACTGCCCAGCTTCACACAAGCCATAATCCATGACACCTGCCCCTGACTGAACACCATAGATATTGTCTCTGTCTGCAGCCCCAGAACTTTTGGGTGCCCAGGGCAGGGGACTGGGAAGTCTATCATAGAGGTACAGCAGTTGGAGTGGGGGCCATGAGAGGCAGAGAGGATCAGAAACACAATAAAGTATCCCACTTCATGGTGGACACAGAGGGGTCCCTGCCTCCAAGGGCCCCCAAAGGAGCTGGAATTCTTTGTCACAGTGAGGAGGGAGGGCAGGTGTGTTAGTCTGCTCTCATTGCCATAACAAAGTACCACCGTGGGGCTTATACAACAGAAATTTATTTTCTTATAATTTTGAAAGCTAGAAATCTGAGATCAAGATATTGGCAAAGTTGGTTTCTTCAGATTCTTTTCCTTGGCTTGTAAATGCCTGTCTTCTCACACTGTCTTTCTTCTCTGTGTGTATGTGTGTATGTGTCCTAATCTCCTGTTATTATAAGGATACCAGTCATATTGAATTATACCCACCCTAATGACTTCACTTTAACTTACCTCTTTCAAGAATCCATGACTAAATACAGTCACATTCTGAGGTCCTGGGGGCTAGGGTTTCAACATATGAATTGTTGGAAGGGGACACAATTCAGCCTTTAATGTGGGGAGAGCCCACTTGCCTTCCTGGGTTCTAAGCTGTGGGCCCTGAGGCTCTGTGCCTCAGAAAAAAAGGAGGCAAATGACAGACTTGGCAGAGCCCTCAACCAGGGTCTAGACAAAAGCTCTGCTAGATGCCCTGATCTCCTGGAGTCAAGTTGAAGCCCACACTTATCCATCCTCAGTGACTAAACCAAATAGGGGCTGAGCCAGTGGCCTCCCTTAGTGAACCATTTTCTTATCATGATTTCTGTTCCTGCCTATCTTGGAGAAGTGACTTGGCCCTGACAGTCATTTTGAAATGGCCAACTGCAGTGAGGGCTCATAGTCCTCTGCACTCTGCAGCTCTTCCCTCCGCCTGACCCCCCACCCTCCTGCCTATGGCAGACTCATGTAGTGCTGTCCTAGCTCTGTGTGGCCAAGGGGCCCTCCCTATTGGGCAGATATGGAAGTTGAGATTCAGGAAGTTCATTACCTCTCCAGGGCAAATAGCTAGTGATCAGCAGAAGCAGGACTCAACCCAGAGCTAGGCCTATCCATCTCTACTGCTCATTTGTAGCTATACCTCTGCCTTTAGGGACATTGACCACACCCCTTGGCCATCACTATCAACTCCTTCACCCAGATCCAGAATGTATCCATTAGGTTTCCCACAGTATGACTGGGTTAGTTGTACAAAATGGCCTCTCTCAATATGTTAAATGGCTGGCAGGTAAGACCACCAACCAGTTACTCTAGAGACATGGGTGAAAGGAAGCAGTATCCTGGTGGCATGGGAAGAAGGTGAGGATGAAAATGGGGGCATAGATGCCCATGGCATTGACTTTCAGATACCTGCCCTAAACACTGTCCAAGAGTCAGAGCATCCATGACCAGCTCAGCTCAGTGTTCAGTCAAGAAATGGCCCCCTCTCTTCTGCCCAAATTTCTGTTCTCTCCTCCTCTCAGCCCCATGGCATGATCTAGTCCCTGTCAACTTTGGAGTACATAGGGAAAGTCAACTTGCCCACACTGCCACTGACATCATTTTGCCAGTTCTGAGAAAGTAAAAACAGTCTTCAGAGAAAGACAGACCTGGGTGTAGATCTTAGTTCCACCACTTACTTAGTCCCTGGTCTTATTCACATAGTGTAATCTCTCTACTTGTATTCCTCACTATAAAAGAAAGATCACAATAAGCCATATCTCACAGGACTATTATAAGGATTACATATCTAATAAAAATCGGAATTCAAGGAAGGGCACAGGTTAATTTCTGAGTGAACAGAAACCGTCTCCCACACAAACCATGGATCCTGCTCTTAATCTCTGGCTGTGAACTTTTGCTTTTGGGAATTTTTTGAAGAGAAAGTAGAATGATAGCTTTGTTCTTAATGGAGCCTCCGTGAAGGGACACAGGGACCCTATACTTGAAGCCAGTGTCCACATAATGCAAACCCAAGACCAGCCAACTGAGGATCCCAGGGGAATGCAGACTGTTGTGGAAATGAGAATTGGTGGAGTTATTAAAGTTGGCCAAACATGGGAAGTTGATTCAGTGGTTCCCTAATGAACATTTATTTGGTCACTTAGCATGCATTTGTTGTCCAGGTGCCGTTTTAGGCACTGGGGGTATAACAGATAACAAAAAACTGGTGTCACATTCACCTCTTGTGAACATCTCTCCAATGGAGTCATCTAAAGGAAACTGTTTTCTGAAATTCCATGTGTGTCATGGTCTCTGGTATTAAATCAAGATCTTCCAGGGGTAGGGGGCAGAGGGGCAGTAGGAGTTGTTTGATAAAGAATAGTCACTATACAGAAGTCATGAAAAAGTCCTTGGCTTCTGGTTCCATCTTTGACTTATAAAAAGCTTAGAAATTGTTCATTCCACTCCTACAACAAGGGAAAAGCTAAGCAAACTTAAAATCAGTGACTTTTCTTAGACCCATCAGAGAATTGAGGTCACAGGGCACACCACTGCTCCAAATCTAGAGACAACAAAATTCTGAAAATAACAACCAGGATTGGCTTACCTGAAGCAGAAGTCATTGGAGCCATAACCTGGTAACAGTCAAATGGTAAACTGACTGCTTCCTGGAGGTTGAGTGTTGATTAGATTGAGTGGAAGAAACTCCTTGGGCCAAGTATCAGTAGGGAGCCACACACTTTCATAGGTTTTTCCCTCCAAGAATTCCACCAGATTCTCAACGTGAAGAATCAAGAAAAACCCCACATGTTTTGAGCAGGGGGAAGGGAAAAGTAACAATTTTGATATAGGATCAGAGCCTTCTCTTTAACAAATCCTGCTTTCTGAGTACAAGTTTCCAGAGGCTTAGCTACCTGGCAGAAAGGCAGTTAGCCAACTCTGGCTCCCTCTAAACTTTTCTCTCACCTAACGCAAAGAGAGAAAAAAGCTATGTGATACTTCTGAAGCTCATAGCCTAGGGACAGACTCAGATGCACTAAAAGGCTGATAATTGATCATAAGACTATCAATGTGTCCCCTCTTCACACTTTACCACCTGGTCAGCAATGCTCTAGTACAACAGTGATGGCAGCTGAAAAAGCTATAGGACTAGACTCTGTGGAAGGGGTTGCCAGGGAAACCCAAAGACTACAGAGGAGGGAAAAAACTAGAATAGTGAAATAAACTAAAGCCTCTGACACCTACAGATAAAATAAACATTGAACACAGATCAGCTACTAGCCAAATTAGCATGAAATCTCAAACCGACATTACGTGCCTCAGTTCCTATGTATGGCTTCCAACAAAAATTACGAACATGCTAAACAGCAAGAAAAACACAACCTGAAGAGGTAAACTTAGACAGTTCCATATATGAGGTCTGTCCAGAAGGTATCCAGCCATGTAATATGAAAAATAGAGACATTTACTGAAGAAGATACAAAAAACATTGTACACAAGACAATGATACTTCGGTCCCCTTTAAAGTAGCCACCTTGGGACTTCACATAGTTCTCCCAATAACTATCAGCTTCCCCATCATATTTTCCTGAATCTCATTGATGGTCTGAAATCTCTTCCCTTTCAAAGGTGATTTTAGTTTTGAGAAAAGCCAGAAGTCATAGGGGACCAAATCTGAGCTATAAGGTGGCTGAGTCACCTGGGTGATTTGATGTTTGACCAGAAAACTCTGCACAAGATGTGACGCATGAGCAGGTGCATTGTTGTGATGAAGCTGCCAATCACTAGTTGCCCGTAGATGTGTCCTTCTAAATCATCTGAATAGTTTTTGCAGAGGAATGTTCAAGCTTAATGCAAAGTTTGATGTAGATCATTGCTCTACTCACTCAGTCATTTTGAATGTGATGGCCACACAATACACATGCTCACTCAATGGCATCTACAGCCCCCACTGACTAGTACAGTGAGGTTGTCATTATTCACACATGCACATTCCAATCCATTCTCCTTGGCTGCCAGGTTACAACAGTGTCATACAAACAGTTCTCAATATAGTAACAATGGCTGGACTTTGTCTGAACAGACCAGATATAGGAAGTTTAGAAGTCACTTTTCTGTCCTAATACCAAGTAAAGAGCTGAACAGACTGAAACATCAACAACTCTTCTGGAATCCATAACAGAGGGGAGAACACAGGACAAAAGGACAAACTATAGTCCCTGGCCACCAAATTGGAGAGACAAGTGAGTATAGGGAGTCATGACTTACTATACCAGAGAGTCACAAGTGGAAACCACCAGTGAACCCAGTGCCAGGGTAGGAATATCTGAGCTGTAATTGATGAATTGCTGGAGCCTCAGTATGGACAACACTGAGAAAGTCTAGGGGACCCAGTCATAGGAGGTTCCCCACAATATTGTGAAATTTACCAGCAGGAGCTCGGCTAGGTTTCCATAGTAAATATCAGCAAAAAATCCCTTCATGCTTCCAGCAGGAGGAGGGAAAAGGGTATTGCTTTGAAATGTTAGAGGCTCTGTTCTTAACAAGGCCTGACCTCAGAGGAACTAGTTGACCAGAACCTAACCTGCTGGGGTTATTAGAGCCTAACTGACCTAGGGAAGAAAAATACCCAACTCCAGCCCACACTAGCCAAGCATCAGAACCCAATTCAGATAAAACAGGGATAGTGGAATTATCACATAGAGAATTTAAAGTAACTGTGATTAGTATGTTAAGGACTGTAAATCAAAAAGTAGATAACATGTGAGAACAGGTGGCTAATGTAAGCAGCAAGATGGAAACTCTAAGAAAAAATTGAAAGGAAGTGTTAGAAATAAAATACATGCAACAAAAATGAAGAACACCTTTGATGGATTGACTCATCAGTAGACAGTTCATAGCTAAGGAAAGAGTCAGTGAGCTTGAAAATATGCCAATTAGAAAATTCCAAACTGAAATGCAAAGAGAATAAAAGAACAAAGAGCAGAACAGAATATCCAAGAACTGTCAGAAATTTCAAAACTTGTAATAAATGCATGATTGGAATACCAGAAGAGAGAACAGAAGAAATATATGAATATGGCTGAGAATTTTCCAAAATTAATGACTATGTGGTAGAAAATTTTTTTATAGTTTTACAACAAATATTTATTACTAGTTAAGCCATAATTCAGGATCCTAGGGTCAGGATACAGGTCCCCCTTAACCTCCTTGGGAGAAGGATGAAGGACAGAGGACAGGTAGGATGCAGCCAGTTCAGGTCTTCTCAGGAAGTGTGCCTTCTGGCCAGGCTGACACTCAGGACATGGGGCAAAGACACTTGTGCACATGCCAGTACCATTCACACGTGGTGACATCACCTTTAGCAACCGTTTTCTTCTCACAGCCATGGAAGTATAGGTAGTTCTGCCAACAGTTGCTAGTCTGGCTCTGGTTGAGGAAGCAGATGTCAAAAGGGGCAATCTGGGTCTGTAAGTTGACTTTGGTCTTTTTTTTATTGTTTTTTTCTCTTTTTTTATTGTTGTACAAGTACAGTTGCCTACATTTTCCCACTACTGCTTTTCCCCGCCTCACCCACCGCTACCTCCCACCTTCCACCCTCAATATTATCCCCTTTTGATTTTGTCCATGGGTCCTTTATACATGTTCCTTGAGGTCTCTTTCCCTTCTTTCCCCCATTATCCCCCTCCTCTTCCCCTCTGGTTACTGTCAGTTTGTTCTTATCTCTTGTCATGTTGCTGTCTCCTGAAGTCACTGCAGAAGCCACTTGCAGCTCAATGTGACTTCTCAGCAAAGACCTGTGGTAGAGAATTTTAACCTTGCCCAAAAAGAGGGATGGTATTTGCCTTTGGCTTCTGGAAGGTAATCTCTGTCATATCTGATCAGAGTGCCTTCATTTAGGGCAAGGGCCAGCTATACCAGATTTTAGAGTGTTGCTGACCACAACTGACAGTCTTAAGATAGACACCACCCAAGCCAGAAAGATCAGCCATGTGATTTAGGGTGGGAGCTTAAGTCATGGATTATTAGTCCACCTGGAGGCTGAGGTCACCCATGTAGACAGTTAATCAAGCTCATGTTATAAAGCCCAAATAAAAACTCTGAAAACTGAGGCTTAGGCAAGCTTCCTGGTTGGCAATAATCTGTGTGTATTGTTACATATTGATACTTGGTGGAAAATGCATCCTGAATCCATGGGAGAGAACAAGGCAAGTTTCATATTTGGAACCTTCCCATACTCTGCTCTATGCATCTCTTCCTTGGATGATTCTAATTTGTATCCTTTCCTTGTAATAACCCATGATTGTAAGTATATAGCTTTCAGTGAGTTCTGTGAGTCTTCTAGCAAATTACTGAACCTGAGGTTGTTTCAGGAATGCCTGAAACTTGCCGTTGGTGATAGAAGTGGAATACTGTATGCCCTCATACTTGATAGCTGACTCTAAATTTTGAAGTTTGTCCAGCTCCAGTCAGTGACCATCGACAAGCCAAGGATGCAGAAAGCTCAGAGAACACCAACTAGGGTATAGTTTTATCCAAACTTTCTTTGAATCATCAGTGTAGATGTGAATTGTGTGCTCACAGAAAGCATTCAAACAACATACAAAAGTATAAAGTAGAAAGCAAAAAACTCTAAACTTCCATTCCTACTCTGCAGACATAATTACTGTTATCACTAAAAAAATGACACATACATGAATCTTTCCTTTTGAGAAGGACACAGTGAAATTTGGATGTGCATATAGTTTAACAACCAGCTCTTAAGCTGTATAATGTTCACTTAATCACTATATGCTCAGTTATTTCACAATATCCAGCAGATTGGCCTTTATATGCATTGTAGACCCGGTCCCCTGGAAAGCTGACTCTGAGATGAAGGGGAGTATGGAGGACATGTATCTGTCAGGACTGACATCTGTGGAAAGTTGGGAAGCAGGACTGAGCAAAGGTAGAAGATGGACTGCGATCAGGCAATGACCTAAGTTGACTCTACAATCACCTGAAGCTGGTGTGGACTTACAGGCCTGTGCTAAGTTGAGGCAGAGAGGCCAGGGCTTTATATCCCACAATGACCAGCCACTCATGGCACTGCCTCCAAGAAGGAGTGTACCTTAAGTGAGGAAACCTCCAGTGGACATGGAGACTGAGGGCTGTCTATCACATGCTGGGAACTTAGACCCTTTAGTCCTGGAAACAGCTGGGTGCCACAGCAGAGCCCACTGTAGGTCGTCTCCAGATTTTTACTGTTATAATAAGGCTGTGATTGCACCTAACTCTGCAAGATACAACCCCTGCCCCTCACCCCAGGACCTGACAGCCTGCCTCAGAGGTATGCATTTCATTCCCCCTTTAGTTGGGGTAGAGGCCACCCCATTTTCAGATCCCAACTACCTCTCAGGGATGGCATTCCTCTCTCTGCTCAGGCTTCCTGAGTTGATACATAGGAAAGCAAGCTCTTTCGCTACCTTTGAAACATGTCACCATTGCCTCAATATCCTACCTGCACCAAAGAAGGTAACTCTAAGAGTTCTCATGGAGAATGGGAAGGGATTTAGGCCTATTTGTGATGAAACCATTTTGGTCATAAATATGTTTTAGCATATATTACTGAGGACATGACTGACAATGTTCAAGAAGTCTTTATCCTTTGAATTTGCTACCAAGGGTCATCAGCAGGAATCAAATGCTTTGAAAGCAGATTTCTGGGCCTGTCCGTGCTTTGAGGGCTTTGGGTGTGGAGAGTGGAACCAACAAAGCAGACAGTCAGCTCTACCATATAAGAACCAGGGTAGACACCTGTGCCCACAATCTCACTATGAAAATGGATGCAGCCACCTGGTGTCGGACACATGGGGTTGGGATGCCAGCTTAGCCCCTGCTAGCTGCTGATCTGAAACACATCACTCACCTGCTATGAGCTTCACTTTCCTCTTCAGACAGGAATTAATGAAACACCTTTGGGTGGTGATATGTGTTAACCATCAAATGTGCTCAGCAAATAGTAACTGCCAAAATAACAATTGCATCCTGGGCTAGGTGGTTCAGTTAGTTGGAGCATTGTGCCATACACCAAAACATTGTGGGTTCAATCCCGAGCAAAGGCACATACCTAGGTTGCAGGTTTGATCCCTGATTGTGGCATATATAGGAGGCAAACGATTGATATTTCTCATTCGCATTGATGTTTCTTTCTCTTTCTCTCTCTAATCAATAAAACATATCCTCTGGCAAAGATTAAAATAAATTAATTAATAATAAAATAAAACAAAAGCAATTGCAACTTTTGCACTAAGGGGAGAGAGACACTGCTATAAGGGCACAGTATGCTCCTTGCCACATCAGGGCTGGTTCTGAGACTGCTGAGTGCAGGACTGGGAAGGCAAGGTCATTCTAAACATAAAGGTGCAGGGTCAGGCATCCTGGGAACCCCTGAAACCGGAATCATTTGCCCACTTGTAGGAGGAAAGTTAGGTCTGGTGTCAATTCCAATGCTACCACCTCTGCCACTGCCCTTGCTTCTTTTGAATCCCAGAGTACTATGTTCAAAACGTTTCCCTGGACTGGTTCTCCAGGAGACTGGTAGCACAAGGCCAGGGCCCTGAGTCTTGTCAGTACCTTTCTACAAATGACAAAGATGTTCCTTCTTTCTGGTTGAGCCAGCCCCAAGCCCAAACCCTTCAACTTGTCAAGTAGAGTGCCACAGAATGAAGCTCTGTGCAACTCTTCAGTCAACAGGGACCCAAATCAAAATGCCCAGGCCTCCCCACAGGACCTCACAGTGAGTGTGTGCCCAAAAGTTTAGGGTTGGAATATTTCATAAATCTCTTGGGACAGCAACACAGACTGAAATACAAAATTGAAAATTAGAAAGAGGAGAAAGGTGCCATGAGCAGAAGCCCAAGCTGTTCCTCACTGCCCTGCCCTGGGACAGATCAGGACTCTGTGCAGCCCCTTGTTCTCTGCTCTCTCCCATGGCCCAGGAGGGACTGTGGCAGGCCCTGCCCTTGAGGGCTCAGTGGTAGAGGGAGGACAGACAGCCTTGGCCATCTGTGTTGCCCTTTGTGATTCTCTGAGACAAACTGCATATCCAACAGTATAATTCAATTCAATTCTGATTCTAATCACCCAGAATTAGGACAAACAGTGCGAGTTAAGTGCTCAGTCCCACAAGACCCCCCCACTTTCAGTCTCAGTTACAAATGGAGTGCCCAGGCCACCTGCCTGTCCAACTTGACTACAAACAAATTCAGAGGCTCTCATGACCCTTCAGTTTTGATAATTCACTAGAACAGGTCACAAAACTCAGGAAAACACTTTACTTGGATACAATTCAGGAACAGCCAAATGGAGAGATGCAGAAGGCCAGGTATGGGGTGGAGGAGGAAGAGAAGGGTGCGGGGCCTCCGTGCCCTGTTCAAGTGGCCCACCCTCCTTGTACCTTCACCTGTTCACAAGCCCAGAAGCTCTCTGGATCCAATCATTTAGGGTTTTTATGGAGGTTTCATTATATAGGCATGATTTATCAAATTGTTGGTTAGTGGTGACTGACAGATGGGATGTCAACCTCCAAGCTCTCTTCCTCTCTGGAGGTTTGAGGTGGGGTTAAAGGATGAAGCTGAAATCTCCAGCCCTCTAATCATGCCTCAGTCTTTCTGGAGTCCAGCATCCATCCTGATACTCTCTAAAGGCCTGCCAAGTCACTTCAGGTGCCAACTCAGATTTGGTTGAAAGGGGCTCCTTATGAATAACAAAAGATGCTCCTCTTACGCAGGAAATTCCAAGAGTTTTAGGAGTTCTGTGCCAGGAAGCAGGGACAAAGAACAAATATTTATTTCCCATCACACACATCACACCCTTCATGCGATGGCCCTGGAGACTGGGCCCATGTCTCTCCCACCATTTGAGTCCTTCCATAGCACTCAGCACTGGGCTTTGTATAGCATTGGTTATTACAAATAGATATGGAGAGGAAGGAACCAAATATCTGTCACCTTCCATGAAGCCCCAGTGATGTTGTAATGGAAGAAAGCTCCAATTCTAAAGGTAAGAACTTAACCACTGTCAATGTAGCACCTTCTAGCAGCCACCATTTACTGAAAACCTACTTAGTTTGAGGACCATTCAGAAACCCATCTGTTTTTCACCAGTCTTTCCAATGGCTCTGAGGCTAGATATCATTAGTCCTGATGAGGCTCTGAGAGGCCAACACTGGGATAGTCAGGATCCAAACTCAATCTGTTTCTCACCTATGCCCATTCATACTAGGGTCCATGAGCTGCATTCAGGACATGAGAAAGACAGAACCAAAAAGTTCTGGCTGGGTGTGTCTGTTACAACTGGCTCAGATTTGGGAATGAGGTGGAGTTAGCTAAGCAGTGTAACTCATCACCATAAATCAACAGCTTCAAATGGTAAGCAGTCTTGCTGATAAGTCTGAGTCAGGCTCTCCTGGGCTCACCTAGTCTTCCACACCCCGCTGGTTCCTGAGGATGGCTTTGTTCACATTCTCACATTTGTGATGTTGCTGGCTGTCAGCTAGGCTGATGCAGCAGTCCCCAACCTTTTTGGCACCAGGGACCAGTTTCAGGGGAAACGATTTTTCTGCAGATGAGGTGGGAGGATGAGGAGACAGGAGGTAGAGCTCAAGCAGTAATGCCACCAGTGTCCACAGACCCAGAAGAGGGGGGTTGGGGACCCCTGAGCTAGGGCAACCACGGGGTTGATAAAGGGCAACCACATGTCTCTCATGTATGCACAGAAAAGTGAAGAATTTGGGAGATTTTTGCAGTCTATCACAGGAGGGTCATGGCTGCTTTCAAGAATTGGAAGCTCATTTGCTCAGGTCTCTCTTAGAGCTAGATTTTTTTGGGTGGTGAACTAAGCATTTGGAAAAACACTCTCTATTTTAGGTGACACTCTGTGCATATATAAATCCCTCCTTTGCTAGGATCCGGGGGTGGCTGCGTGTGGGTAGGTGTGGACTAGAGACTATCTTTTACAAGTCTTGAGGCTGGAGCACCATCAAATCTTCCCAGCCCCTGGTTTGTCCTCAGCCAGAAGGAAAGCCCAGCAGAGTAGGTGTGCAAGTGTGAATGCTAGAGGAACCACTCCTTTATAAAAAGGGGGGCATGAGCACCATATAGTCTAGTTTCTGCTAGAATTAGCCATTTTTAAGGTGAAAGAAAGTACTTCACAGTGGAAATGTAAAATAACATTGAAAAGCACAGCCCTTAACTTGAGTGTACTGCAAATATCAAGTATGTGTTTTTGAAGCCATTTAGTATATTGCAGTGTATTTTGGTGGCAGTGTCATGTTACTAATATATTATACATTCTAGAGACAGATGGATCTGGATTTAAATCCCAGCCCCATCCTGACTCTCTGAGTTGCCTCTTAGACTACATTCCATCCCCTCAGCTACACAGGAGGTCATGGTTGCATTTAACTTAAAGGTATTTGAGTTAAAGTACTTTTAAGAGTCCCCTGTTCCATAGTGCATGTTCAATAAATGCGATTTGATATCAACATACATCTTTATTACTGCTGCTGAGGAATGAATTATGAGAAAGAAGCTCATTAGCCGGGACTTTCTCTGTGACCTCTAAGTTCCCAATAGCCCTGGAAGGCAGGAACCCTGGGAGGTCCCAGTTTTGCATATGAGAGAGCTCATGCTCAAAGGAGATGAGTCACTGGCCCAAGTTCCCAATCTACATGTAGGCTGGTAAAGGAATTGAACTCAGGTCTCATCTTGTAGGCCCCAGAGTCTAACTAACTACCCTCTGTGACCCCCAAGTCCTTTCTGGAGAGTCTTTTTCTAAAAGATTTCCAGTCATTAGACACTGGAGGAACATAACAGTCATAAGCCATCACCATGTGCTTTGCATAGATATTTTATCTACTCTTTACTCAGCATGGTGGCTTAGGTATTATTATCTACAGAATCAACATTATTTTCAGAGAAAAGACAGCTGTTGTTAGGAACAGAGCCTCCTATTATGGTTAGAATGCAGTGGCTTTGCCCTAAACAAACTGCTCAATATGCTTCTTTCTCTGTGACATGAGAACTCATATTTCTCAGAGATGCCACAAAATCACAATCTTCCTGTTACTCAGTCATATTCTCTCAGACATGAAGTATACCGTGGAAGTTCTATAGTCCTCTTCTTGCATTTTCAAAAAAAAATAAACCTATTCTATAGAGAATTGTTTTAGGAATCAGGTATTTAATGGATACATTTTCCTGGTCTACCCAAAGAGATTGCATATACCCTCTCATTTAATCCTCTCAACAGCCCTCGCCAGATGCTATTCATGTCCCCATTTCAAAGAAGAGGAAACAAGGGTATGGAGAGAATAACTGATTTGCCCAGAATCAAGCTTCTCATTGGTGATGAAGCTGGCTTTGGAAATCCAGTGTGACTTCAGAGAGAGGCAGATCCAAGAAAAGTAACTGAAAAATAAACACACCTACCCCAAGAAATTTTATTTCACATGGAGAATAAAACATTAACCACGAGTCATTTTAGGAAGTGGTGCTTTATGATCAATTTGACTTCCTCTTGAGAAATATGAAAGTAAATGAGTCACAGTAACCCTCTGTGCCAGGTTCCTCTTTTTAAGATGTGTCCCCAGAGTATTTTCACTGTGGGATTTTTTATGTCAACCCTAGAACCAGGAACTTGGTGACAGGTTCAGATTTCTTTAGTGTCAACACTACCCCTTTGCTCTGAAGGGTTTTTGAAAGGATAGAAGTGTCCCCTGACTAGAAAAGTGAGGAGCCCAGTGGGCTGTCTGTTGCTCAGTCCACTTTATTGTGTTTGGAGCAGAAGCAATGCACCCTGTTTCCACAACTACTCTCTGTCTGAACCTTCCACCAAGGCACCATTGCATATGTGCCCAAGATGGCTCAATTATTCATCTAATGTAGTATTAGTAAGGTCCCTGGAGACACAAAGCTGTACAATGGATGATGTGTGTTCTGGAAGAACCAGTAGGAAAATTAAGACATAAAGAGCTGGAATTGAAACTGCTATCATGCAACCTTCCCTCATATTGCCACACAGAGCCTCCAGGCTTCTCTGTCCAGTGCTCAGTTACCAGCTGGAGGCAGCAGAGAGCCTTGGATACTTCTAAGGTTCTTGAGCACGGAGGTGGCTGTGGGAGTCCACCACAGGCTGCTTGAAGACAAGAGAGGAAGGCAGAGCTCATCTTAGGAAGACCAAACAAGACCTGGCAGTCCCCAGAGGTGGCCAGGCTAGATCAGCAGGCTGGTGATCTAACCAGTGCCACATTTTGTAAGTAGGCAACCTAGGACCAGATGTTTTTACTCTTAAAGAGGGGGATGATATGTAGATTGAACTCTATTATTGAACAGAGTGAAACATTATGAGAATAAATGTTCAGTATGGGGAGGGGTAGGAAGCTGTGCTACCAGTACTGCCTACCGGCAGTTGGCACAGCTCTAACTGTGGGCAGCAGCAGATGTTATCAGGGGAATGGAGCTACAGACAGCAGGACTACAGTGTTTCTCTAGGCTTTCTCGCCTGAAACTCTCTGGTAGCATGCTTACAAGGGGAAGCCGGTGGGTACGTGTCAGTCTATTCATGTGGGGATAATGATGTGAGGTTTGTGGAGGAATATGGGCCCATGTCTGAACCTTAGTGTGATCATATGTCTGCCTCCCTCTCTCACTAAATTATAATAAGCTCCTGGATCAGGGTCCTTCTCTAATTATCCATTTAATAACTGGCATATGGTATTTGTCTTTCACTGCCTGGCTTATTTCACTTAGCATAATGTTCTCCAGTTCCATCCATGCTGTCACAAAGGGTAGGAGCTCCTCCTTTCTTTCTGCTGCATAGCATTCCATCATGTAAATGTATCATAGTTTTTTGATCCCTTCATTTACTGATGGGCACTTAGGTTGCTTCTAGCACTTGGCTATTGTAAATTGTGCTGTTATGAACATTGGGATGCATAGGTTCTTTTGGATTGGTGTTTCAGGGTCCTTAGGATATAATCCCAGCAGTGGAATTGACAACTGTACTTGAACAACAATAAAAAATAATAAATTAATAAATAATAATAATAACTGGCATAAAGGAAGCCACATCCCTACATTTTGTGGACAGTCAAATGTACCAAGCATATGCTATTTGCTTCACTTTCTGATCTCATTTAACCTCTATAGCAAACCTGGGA
Organism: Sturnira hondurensis; assembly: GCF_014824575.4. Lineage (NCBI taxonomy): Eukaryota > Metazoa > Chordata > Mammalia > Chiroptera > Phyllostomidae > Sturnira > Sturnira hondurensis. The sequence continues at coordinate 1,644,174 of NW_028081756.1, read as the reverse complement.
GGTGGCTATGACTGTCCTCAAGTTTTTAGCTGAAATAACCAAAGTACTAAAAGAGGAAGTAGCTTGTGCAGTGTATTTACCCAGTGCATGGTGGTACCAGGTTATGATCCCAAAGCCTAGACTCTGTCTATAACAGCACTGTACCTCCCATACTACAACAAACAGAAACCAAGAAAGCAAAAAGTTCATATGGTGGTAGACACTGATCAGAACAGTTGAGTCTGCAGAGGATTGGCAGGAACTGTGAGGCCTGGGCACTCATGTTTGGTGTGCTCCAAAATGTACTGGCTGCACATAATGAGTAGCAAGTGTGCCCACTGTCTCACTTCCTCCGAAGTCACCTTCCCCCACTGCTCCCTGTCGTATTCACAACAAGAGACTGCCTGGTAAGCTATGCAAAGCTGTAAACAAAGAAGAAATGTTTGGAAAGTCATGAAATCATTGTCCAAAACGCAAGCTTGGCATGCCAAAGAGATTGAAGCATATGGCAAGCTAGTGAACAAACTCTACTAAAGTGTGATGCAATTAAGTGTTACCTTCATGAGGAAGAACATAGATTGCACTACTGATGTTCCTGAGGATATGTAATATTGCAGGAATACCTGTTAACCTACAGTATAAAAGTACAGCTTTCTGGGCCAAAATCTTAAGAAAGAATGAACCATTAGTGGTTCTCCCCAGAGTTTATTGGGTAGTCAATGCACTGCTGGTTCTTGCCTCAGAGCTGTATGCTTACACACATTCTTGTACATGTCCTTACAGAGTGTTCAGCAGTTTGCAAAGAGCTTTCACATATACAGCCTTCCTACCAATTGGGATAGGTAGGGAAGATGCTATCATCTCCATTTCATTCATGGAAGAACAGTCTTAGAGATGTTAAGGCTGTTGCTCAAGGTAACTCAGATCAAGACAATGGGGCCAGGAGTCAGACTCAGATTTCTCGCTCTTCATTCACTCAGCTTCCCACTGTGAGATGTTGCAGAGCTGTTCCACCTTGCCATGAAAAACTTTTCTATTTTGCTTTAGTTTGGGCCTTAATCATCTCTTTCCTATACCATCCCAACACTCCTGCTCAATTCTTAGCCTCCAATACACCCAACAGAGAGCCACTTTGCACTGCTCAGGAGCCACTCAAGGGTATGAGCTGGGCTCTAGGATAAGAAAATGAATGAAACCAGAGGCCATAGGTGGAGAAGGGAGTGCTGGTTCTCTCACAGAGATAGATAACAAAGTGGGTAGGGTGCAGAGTAGGAAGTACCCTTCTGACAATAGACAAAGACATTTAGGATCAAGTTTCACATTAAAGTCAACATCTATGACAATTTTCCTGTACTCTGGCCAAAATCAGCTTTGCACTGGGGCTTGATATCCAGGCTATATGTTTGGCTATTCTGGGACCCATGTAAATTTTGGAATCAATTTGTCATTTCTATGAAGAAGCCATGTGGGATTCTGACAGTGATTGTGTTAAACCTGTAGATCAGGGGTGTCAAGCTTATTTTCACTGGGGATCACATCAGACTCGCAATTGCCTTCAAAGGGCCGAAATAATTTTAGGATTGTATAAATGTAACTACTCCTTAACTGTTGAGGAGTTAAAATTACATTTGGCCCTTTGAAGGCAACCTGGAGGCTGATGTGGCCCCTGGTGAAAATGTGTTTGACACCCCTGCTGTAGATCATTTTGAGGAGTACTGCCCTCTTAACAATGTTAAATCTTTCAAACCATGAACATAGAATGTTTTTCTACTTATTTAGATATTTTTAATCTCTTTCAATAATGTTTTATAGTTTTCAGGGTATAAGTGTGCACTTGTTTTAATTGAATTTATTAATGTATATTCTGTTTGATGCTATTGTGAGTGGGATTTTAATTTTCAAATCTTTCATAGCAAGTATGTAGAAATAAAACTGATTTTTATATATTGATCTTGCACCCTACAACTTCGCTTAACTCCTTTATTAATTCTAAATGTTTTTTAGTGGATTCCTCAGAATTTTCTACGTACAAGGTCATGAGTTTTACTTCTTCCTTTTCAATCTGGATGATTTTCTTTTTCTTGACAAATTTCCCTTGCTAGAACCTCCTGCAAAATGTGGACTAGAAGTGGTGAAAGAAAATATCCCTTTAAATCTATAAAGACATTCTTTGTGGTCTAGTGTATAGTATTGTTCAAGTCTCCTACTTCCTTGCTGATGTTCTATCCATTATTGAAAATGAGATATTGAAGTTTTTAAATACTGTTGTTCACTATCTATTTCTGTCAAGTCTGTCTATTTTTGCATTGTGGACTTTTACACTCTATTGTTAGGTGAGTATGTTAATAATTGCTATGTCTTCTTGATACATTGACACTTTAATTACTTTGTACTGTTCTTATTTCTCTCTTGTAATAACTTTTTGCCTTAAAGTCTATTTTGTCTGATTTCAGTACAGCTCTCTTTTGATTATTGTGTACATGTAATATCTTTTTCTGTCCTTTTGCTTCCAGCCTATTCGTGTCTTTGAATCTTAAGTTTCTGTAGATAGTGTATTGTTGAATCATGTTTTTAATCCATTCTGCTCTCCTCTGCCTTTCAATTGGAGATTTTAATATATTTAAATTTAATGTAATTATTGATGAGGAAGGACTTAGGCTATTTTGCTATTTTTTCTATGTGCCATATAATCTTTTTGTTCCTCAAATCTTAAATTAGTGTTTCTTTTCTGGCATACTCTTTTACTTCCATTGTCATTTTTTTTATTGTACATTTTTGGGTTATTTTCTCAGTGATTGCTTTGGTGAGTACATCTTAATTTATATCAATTTAGTCTGTATTAATACCAACTTAATATCAATGTATATAAATTTTTTTCTCATGTATCTCTATTATTCACTCTCCCACTTACACTAGCATCATACATTATATCTTTGCACGTTGTGTGCTCATTAAAATATTACATTATCTTTTAAACTGGGTAAGAAAAGAGAAATTATGAAGAAAAATACATTAATAATATCTTAAATATTTATATATTATTATTTTTGCTAATATTCTTCATCTCTTTATATGGATTTGAGTTACTATCTAGTGTCCTTTCATTTCAGGCTGAAGGACTCCCTTTAACATTTCTTATAGGCAGGTCTGCTAGCAATAATTTGTCTCAATTTTTGTTTATATGAGAATGTGTTAGTTGCCCCTTCATTTATAAAGGATAGTTTTGCCCGTACTTTGACTATGTCCTCCCATTACAGCCTAAAGTAAGGCAGTAAGTGTGTACCACATACCCATGTAGGGCAAAGGGGACACCTAGGCTCCTGAACTCTGAAACAGATGAGGTTGAAATAAAGGTTAGAAGGAAAGAAGTGTTTGCCAGAGCAAGAGGGTCTCATCCAGCAGTCCCTTCTGAGTGAGCTAAGATTACTGTCAGCCATGACCAACAAGAAACAAGAGCCTCACCCAGGAAATACAATGGCAGGCTGGAATCATGGTCCAGAAGGATTGCCTGTGATTTCCAGTCTGAGACATAGAATGATTAGCTTAATGGCATAATTCAGGAAATAAGGAGGGAAATGCCATCTGTGAGAAAATGGACAAGTGTTGAATTAGAAAGATTAGGAAGTGAGAGAGAAGAGGAATGTGAAAACATGGGCTGCAAAGCATGATATGGGTGTTAGAATTCTATATTTTGAGGTCACAGAAAGGCAATCCAAATCAGCTAAAGCCAGAAAGAAGTTACTGGAAGTTTATCAGAGATTTACAAATTCCTTTGGGAGCTGGAGAACCAAGCTTGGAAAACGGACAAGAATGATGGTAGTTACAGAGGGCCTAAAAAGCAAGAGTCATAAGGATCATCTTCTCAGATGTGCATGGTCAGAATATCTCCTCCCTGCTGGAAAGCACAGTCATCATGTGGGACATTGTCCCTGCCACCAGTTCTGAGAAGTCCATTTAAACCATCTCTCAAACTTTTCATGACATACTCAAGATTAAATCAAAACCAGGCAGGGGCATGTGCAGGGACAGAGCAAATCTGTTCCTCATGACTTGCAAAGAGTGAGATGGTGGGGAATTGCTCCAAAACAGGAAGGAGCTGGATGTTGTACTGCCTCAAACAAGTTCCGTTTCACCACACAAATGAGGTGAAGGGAAGGTGTCATTTTGAGTGTAAGGAAGACATGTATGTATTAGTCAACTTGGAGAACAGAATGGGTGAGAGAGGGAGAGATTACAGATGCAGAGGAGGGAAAAGGGTTGGAAGAGCAGATGAAGCCACGTGCCCACAGACAGCTGGCCTGCCCACAGGAGGGAAGCATAGGAGGAGCCTTGACTTTGTTGAGAGATGTGTTTGAAGGAGAAGGCACTTTGGAAATTTCCATTCTTTCCATCTGTTCCAGCCCCTGCCTTTCCACAACAAGCAGGTGTTTTCACAAGGGACAAGATTTGTTTTTTTCAATAATGCAAAACTGAGCAAAGTAGTGATTCATTATTTTCTAAAATCTGACTCTTAGAGAAGGAAGATCATTTCAGACCTGCTTCCTTGTTGGACCCATGTGAGATCAGGGTTTGCTGTTTGAGCCTGGGCTGGTCAATAGCAGCTGTAACTTGGGTTGCCCCCCTCCCACCCACCCGCTTCAGAGGAAAGGTGACAACTCTTTTGAACCTAAGTATCTCATGTTTCCAGGACCCAGAAACCCACTAGTGAGGTCATAATTCCCTCTGTCCTCTCAGCCTCTGAGAGGCAGGAACTCAGCAGGGGGCCCTGCCTGGCTCAGGGTGTCAGGCATCATGGGCTGGAATTCTTCCTGCCACCTCTCACAGTTTCCTGAGTAAATCCCACACCCTTATGGCAGGGCTAGGCCCACTGCTGGTTTCACATATTCTAACACACAGGTGGCAAACACAAGGCCCGTGGGCCAAATCTGGCCCTCCACCTTGTTTTATCCAGCCTGGCACCTTGTTTCTACCCAGCAGCAGTGCCGAGCGCTCACTTAACTGTTAAGGAGTAGTTGCATTTATATAGTCCTAAAATTACATTTAGCCCGTTGAAGGCAACCATGAGAATTATATGGCCCCTGATAAAAATGAGTTTGACACCCCTGCTCTAATAAAAGCCTACCCTTTCTGAGAACCCACAGTGAGACTTTGTAGCAGAGCAAAATCTTTATCTAAGCACTGCCCAATTGAATCTGGAGCCCAGACAGTTGTCCTAGTTGAGCAAGGTTTACAGAAGCTTAAAAACAAGGCCTGCAAACTCCATAGAATCCCAGTGTGGTACACAGCAGAGTGGCTCAGGGTTCCCATCAAGGAAGGGAAGTACAGAATACTGGGAACCTGATCTGAGGGCAGAAAGAAGGAAAGAGCTCTTTGCTCCCCTCCATGTCACCCACCACTCTGGAGTGCAGAGTCTGGACTGGCTCCTGACCTTTTCCCAGCTTTACTTCTGGTTTTAAGCACAGAGCCTCTGTAGCTTTGTCCAATTCCAATGCTGATCCTGGGAAAAGCAGACAAAGTGACTTAATGTCATGGGGGTAAACAGCTGCACAGAGAAAGTACTTGGGGGTGATTTCTTAACCACAAGTGTGAGAGAACCCAAAGTAAGTCTTCAGGGTATTTTCCTGTCTCTAGCTTGGAGAAAGTGGTCCAGGCTGCATTATTCAAGGCCTGCATGATTGCTCAAGACCTTGTCACTGGCCACAGGACCTCACCCTGTGACCCTAATGTCTTTATGATATTTTCCAGCTCTATGTCCTTCCTACTCCTAGGTGGCCTCTGTCCCAGCCTGACCTAGCCTCAAACTGTCCCCAAATGAAAAAGAGTGCAATTCTGCCATTCAGTGAAGTGTGTCGGGTCTGCCCATCAAATCAATATTCCTCATGTGGCTCCTGGCCTGTGTCCAGCCTGGGCTCAGGGCTGGAAGTGAAGAAGGGGTGTTGAACAGTCTAAGGAGCACAGATAAGAGCCCTGGGGACGCACTTGGTACCAGAATCAGCACAATTTCACAGAGGTATTGCTCAACATGATCTGGCTCACACAGTTGAAACAGTATGGAAAAGGGCTTTTCATAGAAAGGAAGTACACATGCCAAGGCACAGAGGCACACACGAGCAGGGCTGTGCATACAAAAGAACATAGGGCCAGGGGCACTGTGTGAATATAACTGTATGAAGCATTAGTATGAGCTAGGTCACAGAGTCAGGAATGGATAGTACCATGAGAGGCCTTGGATGTTATATCAAGAAACTTATCCAAACTTTCTGAGGAGTGGTTTAGGACCAGAATAAGTGACTTGCTGATGAATAACACAGCTTTGTCTCCATGGACTCTGCCCTTTCCCTTCAGCCTTGTCATTTGAGCCACCACATCCTGGTGAGTCCTTAACCTGTCCAATCCTCCCCTGCTCTCTATTGTGCAGACCCTGTCATCTCTAGCAAGGACTGTTGCAGTGGCTCCCTGTGGACCCTCAGCCTGTGGGCACCATTCCCCTCTAGCAGCTAGAGTTGATTACATATCAATATCAAATTTGGGGATCAGTGGACATAGGGATACTGTAAGGATAAGGGAGGAATCGCAGTTGTTAAAAGCAGAGAGATTGTTGTTCAAATCCCTTGACCTAAGAAGATTCCACAGTACCCAGGCCTGAAAAACAGAACCCCAGGCTCAAATGCCTACCAGGGCACAGGGGTGATTTTCAGGGGCACAGAGCCTATCTCTCACCATCCAACATGCTTTCAACCCAGGAACTGCTTACATGAGGTGGTTGGAATTCAGGTATTTGGTGAGACTGGTGTCATGGAAAAACATTGACTATAGACACGGCCCTGGATTCAGACACCCACCTGGACAGTATCTTGTGACTTTGGTCAAGTTATTTAACTTTTCTGTGCCTTACTTTCTTCATCTAAAAAGCCATGGTAAGAGCACCTTCCTCAGAGAATTTAAGAATTAAATGAGATATCGAATATAAAACACTACGCAGGGCACATAATAGGTACCTGATAAATGATAGTGATTACTGTGATTGCATTTCTTTGGCAATTTTTAAGATCTTGAGGTTGAGCTCCTCCCCAAAAGCCCCACTATATACTCTTTAAATTATACTAATATTAAACAAACACTGCAATTAGCAGAGATTCACTACTCAGTGAACAGTTTTTCGGATCCTATGTGTGTGGATGCTGAACTAAATGCTTCACACTCATTCTTATTCCAGTTACCTTATTAAGGCAGCAGAGAAAGTTAGCATTCCTAACAGTCATCTCTCTGATGGTCCAGACTCCTGAGGATCTGAACACTACAAGGCTGCACTGTCCTTAAGACAAACCTGTGTTTCAACAAACACTTGGAACTCTGAGATCCTGAACCCCCTCCTGGGCCCTTCTGGCAGGAAACATAGGGCATTGCTGGTCCCACTGGACGAGCACAGGACGGGTCCTTGGCCTGCAGGGGTCTCCACCAACCTCTCACCATGAGCGCTCTTCCACTCCCGCCCCGCCCCCACCTTGGCTCGCGACCTCTTGGTGTCTCTATCCGAGCCAGACTAGCACTCCCAGAGCAGAGGGCGGGTCCAGCCCAGGAACCGCCCAGCCATGACGGATCTTTCCCCAAGCAGACCCGCCCTTGCACACGCCCATCAAGGGCGTGGTAGGAGAGCCGGGCGCCTGCTGAACTCAGCTTCAGGACCCACAGCTGGGAGCACTCTGGCCTGGGGAAAGAACAGCCAAACTGACACACCCTGGTGTAATGATTGATTGATTAGCAGAGGTTACTGAACCTCTCGGTTGTTCTCTTGAATGGGAATTAATTCTGGAATGAATAAATAATGCATTGAGATTTATGTAGTCCGAGGCAAGCCGGCAACTGCCAGGAGATGGAGCCCAGGGAGCCTCGATGGTGATGCCAGTGGCCACTGGGTCAAGAGGGGCAACTGGGTGAGAGGAAGAGAAAAGGGAAGTGATGACAGCATGATCGGCTCAGTGACTCTGGCCAGGTGGCTGCAGGAACATGCTGAGCCCAAAGATCAGGCGAGCCAGGAGGGGTAAGTCCAACTTCACGTGGTGGATCTGGGCACACTGTGCGTGACTCTCTTGGCAATGTGTGTGTGACATTTTCCGGCTGCCACATTCCTGGGCAGATGGGGCAGGCCTTCTGGAGGCATTATGGTAACAGGGAGTAAGGACCCAGGGGTCAGTGGGAGTCAAACTTGAAACAGCACAGGGGCAATGGCTGTCTTAGTGCCCTAGTGGTGTGTGGGCTTCACCTCATATTCTGTGATGTGCTGAGAACCTGGGTTGCTCCAAAGTGACCAGGTGACAACTTTGGAGAAACTTTGTTCCTTTACTAAAAGAGAAGTAAATGCTTGATTTTTAAGATTTGTCCCAGCAATCAAAATAAAAATGGCTCTCACTAGGAAAGCAATACTCCAGCTTCTGGAGTCAGCCAGATCCGAGTGAGAGTCTTCATTCAGCAGCCTGGGGGCGCTGCTCTGTAGAGCCTGAGAAAAGCAATTCTCAGGCAGCTGGGATCGGGCACTCCCCTGGAACACTGTGTGGCCTGGAGATGACCTCTGAGACCAGTTGGGACGTAGAAGGGAGGACAGATCCAGAGACAGCAAGAGATACATGAGTCAGAGGGTCTTGCAGGGGTGATCCTTCGGAACTGGACTAGCACCCCAGGCACCCAGTGTCTCTGCAGAGTGGCCTGGAGACTCAGGACAAGCCCTGGAGCTAAAGATGGCATCTTCTGGACAGCAACTTCTTGGCTAGGACAAATGTTGTTTTAGATGAGAACATCTATCTCTTAAGAAAATAGAATGTGTCTTTCAGGTGGTCACTGTTTGTGGAGGGCTGAGCCTCCTTGTGAGCAATGTGTGAAGGTGGTTTGGAAGTGGGTGGATCATCTGCCTGGGGATCTTGGAAACAGTGTGAGTCTCACGCAATGTGGGTGTCAGGGACCCTCCAACTCCTGTGAATGCACAGCCAACAACACCCATGTCATTAGCATGTCACAGGACCCTAAATGACTGGGGGAGAGGCTGGACCTCCAGGATGTACTCAGAGCCATCAGGTAACCCCCCCCCCCCAAAAGGGATGTTCAAGATTCAGTATAACCTGTGGGCCCCTTTGGGTAACAGAGGGCTGTGCATGGATCTGCTGAGGGATGGAAATGCAATCTGGGAACAACCCAATGGCTGAGCCAGGCGAGGCCCTCTGACAGAGCTTGGGTCTACCCTTCCATTCCTTCCTAATGCATTAGTCACTGGCTATATATGGTTATTCAGCACTTCACACGTGGCTAGTCCAAACTAAGAAAAATACATACTACATTTTGATGACTTGGCAGAAAAATGCAAAATATCTCATTACTAATTATGTTATATTGATTACATGCAAAAATGACAGTGTTTTGGATATAATAGTTCAATCAAATATATTTTAAAATTACTTTCATTTGTTTTTTCTTTTACTTTCTTTTTAAAATTTTTTAAAAGATTGTATTTACTTATTTACTTAATTTTTTTAGAGATAGAAAGGGAGGGAGAAAGAGAAGGAAAGAAATATCAATGTGTGGTTGCCTCTTGCAGTCCCCATACTGGGGGCCTGACCTACAGCCAGGCATGTGTCCTAGACTGGGAATCAAACCAGTGATCCTTTGGTTTGCAGGCCAGCACGCAATCTACTGAGCCACACCAGCCTGGGCTTCTTTTACTTTCTCTTAATGTAGCTACTAGAATTACATATGTGGCTCACATTATATTTCTGTTGGACAGTGCTAGTCTAGAAAGAGATCAGTGTTTCAGTAAAGGGCTCTTAGGAAACCTGCCTTTGAAAATCCATACTTCTTTTTTCTTTTGGAATTTTTTAAAATACATTTTATTGATTATGTTATTACAGTTATCCCATTTTGCCCCTTCATTCCCCTCCACCCTGCACACCCTCTCCCACCCACATCCTCCCCTTTAGTTCATGTCCATGTACCTGAAGTTCTTTAGCTTTTACATGCCCCATACTATTCTTGCCCTTCCACTGTCTCTTTTCTGCCTGCCATCTATGCTACTTATTCTCTGTACCTTTCCCCCCTCTCCTCCTCCCACTCCCCTGTTGCTAACCCTCCATGTGATCTCCATTTCTGTGCTTCTGTTCCTGTTCTAGTTGTTTGTTTAGTTTGTTTTTATTTTAGGTGTGGCTGTTAGTAATTGTGAGTTTGCTGACATCTTACTGTACATGTTTTTTATCTACTTTTTCTTAGATAAGTTCCTTTAACATTTCATAAAATAAGGGCTTGGTGATGATGAACTCCTTCAACTTGACCTTACCTGAGAAGCACTTTATCTATCCTTCCATTCTAAAAGAAAGCTTTGCTGGATAGAGCAATCTTGGATGTAGGTTCTTGTCTTTCATGACTTGGAATACTTCTTTCTAGCCCCTTCTTGCCTGTAAGTTCTCTTTTGAGAAATCAGCTGACAATCTGATGGGAGCTCCTCTGTAGGTGACTGTCCCCTTATCTCTTGCTGCTTCTAGGATTCTGTCCTTCATTTTAATCTTGGCTAATGTAATTATGATGTGCCCTGGTGTGTTCCTTCTTGGATCCAACTTCTTTGGGACTCTCCAAGCTTCCTGGAAATCTATTTCCTTTGCCAGATTGGGGAAGTTCTCCTTTATTATTTGTTCAAATAAGTTTTCCACTTGTCACTGCTCCTCTTCCCCTTCTGGTACCCTTATAATTTAGATGTTGGAATGTTTAAAGATGTCCTGAAGGTTCCTAAGCCTCTCCTCATTTTTTTGAATTCTTGTTTCTTCATTCTTTTCTGTTTGGTCCTTTTTTTCTTCCTTCTGGTCCACTCCCTTGATCTGAGTCCCAGTTTCCTTCCCATCACTATTGGTTTCCTGTGCATTTCCCTTCATTTCAATTAGTTTAGTCTTCATTTGTTCCTCTAATTTGTGACTAAAATCAACCAGTTCTCTGAGCATCCGGATCACCAGAGTTTTGAACTGTGCATCCGATAGGTTGACTATCTCTTTTTCGCTTAGAATTATTGGCTCTGGGGCTTTGAGCTGTTCTTGAGCCATAATGTTTTGGTCTGTTTGCACCTGTTATGTATGAGGGGCGGAGCCTGAGGTGTTTACCAGGGTGGGTCAACCCAGTCACTGGGTTGTCATGCTGTATGTAGGGATGGGGTCAGAGAGGGGCAATGGCATTTGTTCTGCTCTCTCTCAGATTTCCATCCCCTCTGCTGCTTCCCGCAAGCAAATGTGGCCCCCCTGGTGTTGGCTCCTGGGTGTGTTGGCCTGTGCACACTCCAGGACCCTGTGGGTCCCTCCAACAAACTCTCTGTGAGCCTGGGAGCTTCTCCCGGCACCTCGACCTCAAAAGTTTTTCCAATTGATGCTTTTAGGCTTCAATTCCCGTCGCTGGGGCCCTAGCCTACACAGTCTGTCTCACTGCTCGCTCCTTCACCTGGTTTATCTGCATGTGCAAATGTATGACCGCGGTCAGTCAGTCGCCTTGTGCCCTCACTGGGTCTGCCCGTTGCCACCCCACACCTGGGATCTGCTAACCGCCACCTGCACTTCTGGGTCAGTCTGGCTGCTTTTTCCTGCCTGACCCTGCTCTGCCAGCTGTTGACTCTGTCCCTCTTACCAGTCTGGCTGAATGGTTCATTGTTGTCAGACTTCCATACAATTCCATTTTCTGTGTTTTGGTTGCATTTTTGTTGCTAAAATTTTGTTGTCTTTAAACTTGGTTGTGCGAGGATGCAGTGTTTCCACCTATGCTTCTATCTTGGCTGGAAGTCCTTACTTTTTAATTACTGCATAACTTACATAGAGTAAAAGGCACAAATCATAAGTGTACAGTACAATGATGACTGCCAAGATCAAGATAGAGAACATTTCCTTTCACTCCAGAAAGTTCCCTCCTGACTGTCCCCAGTCTCTCCTCACATCCAGGCTCATACTCTTCTGATTTCTGTTACCATAGAGTAGTGCTTGCCTGTTTTTAAATTTCACATAAATGGAATAATCACAAAGGAGGACTCTCTCATTACTAACACATTAAATACTCTTACTACTAACACTCTTTAGGGAAGGGAGGAAGGTGAGAAGATAGCTGTTGGGTGTTTCAGATGTGTCAGATGTGTGTTAGACCTTCCATTTACATGCACACTCCCACTGTAATCCTAACACCAATGCTGTGAGACAAGGGAGAAAGTGGAGGTAGAATGTGTAAAATGCTCAAAATCACACTGTTAATGATATCAGCTTAAACACATTACTCTGAGGTCTGAGAAGCCTCTCCCCTAAAACATTTCTCTGTCCAGAAGCTGGCGGAGTTCAGGTGGTGTCACTGAGCAGCTTAAACTCCTGTGATATGAGATGTCTGATTCCTCACCAGCACCTTTCTCCATAGGCAGGTATTCACAACATGTCACCAGGAGCAGGGACAGAATCAAAAGGTGAGGTTATACCACCTACTCTGTCCTGTTTTGGCCGAGTTTTGAACTCTGCCCTATTCATCTGAAAAGCAGCCTGGCCAAGCAGCAGACTAATGGGAAAGGCAAGGGAATCGGGATTAGATGGGATGAGGAGGGTAGGCCCATGTGCAGGTGCCCTAAGTAGGAGGTGGCTGCAGTGCTGGCCGTTGGTGCCAAGGTGTGTGGTGGACTCAGGCAGGCCTGGCCCCACTCACCTGGTGATACTAAGGAATCCCAACTTAGGCTGCTATTGTAAGTCACCACATTTCTGACAAAATTAGCCACTTCAGATAGCCACTTCAGGTGCTGCCAGACTCAGATACCTTCACATCCCCACTTACATTAGGAGTTAGACACATATTTATTCAATTATGCAGACCAAATATTTAATAATAGCAGTAACCATAGCTCATGCCTATTGAACTTAGGTAACCATGCTTTAGTACAAACACACCTCATAAAGGAACTTTATTTGTGCCCTCCACCATCTCAGGGGCCAGGCCTTCCTGTTTCTGCCTAACAAGGTCCCATGACAACTTTGGATACTCCTTGATAATGAGAAGTCCAAGAGGTGCTTTCATTTGCAAACTATAAAACCAGTTCAGTATCTCCAAGTCTACCCCAGGGGTACATAACTGATTTTCACCCAATCATAATTACATTACTCAAGAGGAAAGATTAAGGAGAGAATCTTAAAAGCAGCAAGAGAAAAGGACACAGTTACCTACAAAGGAGTGCCCTTAAGACTATCAGCTGACTTCTCAAAAGAAACCTTATAGGCAAGAAGAGGCTGGAAAGAAGTATTTGAAATCATGAAAGGCAAGGACCTACATCCAAGATTCCTCTATCCAGTAAAGCTATCACTTAAAATAAAAGTGCAGATAAAGTGCTTCCCAGATAATGTAAAGTTAAAGTAGTTCATCATCACCAAGCCCTTATTAGATGAAATGTTAAAGGGACTTATCTAAGAAATTGAAGAAGATCAAAAACAATGAACAATAAAATGATAACAAACTCACAACTATCAACAAATGAACCTTAAAAAAAAGAAAACCAACAAAAACAAAAACTAAGCAAACAACTAGAACAGGAATAGAATCAGAGAAATGGAGATCATGTGAGGATTTTCTGTAGGAAGAAGGAGAGGAGGAATAAGAAGGGAAAAGGTACAGGGAAGAAGAAGCATAATTTATAGGCATAAAGTAGACAGGGAGAGGTAAAAATGGTATAGGAAACAGAGAACTCAAAGAACTTATATGTACAACCCATGGACATGAACTAAGGTGGGGAGGAGGGCTGGAGTGTTAGGGGGTGCAGGGTAGAGGGGAAATAAAGGGGGAAAATTGGGAAAACTATAATAGCATAATCAATAAAATATACTTAAAAATAAAAAATAAAATGATATTTTATATCAATGTTTTTATATCATTAATCATTGTGAAAAAAAAATCCAAAATTTCTAGACTATCTTAGCACTACTTTAGAATTAGTATTTTACTTATGAGGGAGTGCATTGTGCCTTTATTATCTTTCATCCTCTAGAAGTGAGGCCCATTAGGAGGGCCTGGCTGGTTACCTCTCAGATGGGGGAACCCAGCAAGGAGCAGATGAACAAATGAAGCCCCCCAAAAAGCTAAGTAACAAATTTTAAAAATATATATTTATATATATGTGTATATGTGTGTGTGCATATATATATATACATACATGTACACACACATGTAGTGGGGGATACTCAGGAATAAATCATCTGAGGTCTGTGCAGTGTTTCCAGGGCAGCATGGGAACCTGACTAGGCTCCATTGCCCTTGGCTGCAAATTGCATTAACTTGATGAAACCATGCGTCCAGCTCCCTCCAGAGTGCCCCTTCTATTACCTCACCTCTCTCTTATCAATCATTCATCCTCAATACTTACCCTTTAAATCAATTCAGCTCTGAGAGCTGAATAGCCAGCCATCTTGCTATTTCCCAGTCCAGCTTTAAAATCCCATTGACTTCTATAAATCAATTCTTTTTAGCCCATATGCAGTCATTGTGTCTGCTCTGGGGCTGCACTTACAGCACTGTGGATGGGAAAGCACCCCCAGCTGCCTGCAGCGTGCCTAGCCCCAGGGAGCACTGAGCAGGGCCAAATGCCCCACTGGCTGCCCAAAGTGCTGCCACAGCCCAGCCCATTCAAAAGGTCTTGACTATAAGCAGGTGTGTGAGGTTAGGTTCTCCAAAGAAAAGCCTGAGATGAGGCTATTCATGCAGCCATTTCTTAAAGAGGTGCTTCAGTGAATACAAGTGAGGTGCTAGGGGAATAGGACAGAAGATGAGAGCCATGCTGGGGTGCAAAGCCCAAAAAAGGGGGGTCTTAGCCTGAGCACCAAGACAATTTTGAAGTGTGACTTCTACCTCTTCACCCGTCTGGAGTGGCTTCAACTAGAAAGCAGACTGCTGGGGCTTTCAGACTCTTCACCAGGAATCTTTGGCCAAGGACTGGGGGTAGTAAGGGATGTAGATTCCCAGGAACTTCGAGTTCTCCCAGTACCTGCCCAAAATTGGCTCCAATAGCCCAAGGGAAGTCTTTCAAAACTTGACAGCAGTCCTGAAAAACCACCCCTGGGTAAGCCATTCCAAATAAAGTGGTCAGACATTGGTGCAGCATGAAAACAGAAGGAAGGAATCTGAGAAAATTGGAGATGAGCTCGAACAAGATCCACTGGCTAAGGTTTCTGGGGTGTGTTTCCAGCAATTCCTAGGTTTCAGCAGCTGCCAGGTCCTCCTGTTGCACCTCTGGGT
This sequence comes from Sturnira hondurensis, assembly GCF_014824575.4. NCBI lineage: Eukaryota > Metazoa > Chordata > Mammalia > Chiroptera > Phyllostomidae > Sturnira > Sturnira hondurensis. The sequence continues at coordinate 1,628,934 of NW_028081756.1, read as the reverse complement.
AAGTGAATAACTGCACACCCTTACTGAACTCCCCCTTATTCAAAATGGGCTGGAGTGGACCAAGGCCCACTGGAGGGGCTCACTACAGAGTAACCTGGTCACCCAGAAGGGCCACAGTGGGCCTGGGCCATGCTTCCACAAAGCATCATTGGTTCAGCCTGGAAGCTCTGAGCTGGCAGAGGCCAGGTCTCTCTGGTTTGTGTTGTGGTCCACAGCCTATTGTGGTCCTTGTCTCAGATTATTATTCATAAACATTTATCGAACTTTTGATATTTTAATTACTATTTTAGATTTCCTAAGTGATCCTTCCACTTTAAAGACTTTAGTTTGATTTACATAAGCAACACTGTGTTGTTTCCCTGTATAAAATTGTATAAAATGCAGTGTATTACAACTTCTTCCTCCCTTCGCAAACACCAGCACTGTGACAGGTGTGACATGTTCTTCTATGCGAACACATGTCCCACTGAAAATGCATGGTTTGAGTGTTATGTTTTTCTTCTCTTTTTGTATAGTTTTCTATTTTGTGTAATTGTTCTGCAACTTGCTTTCCACTGCTATAGTAGAATTTAAGTAAATGTTAAAGCAGAGAAAAGGAGATGATAGTGATGGGGATAAATATTTAAAAGGGTGGTCAAGAAAGGCCTCACTGAGAAAATGGCATTTGAGTAAAACATGAAGGGGCTGAGAGGAAGCCCTGTAGAGATGGGGAATGGCAGGTGCAGAGCCAGGTGGTGAGTACATGGCTGGCCTGTTTAAAGGGCTGCAGAGACCAGTGTGGCTAGGACTTGGGAACACAAGGAGATCTGGGAGGTCACGTGGCCCAGTCCTGAGGACCTTGTAGGTGTCATGATGGCCCTGACTCATCCACAGATCAAGAAGGGGAGTCCTGCAGGGTTGTCATAGAGAGCAACATAACCTAACACTTATCTTTAAGAATGCTCTTTGGCTTCCCTGTTAAGGGATTGTAAAAGGATGTCAGAATGGACTATAGCATTGATTCAGGGGAGAAATGGGCTGCTGGGAACAGGCCAGCCTGAGGTGATATTTTCTCTGACAGATGGAGGAGCGAGTAGGTTTCAGGGCAAGGAAAGACCAGGAGTTCAGCTTTGGACATGTGACATTGGAAGTGCTCAGTTGGATCACACAGTGGACACGTGGATCTTGGGTTCAGGGTTGAGCCTTCTGCACATCGATGGAGTTTAAATCCATGAGACAGGAGGAGATCACTGAGACAGTGAGTGTGGATAGAAATTGGGTCCAAGGACAGTCCCTAGACACTGGACACCAAGAGGTGAGGAAGATGAGGACACTGAAAGTGATGACCAGTTAAGGGGGAGAGAAGCAGGAGAGTGATCTTAGAACCCAAAGGTAGAAATGGTATTGGAGGAGGGAGTGACTCGGTCAAGTACTACAGGGGGTCAAGGAATGGGAGAACTGACATGAGCCTTGGATTAAACAGAACAGGGTTATTGGTGGCCTTGATAAGAGCACTTTGTGTAGGACAGGGAGGGAAAGCCTGTGTCATGTCAAAACAGAGCAGGAAGCAGTCGGAGATGATTAAAAAAAGTTCTGGAGATGGATGGTGGTGATGGTTACATAGCAATGTGAATGTACTGAATGCCACTGAACTCTACACTCGAAAATTGTTAAAATGTTAAATGTCATGTTAAGTATATTTTACTACCAAAGACAAGGAATAGGAAAGGAATTGAAAAAAGGGAGTGAAGACACCTCTTCTGAGGTGATTGTTTAAAAAGAGAGTTAACCATCTTAGTATATACATTCATCTCATTCTTTTTAACTCCTGCAAAGCATCCTATAATGTGGTATTAACACAATTTATTCAGCTATTTTCCTCTTATTGGGCATTTAGATTTTCCTAATTTTTAGGGATCACACAGGTGCTCCAAGGGCATTCTTGCATATAACTACCTATGCCCTTGTGGTTCTTTCTGTTCGAAAAAGGCAAGAAGTAGGCATGTTTTTAATTTTGATAAATACAGCTCAATTGCCTTCTACATAGTGGCCTATACTTAATCATAACCTCACCAACACGTGATATTCCTATACTTTTAAAAATTAGCTGTATCATATTATGGCATTGACCATCTATATTTCCTTTTCTGTACATTGTCTGTTCACTTCTTTAGCTTTTTCAAATCAGAAACAAGATTCCCCACTACCTCGATAGGAAACAAACATGAATTGGTGACTCTTCTGCTGGCCCTGCACCTCATGTTGCCTTGGCAACACCTTGATACTACACAGCCCTTGTCCTTCTCTAGTAATAAGTGAACCTTTGGGTACTACTCCATTTCCTCCATCCTGTGTTCTGACCTCTTGGGTTTGAGTTGCTTGTGTTTTCATCCAGGGCAGCCCTTGGGCAGACAGAAACCAAGCCATGATCTTGTTCATACATGAGAATTCTCCTGTTTAAGCTGGATTTTCTCCTCCCTCCCTGGAAACACTGACCTGAAACACTTAGAAGCCACTCAGACTCAATTCTTGGGGAAAATTGTAACATCCTTAGTGATTAGGACTGACTGAGTTGGAATCTTGCCTCTATCACATAACGATATTTGTGACCTTAAGTAAGCTGCTTCCCTCCACAGTCTCAATCAAACATCTAAAAAATCATGGTTACTCTGAGGAATAAATAAAATTTCTCATGTCAGTGGCCTGGCCCCAACTTCTAGCTCTGGCCTTCATGGGCACTTGTGCATGTCCATTCTATCCACAGCCCACACACCCCTCCCTTGCCCTGTCCATGCATTGAGTTTCTTCTTTTTCCCACCTCAGCCTACCTCTGGCCAGCTTTGTTAGGAAGGCAGGGCCAGTGCTAATGCAATGAGAGCTGTGTCTACCAACACCCATTGGCTGAGAAAGTTCATAGCTCCATGTCCTCTCTTACCAGGCTATGTGGCAAGGCTCAGAATAATCATTATGGTTTGGGCCAGGGCATCCAAAGGGTTTACAGGGCACTAGTATAGATACAGCACAGGAGTGGCAGCAACATAGAGTAGGGGGGCATGTTGAATTCAGGGCAAAGTGCAAAGAGAACTGGATGAGGGAATAGGGGTCATTGGTACAGGTAGACTCTTTAATGCCCAGCAAGGAGAGCCTCATGGGCCAGGTGCCCAGAGCAGGGAGAATGCCTCATTCATGCTCCCTGCCTCCTGCCATAGTCCAGGATGACATCTTGCTGTTTCAGCCTAATCCCCACTACCACCTGAGCCCAGGTTCCAATCTGTCAGCTCCCAGACCCTTAAGGCCCTTCCCTGTCTCATCAATCCACCCGTTCCCCACCCATAGCCTCATCTTTCTCATTCCAAAGATCCTCACTTATCAGCTTTTAAACGGGTTCAGGTCCCCTTGTCTTAATAAGGGACACCCTGCCCTCTAAGCTGTGGTCCCCTCCAGAGACCTTCCTCCTTCTCTCTCTTCCTTTGCAGGGACTAGTCCTGGAAGAGTTCTCCACACTGGCTATACTTTCCCCTCGCTACTACTCCAGAGTGCTCTCTCTCTCTCTCAGCATGTAGTTCCTGTTCCACCCCTCCACCTGTGACCTTAACCCTTTCTCTGCTGTGGGCATGTTTTCCCCCCTTTTCACAAACCTCCCTGAATCTTTTAAGTGCTCACTCCCTGGTGGTTCTCCCATCCCTCTGGCAACTTCTCCCAGAGTTGGTCAAAAGCTGCTCTGCCTCTTCCCATTCTCAACACCAAGTTCCTGGGGGTTCTGGCTTTAATCCTCTTCTTTCCTTACCCTAGAGGCCTCCTGGGAGATCTCATGGATATGTGGCAGTTTCCCGAAAGGGTTCACGAAGAGTTCCTACAGGAAGGTGAATTCAAATTTGAAAACAAGCTGTGCCACTTGCTAGCAGTGTGGTGGCCTTGGACAGCTTAGTTAGCTTTCCAAACCTATTTGCACATCTGTAAAAGTGAATTAACACTTGGAAGAATTAAATGAAATCATTCATATAGAGCATTCAGTCCATTTTATAGCATATGGTGTCGGTAGATAGTAACTCCTATTACTGTAATGCTGTCAACAAACTTTTATTGAGGCTTCCTGTGTGTCAGGCACTGATCTGTAGCCACCTCCCTCCTGAGCCCAGTGCTCCCTCCCATACTAGAGTCCACATCTGACTTCCTCCTGGACATATCCTCTTCAATGCCAGAGAGACTACAAATATCCAACATGGGCAAGTTGAACTCCTCATTGCCCTGCACTGTCCTGCTTCTCCTCCTTGACCAATGTCTTGCTCCCTTTGCATTCCCCACCTCCTCCACATACCATCAATCACCAGGCCTCTTTTCCTAAATATCTCTCAGAGTGGTCCATGCTCTCCACCCTTCCAGAGATGCACTCCTACCCTCTACTTTCTGCCTCCCTTCCCCTGGCTTGGTCCCATCAGCTTCCCAAGTCTCCCATCAGCCTGGCCTCTAAGGCTCCTGGATGAATCCGCAGGCCCTGGGCTTGGGTCTCCCTCTTCAGAACTGATGGCTTAGATCAACACTCCAGATTCCAAACATATGATTGCTTCAAACAGCTGTGCATCATGCACATGCACAGACTCACACACTTACACACTTGCAGACACACTGTACGCATGTACACACACTCACAAACATGCCTTTGTACACTATTGCATTTGCACACGCATGAACACATACTCTTGAGTACTGATGCATGCACACACTCATAACCACATACATTCACACCCTTATTTATGAACATTCACACACTCATGCACATACTCTCACTTATATGTATACTCACATACTTGCAAACATACATACACTCGTGCATGCATGCATATATACAACACTCTTTCTCTCTAACACACACATACTCTCATGTACACAGAATTTCCTGGAAGGAGTGGTCCCCCATGGCTCTCTGTAGTCCTCAATCTTGGGAAGAGGTAGATACACACTGTATAAATTACCTTATTATGTGCCATACTGTTATTCATGCTGTTTTAAAAAGTGAAATTGAAGCGAAAAGGAAGGGACTCATTTCAGTAGAGTAACTCTGGGAGGGCCATGTGCAGGTGGTGAAGCAGGATCCACACCTTCAGTGGAAGATAGCACTTGAACAGCAAGGATGACCAAAAGAGCATTATGATGAGATGTTGTCAGGTGTTACTGGAGCCCAGGACAGTGATTATCAGAATCACCTCGGCTGCTTCACAACCCAGGTTCCACATCCTTCTCCCAGAAGTTCTGATTCAGCAGCTCTGGACAGCAGTATTTCTAAGGCTGATAAAGAATGTCATATGCAGATACCTGCAGCAGCCATGGGCTGGGGAGCCGGGGTGTGTGTTTAAGCTGGGTGGTGCTCTCCCATGGCAGGATCATGACTGCCAAACTGGAAGTGTAATCGCTCTGCACGTAGTTGGTAAATACCATAACTACCTTTGAGAAAAGACATAAAATGATTAGATCTATATTTAGAAATATTTCTTTGTCAGCTGAATATCTGTTTTGGTGGCTTTTGTGGAAGACAGGAGGTAAGAGGAAGGAGTCCAGGCAAGCATAAGAAGTTCAACTGAGTCAGTAAAAGAAAAATGAAAATGGAATGAGAGTGCAAAGAGAATCTGCAGAATTTGAAACTAATTGACTGTAGGGCCAGAAGGATAGGGATTTGTCAAAACAACTCCAAGCTGTCAAGGCTGGTAGGCTGTGAGCCTTCGATGAGAGGGTGGGAGCACATTGGACAGAGAGAGGAGTTGAATTTGGAAATGGGCTTAAGTGATCCTGAAATGTACATAGGGAGATGTCCCATAGTTGGTTTTTTAAAAATTATTTTATTGTTGTTCAAGTACAGTTGTCTGCATTTATCCTTCACCCCTCCCTGCCAATCCCAGCCACCCCGACCTTCCCCCCCTTGCATCCACACCCCCTTGGTTTTGGCCATGTATCCTTTATAGTTGTTGCTGAAAACCCTCTCAAATCCCCCTAGATTGTCCCCTCACCTCCCCATGGTTACTGTCACATTGTTCTTAACTTCAGTGTCTCTGGTTGTATTTCACTTGCTTGTTTGTTTTCTTGATTAGGTTTCACTAATAGGTGAGATCATATGGTATTTGTCCCTCACTGCCTGACTTATTTCACTTAGCATAATACTCTCCATTTCCATCCATGCTGTCCCAAAGGGTGGGAGCTCCTCTTTTCTTTCTGCTGCATAGTATTCCATCGTGTAAATGCAGCATAGACTTTTATCCATTCATTTACTGATGGACACTTAGGTTGCTTCCAGCACTTGGCTATTGTAAATTGTGCTGCTATGAACATTGTGGTGCATAGGTTTTTATGGATTGGTGTTTCAGGGTTCTTAGGATGTAAACCCAGCAGTGGAATTGTCAGTCAAAAAGCAGTTCCATTTTTAGTTTCCTGAGGAAATTCCATACTGTATTCCACAGTGGCTACACCAGTCTGCATTTCTACCAACAGTGTACTAGGGTTCCCCTTTTCTCCACAACATCTCTTTACACGTTTCTTGCTTTGTTTCTGATGGCCATTCTCACAGGTATGAAGTGGTATCTCATTGTGGCTTAATTTGCATCTCTCTGATGGCTAGTGACACTGAGCATCTTTTCATATGTCTCTGGACACTCCGTATGTCCTCCTTGGAGAAGTGTCTGTTCAAGTACTTTGCCCATTTTATAATTGGGTTCCTTGTCTTCTTAGAGTAGATTTATGTGAGTTCTTTATATATTTTGTAGATTAAACCTTTGTCTGAACTATCATAGGCAAATATGTTTTTCCATATGATTGGTTCTCTTTTCATTTTAATGCTGTTTTTTAGCCATGCAGAGCTTTTAATTTTAATGAAATTCCATTTGTTTATTCTTTCCTTTATGCCCCTTGCTCTAGGGGACTTATCAGTGAAAATACTGCTGCATGGAATGTCTGAAATTTTTCTGCCTATGTTCTCCTGAAGTACTTTTATGGTGTCGGGACTTATATTTAAGTCTTTTATCCACCTTGAATTTTTGTGTATGGTGTAAGTTGGTGATCGAGTTTCATCTTTTTGCACCTAGCTGTCTAGATCTCCCAACAACATTTGTTGAAGAGGCTATTTTTGCTCCATTTTATGCTTCTCCCCACTTTGTCAAATATTAATAGCCCATGGAGACATGGGTTTCTTTCTGGGATCTCTCTTCTGCTCCATTGGTCCATGTGTCTATTCTTATGCCAGTACCAGGCTATTTTGATTACAGTACCCTTTTAATATAGTTTGATATAATATATTGTGATCCCTCCTACTTTGTTCTTCATTCTCAAAATTGCTGCAGTTATTTGGGTTCATTTATGATTCTATATAAATTTTTGAAGTATTTGATATATATTCTGTATCTGTGAAATATGTCATTGGTACTTTAATAGGTATTGCATTGAATCTATACATTGCTTTGGGTAGTATGGACATTTGGATGATTTTAATTCTTCTTATCAATGAACACGGTATATGTTTCCATTTGTTTGTGTCTTTCTTAATTTCTTTCTTCAGTGTTGTGCACTCTTTCTGAGTGCAGGTCTTTTACCTCCTTGGTTAGGTTTATTCCTAGGTATTTTATTTTTCTTCTTGCTATATCAAATGAGATTTTTATCCAAATTTCTGTTTGTGATATTTTATTGTTGGTGTACAAAAATACCTTTGATTCCTGAATATTGACTTTGTATCCCACTGTTTTGCCAAATTCATGTATTAGGTCAAGCAGTTTTTTGTGGAATTTGTAGGATTTTCTATGCACACTATCATGACATCTGCAAACAATGATGGTTTTGTTTCCTCTTTTCCAATTTGAGTGCCTTTTATTTCCTTTTCTTGTCTGATTGCTGTGGCTAGATCTTCTAATACTATGTTGAATTGAAGTGGTGAATGTGGACAACTTTGTCTTGTTCCTGATCTTAGTGGGAAAGATTTTAATTTTTGCCCACTGAGTATGATGCTGGCTGTAGGTCTGTCATATACAGCCTTCATTATGTTGAGGAATGCTCCCTCTATTCCCACTTTGCTGAGTACCTTTATCATAAATGGGTGTTGTACCTTATCAAAAGATTTTTCTGCATCTATTGATATGATCATGTGATTTTTGTCTTTCCTTTTATTTATGTGATGTATTATATTTATTGATTTGTGAATATTATACCATCCTTCTGTTCCTGGGATGAATCTCAGTTGGTCATGGTGCATGATCTTTTTAATGTATTGTTGGATGAGGTTTGCCAATATTTTGCTGAGGATGTTAGCACCTAAGTCCATCAGTGATATTGGCCTCAAGTTTTCTTTCTTTGTTATGTCTTTGTGGTTTTGGGGATTAGGGTGATGTTGGCTTCCTTAAAAGAGTTTGAAAATCTTAAATCTTGTTGGATTTTTTGGAATGGTCTGTGAAGGATATGGGTTAGCTCTTCCTTAAATGCTTTGTAGAATTCTCCTGTGAAACTGTCTGGCACAGGGCTTTTGTATGTTGGGATTATGTTGACTACTGCTTCCTCTTTGTCAGCTGTTATTCATTTGTTCATGCTTTCTGCTTCTTTTTCATTCAGGTTTGGAAGATTACATTTTTCTAGAAATTTGTCCATTTCATCTAGGTTTTCAAATTTCTTGGCATATAGTTTTTCATAGTCATCTCTTACAGTCCTTTGTATTTCTGTGGTATCAGTTTTAAGCTCTCCTGTTTCATTTCTGATTATATTTATTTGGATCCCCTCTCTTTTTTTCTTGATAAGCCTGCTTAAAGACTTGTCAGTTTTGTTTATCTTTTCAAAGAACCAATTTCTGGATTCATTGATCCTTAGAATTGTGCTTTTAGTCTCTTTGTCATTTAATTCTGCTCTTATCTTGGCTATTTCCTTATTTCTAATTGCTGTGGGTTATCTTTGTTGTTGTTCTTCAAGTTCTTGTAGGTGTAGAATTAGGTTGTTTATTTGAAATGTTTGTTTATTCTTTTTGTAGGCCTGTATCACTATGAACTTCTTTCTCAGGACTGCCTTCATTGTGTCCCATAAGTTTTAGATTGTTGTGAGTTCATTTTTCTTTGTTTCCAGAATTTTTTTTCATTTCTTTCTTAGTCTCTTTCTTGACGCATTCATTGTTTAATAGCATCCTATTCAATCTCCATGAGTTTGAGTGTTTTTGAGTTTTTTGCTTGAGGCTGGTTTCTAGTTTCAGTCCCTTGTGGTCAGAAAAAAAATGCTTGATATGATTCAATAATCTTGAATTTGTTGAGGTTTGTTTTGTGGCCCATCATATGGTCTATCTTTGAAAATGTTCCCTGTGCATTTGAAAAGAATGTGTACTTTGCTTCCTTGGGATGAAAAACTCTCTGTATATATTTCAGTTAAGTCCATTTGATCTAGGACATTGTTCAATGCCACACTATCTTTGTTGATATTTTGTTTGGAATATCTATCCATTTTTGACAGTGGGGTATTGAAATCCCCTACTATAATTATGTTTCTTTCAATATCTTTTTAAGTCCTTCAAGATTTTCTTTATGTATTTGGGTGCTCCCATATTGGGTGCATATATATTTACAATATTTGTCTTCATGATGGATTTTTCCCTTGAGCATTATGAAATGACCATCTGGGTCGCTTTCTATGGATCTTTTTTTGAAGTCTATTTTGTCTGATATGAGTATTGCTCCCCTGTCTTTCCCCCCATGTTCGTTTTCTTGGAATATTTGTTTCCAGCCCTTCAACTTCAGTCTCTGTAGGTCTTTGGTTCTGAGGTGAGTCTCTTATAGGCAACATGTGTGTGGGTCATGCTTTCTTATTCATTCAGCTATTCTATGTCTTTTGACTGGAGCATTTACTTCATTTACGTTTAAGGTTATTATTGGTAGGTACTTATTCACTACCATTTTTTCATACCTGTGTTCCTCTCTCTCACTCTTTTCCCTCCTTTTTTTAAAAAGCAGACCCTTTAGCATCGTCTGCAAATCTGGTTTGAAGGAGGTGTATTCTTTTAGGCTTCTTTTGCCTTATTTGTCCTTCCATTTTAATTGAGAGCCTTGCTGGGTAGAGTAGTTTTGGCTGCAGGCCTTTTTTTGTTGTTGTTACTTGTAATATTTTCTACCATTACTTTCTGGCTTGGAGCGTTTTATTGAGAAGTCAGCTGCTAACCTTATCGGGACTCCCTTGTATGTTACTTCCTGTTTCTCCCTTGCTACCCTTAAGATTCTCTCTTTGTCTTGGAATTTTACCATTTTGATGATGATGTGTCTTGAAGTGAGCCTCTTCGGCTTCCTCTTTATTGGGACTCTCTGTGTTTCCTGGATTTGTCTGACTTTTTCTCTCATCAAATTAGGGAAGTTTTCCATCACTACTTTTCCAAATGGGTTTTCTATCCCTTGCTCATCTCCTTTTCCTTCTGGTATTTCTATTGTAGGGATATTATTACAGTTCATGTTGTCCTGCAGTTCCCTTAATACCTCTTCATTCTTTCTGGTTCTCTTTTCCATGTCTTGATCTTTCTGGGTTTTTTTTTTTCTATGTTGTCCTTCTGCTTGCTGATTCGATCCTCTGCTTCATTGATCCTGATTTTGATTCCCTCTACTGTGTCCTTCAATTCAGAAATTGTATTCTTAGCCAAGTCGGAAAAATGGTGGCGGAGTAGGATGGAGCGATCTCCAGTTCTCATTCCCCTGGGAGAAAATCCTAGCAGATTTACTGAAGAATAGCACAATCAATTCCCCAACCAACAATTCCCCAGCATTTATGAAAATAAGAGACCAGAGATAGTGACAAACCAGCCAGCTACAGGTTGTTGGGGTCTCAGGGACGCAAGTAAGGACAGAGGTGGCCAGGCTGGCAGAAGCCCTCAGCTGGCGCATAATGGCCCTGGATCGCATAATGGGCCTGGAGCCACACCTGCCGCAGTGGTCAGAGCCCAGAGGATAACTTTCGTCTGTGCCCAGCGACAGGGGCATCTGCCATGGAGAACTCATTGGGAGCCCAGCAACCCTGAGTAAAGTTAAGGGCGGTGGCAGTGGGATGGGAGCCATGGGCCAGCACATAAAGAGCTCGGAGCTGCTGCTGCCGCAGCTTCCAGGGCCCAGAGGCTGCTGCCTGTGCCCAGCCACAGGGGCGTCTGCCACAGAGGACTCATCGGGAGCCCAGCACCTGTGAGTAAAGACAAAAGCAGCAGCAGCAGGGCCGGCTGCCCTTGGCTACCCCATAACCCCTCAGAGCCGCCTCTGCCGCCACATTAGGGGTGTAGAGGCTTCTGTCTGCGGCCAGTGCCATGAAGGACTCAGAGGGAGCCCAGCACCCAGTGGAGCATTGGGCCAGCTGTGGGGTCCTTGGAAGAGCTGGCTCCCTCCCTCACCATCTAGGCGAAGTAGCAGAGACCTGGGTGGCAGAGACCTGTCTGCCTAGGTGTGCAGGGAGGGTGGCAAGGACAGGGGGCCACGTTCAGTTGCGATCTCTGTGGTCACCAGCTCACCAGCCTGGCAGTACAGGAAATTTGAGAGGAGCATTGTCCTAACCAGTCAGGTTGGGGTTTGGGCTGGGCTGAGAGGCAGGCTTTCTGGAGAAGCTTTTACTGGAAAGTGGACTAGGGTGTTCTCCTGTGAAGGCAGCTTGACTTGCTTCTCACCCAGCCACAGGACTGGGAAGGACCAGTACCAGATTCCGTGGGACCCAGGCAACCTGTCAGGTGGGCAGGTGCCCGCACCCCAGTCTGGTAGACTGGCTGGCAGGCGGGTGTGCACCTGGGCCTACAACCCAGCCCACAGAGGGGTCCTGATGAAACCAGAAAAACAGGATTGGACAGTTTGAAACCAACAAGGGAGGAGTTTTTTGTTGTTTTTAACATTTTTAAACTTCTTTTTACTTTTTTTAAACTTTTTTTTCAGTAATCGTATATTTTTTAAATTTTATTGTTGCTGGATCGTTCAGTACTCTGTTCCTCTCCTTTCTTTTTTCCTGTTTTAGTCCTTCTTCCTTTCGCCCCAAACTTACTGCTTTTTCCTCACTTCTCTTGCCCTTTTTTGTGTGTTTGTTTGTTTGTTTGTTGCTTTCTATACCACTGTAAATACTTCACAACACATCTCTCAGGTCTTAGCCCACTTTACAGGTTCCTGAATTCTATTACTGTAGTGATTAACTCTACTTGCTCACATGCTACGTCTATTTACTACTCTTTACTCTCACCTTACCTCAAAATCTGAACACCCGCAACCTCACTGCTTTCTAGATACAATTCACAAGGATTCCTTCCTCAACAAGAGACTTATCTTTGGTCTATCCTTTCTTAAAAGTGGCAAACTGGGTTGAAGATTACAGTTAACACTATATATAGCCTAAAGATCTTCTATCTCTTGTCTACCGGCTGTGACTAAATATCATAAAGTCCTCTCCTGTTGTCATAAACCATTTTGCCTCCTCCTCCAACTGATCACAAACACACAAAGAAAGGAGTAGGTGGAAGTGGAGGACATCAAGATACCTGCAGGAGACTGCACCACTAAATTTCACAGGTATCCTAACACAGAAATTCACACCATAAACACCGGGAGTCAGAACAGATCAATTTAAGAAGCTGAGGCTAACAAGAAGAGTCTCATAAGCAATGGGAAGACAAAGAAACAATGCCCAAATGAAAGAAAAGGTGGAAGTCTCAGAAAAAATGTAAGATGAAAGAGAGGCAAGTCACCTATCAGATATTGAATTCAAAGCACTAGTTATCAAGAAATTCCAAGAGGTCACAATGAGCTACCAGAAACTAGAGGGGAGCTACCAGGAACTACAGGGGAGCTACAATGAGCTCTCTGCAAACTATATCAACATGAAAAAGGAAATAGAAACTATCAACAAAGGCCAAGAGGAAATGAAGAATACAATTTCAGAACTGAAGAACACAGCAGAAGGAATGAAAAGCAGGATCGATGAGGCAGAAGATCTGATCAGTGAATTGGAGGACACAGTAGAAAGAATGTCCCAGAAAGAGCAAGAAAGGGAAAAGAGGCTCAAAAAGAATGAAGAGTGACTAAGAGAAATGCAAGACAATATGAAACATAATAATATCTGAATAATAGGAATACCAGAAGGAGAAGAAGAAGAACAAGGGATAGGAAACCTATTTGAAAGAGTAATAATGGAAAATTTTCCTAATTTGATGAGAGAAAAAGTTACACGAATCCAGGAAACACAGAGAGTCCCATTCAAAATGAATTCAAAGAGGCCTACTTCAAGACACATCATCATTAAAATGACAAAATTCCAAGAAAAAGAGAGAATCTTAAAGGCAGCAAAGGAGAAAAAGGAAGTAACATACAAGGGAGCCCCAATAAGGTTAGCTGCTGACTTCTCAATGGAAACACTCCAAGCTAGAAGAGAATGGCAAGAAATATTCAAAGTGATGAGAACCAGAGGCCTGCAACCAAGGCTAATTTACCCACCAAGACTCTCAAGCAAGATAGAAAGCCAAATAAAGAGCTTCCAAGACAAAAGAAGTCTAAAAGAATATGCCTCCACCAAACCAGCTCTACAAGAAATACTAAAAGGACTGCTTTAAGGAAGGAAAGGAAAAGAGAGAGACAGACAACTGTGGTACAAAAATGGCAATGAATAAGTACCTATCAATAATAACCTTAAATGTAAATGGATTAAATGCTCCAATCAAAAGACATAGAATAGCTGAATGGATAAGAAAGCACGACCCACACATATGCTGCCTACAAGAGACCCACCTCAGGACAAAAGACCATCACAGACTAAAAGTGAAAGGCTGGAAACAAATTTTCCAAGCAAATGGTCAAGAAAAAAAAGCCGGGGTACAATACTCACATCAGACAAAATAGACTTCAAAAAAGGGGCCATAAAGAGAGACTCAGAAGGTCACTTCATAATACTCAAGGGAAGAATCCACCAAGAAGACATCAACATCATAAATATATATGTACCCAACATAGGAGCACCCAAATATATAAAGAAAATCCTACAGGACCTCAAGAAAGATATTGACAGCAACACAATTATAGTAAGGGATCTTAACACCCCACTGTCAAAAATGGACAGATCTTCCAAACAAAATATCAACAAAGATATAGCTGCACTAAACAACACCCTAGATGAAATGGACTTGACTTATATATATAGGGCCCTTCATCCCAAAGAAGCTAAATACTCGTTCTTTTCAAGAATGGAACATTCTTTTCAAACACACATTCTTTTCGAAATACACATGGAACATTTTCAAAGATAGACTACATGATAGGACATAAAACGAGCCTCTCAACAAATTCAAGAAAATAGAAATCATACGAAGCATTTTCTTTGACCACAAGGGACTGAAATTAGAAACCAACCCCACAGGAAAAAACCCAAAACACTCAAAATCATGAGGACTGAATTGTATGCTATTAAACAACTAATGGGTCAAGATTGAAATTATGGAAGAAATCAAAAAGTTTCTAGAAACAAATGAAAATGAACTCACAACAACCCAAAACTTATGGGACACTCCCAAGGCAGTCCTGAGAGGAAAGTTCATAGTGATACAGGCTTACCTAAAGAAAATAAAAACATTTCAAAGAAACAACCTAACCTGATGCCTGCAAGAACTCGAAGAACAACAACAAAGTCAGCCCAGAGGAAGTAGAAGGAAGGAAATAACCAAGATCAGAGCAGAATTAAATGACATAGAGACTAAAAGCCCAATTCTAAGGATCAATGAATCCAGGAGTTGGTTTTCTGAAAAGAAAAACAAAATAGACAAGCCTTTAAGTAGGCTCATTAAGAAAAGAAGAGAGAGGACCCAAATAAACACAATCAGAAATGAAAGAGGAGAAATTGCAACTGATACCACAGAAATAGGAGGGATTGTAAGAAATTACTATGCAGAACCGTCTGCCAAGAAATTTGAAAACCTAGGTGAAATGGACAAATATCTAGAAAAATATAATCTTCCAAAACTCAATGAAGAAGAAATATAAAGCCTGAACTGACCAATAACAGCAGATGAAATTGAAGAAGTAATAAAGAAACTCCCATCACACAGAAGCCCCAGACCAGATGGTTTCATAGTAGAATTCTACAAAGCATTTAAGGGAGAGTTAACCCCTATTCTTCACAGACTATGCCAAAAAATCCAAAATGATGGGGAACTCCCAAACTCTTTTTATGAAGCGAGCATTATCCTAATTCCAAAACCAGATAGAGACACAACAAAGAAAGAAAACTTTAGGCCAGTATAGCTGATGAACATAGATGCTAAAATCCTCAAGAAAATATTGGCAAATTGCATCCAACAATACATCAAAAAGATCATACACCACGACCGAGTGGGATTCATCCCAGGGATGCAAGGATGGTTCAATATCCGCAAATCAGTAAATGTATTACACCACATACACAAAAGCAAAGACAGAAGCCACATGGTCATAGGAATAGATGCGGAAAAAGCTTTTGATAAGGTACAACACCCATTTATGATAAAGGTACTCAGCAAAGTGGGAATAGAGGGAGCATTCCTCAATATAATAAAGGCCATATATGAAAGACCTACAGCCAACATCATACTCAATGGGCAAAAACTAAAAACTTTTCCACTAAGATCAGGAACAAGACAAGCTTGCCCACTTTCACCACTTCTATTCAATATAGTATTGGAAGTTCTAGCCTTAGCATTTAGGCAAGAAAAGGAAATAAAGGCATTTAAATTGGAAAGGAGGAAACAAAACTGTTATTGTTTGTAGATGACATGATAGCGTACATGGAAAACCCTATAGCCTCTACCAAAAAACTGCTGGAATAAATGAATTTGGCAAAACAGTGGGATACAAAGTCAATATCCAGAAATCAAAGACATTTTTGTATACTAACAATGAAGCAGCAGAAGCATAAATCAAGAAAAAAATCCCATTTGATATAGCAAAAACAAAAATAAAATATCTGGGAATAAACCTAACCAAGGAGGTAAAACACCTGTATGCAGAAAAGTACATAACACTGAAGAAAGAAATCAAGGAACACACAAACAAATGGATTGGGAGAATTAACATCATCAAAATATCCATACTACCCAAAGCAATGTATAGGTTCAATGCAATACCTATTAAAGTACCAATGGCATATTTCACAGATACAGAATATATATCAAATACTTCAAAAATTTATATAGAATCGTAAATTACCCTAAATAACTGCAGCAATTTTGAGAAAGAAGAACAAAGTAGGAGGGAATCACAATACCTAATACCAAACTGAATTACAAGGCCACTGTAATCAAAACAGCCTGGTACTGGAACAAAAACAGGCACATAGACCAATGGAATAGAACAGAGAGGCCAGAAATAAACCCAACTCTCTACAGTCAATTAATATTCGACAATGGGGGCAGTAACATAAAATGGAATAAAGATAGCCTCTTCAACAAATAGTGTTGGGAGAACTGGACAGCTACATGCAAAAAAAAATGAAACTCGAGCACCAACTTACACCATACACCAAAATAAATTCAAGGTGGATAAGGACTTAAATATAAGCCATGACACCATTAAATTCCTAGAGGAGAACACTGCCAGGCAAGTATCAGATATTTCACGCAGCAACATTTTTAGTGATACGTCCCCTAGAGCAAGGAATATAAAGGAAAGAATAAACAAATGGGGTCTCATCAAAATAGAAAGCTTCTGCATAGCAAAAGAAAACAGCATTAAAATAAAAAGACAACCAACTGTATCGGAAAACGTATTTGCCAATGATACCTCAGACAAAGGTTTAATCTCCAAAATATACAAAGAACTCACCCGACTTCACTCTAAGAAGACAACTAACCCAGTTAAAAAATGGCAAAGTACTTGAACAGACAATTCTCCAAGGAGGACATATAGAGTATCCAGAGACACATGAAGAGATGCTCAACATCGCTTGCTATCAGAGAAATGCAAATTAAAACCACAATGAGATACCACTCTACACAAGTGAGAATGGCTATCATAAACAAAACAATAAACCTCAAATGTTGCAGATTGTGTGGGAAAAAGGGGACTCTGGTTCACTGTTAGTGGGATTGCAGACTGGTACAACCACTATGAAAAACAGTATGGAACTTTCTCAGAAAACTAAAATTGGACTTGCCTTTTGACCCAGCAATTCCACTGCTAGGATTGTATCCTAAGAACCCTAAAACACCAATCCCAAAGAACCTATGCACCCCAATGTTCATAGCAGCACAATTTACAATAGCCAAGAGTTGGAAGCAACCTAGGTGCCCGTCAGTAAATGACTGGATCAAAAAACTATGGTACATATACACAATGGAATTTTATGCTGCAGAAAGAAAGAAGGAGCTCCTACCTTTTGCAACAACATGGATGGAACTGGAGAGCATTATGCTGAGTGAAATAAGCCAGGTGTTGAAGGACAAATACCATACGATCTCACCTTTAACAGGAAGCTAAACAACAAAACAAACAAGCAAGCAAAATATAACCAAAGACACTGAAGTACAGAACAGGCTGACAATGAGCAGAGGGGAGAGGGGAGGGAATTTCAGGGGAAATAGGGGAGGGATATAGAGCAATATATGTAAAGGATACATGGACAACAACTGAGATGGATGGAAATGTGAGGGAGGGGGGATCACGGGGGTGGGATGGGATGGGAGTAATAGACAGAAAACTGTACTTGAAAAATAATGAAATTTAAAAAATTGGGGAAAAAAGAGCGAAAAAAAACTGTCCAGTCTTCTTGCATCAAAATCCCAATTTGCATACTACTTTACATACTGACTCCTTTAGGCTTCAATGCAAAGGATGAGAAATAAAATTAAATAAATAAATAAATGAAATTATATTTTTCATTTACCCTTGGCCTTCGTTGATAAGTTTCTATTTCCTTTTTCATGTTGATATAGTTTGCAGTGGGTTCATCATAGTTTCCCTGTAGTTTTTGATAATTCTTTGTGAGCTCATTGAGCTTCCTGATAACCATTGCTTTGAACTCATTATCTGATAGTTGAGTTGCCTCTACTTCATGTAGCATTTTTTCTGAGGTTTCCTCCTTTCCTTTCATTTTGGGATTGTTTCTTTGTCTTCCCATTTTTTGTGGGACTCCCTTGTTAGCCTCTGCTTCTTAAATTGATCTGTCCCGACTCTGTGAGTTTATGGTGTGAACTTCTATGGTAGAAGATCTGTGAGATCCAGTGGTGCAATCTCCTTGATTTCCTGAACTTGCTCTTCTGGGGCTGTTGTTTATGTTGACTCTCTGAATATTTTGGGGTTTTGCTTGTTGTTGTGTCTTTCTTTGCTGGTTTCTTCACTCCAGTTGGTTAACTGATGGTCATTCCACCCACCACATCTTGTGTACTCTTGTGCAGGTGCAGACAGGTTGTGTTGAAGCTGGTAGTTCTCTCTGTCCAAGGTTATGACACTTCTCTCTATATATTGTTCAGTTGTTTGTGCTTGGTAACTTCTCCACCATTTAGTTGTAATTCCAAATTGGTCCTGGGTGGTAGTTAGTGTGGCTTCCACTCACTCCTTCGCATTCTTCCTTTATTATCTGTTGGTGTTCCCTTGGTTGGTGGGTTCTCTCTTCCAGTAGGTTTACTGGTGTTCACAGCTCCCATCTACTATTTTATGTGATCAGTTGGAGGAGGAAGGCGAAATAGATTAAGACAACCAGAGTGTATACTTTGTGATTTAAACCCATAGAGAAGATCCTTTAGGTAAGTATATTGTTAACAGTGATATTTCGCCCAGCTAGACACTTTTTAGAAAGGGTGAAAAAAAGAGTAAGACTCTTTTTAGAAGGAGTAAGGATTGTGAGTTGAATCCAGAAAACAGTGAGCTTGTAGGTGGTCAGATTATGAGATATAGTGAAAGTAAATTAAAGAAAATAGGTGTAGTGTGAGAGAAAATAGAGATAACCACAACAGTAATAAAGTTCTGGAAGACAGTGAACTGGGCTAAGATCTGAGAGGGGTGCCGTATAGTATTTGCATTGTGTGGAGCAACAGTTATTTACAACAATACTGGAACAGCAATCACATGACAGAATCTATGTGATCTGAATAGCAAGAATAGGAATTACACTGCCTAGAGTAGTTTCTATTAGTAGTAGTAGAGCTATTGGAGCACAAGTGAAGTGAAAGAAGGAAAATTAAAAATACATTATGAAAGAAAGAACAAGGAAAACCAGTAAAATAATGCAATTAAACAAACCAAATGAAGAAAACTAAACAGAAAGAAGAAAAATAAAAAATTCTAATAAAATAAAAGAAGTAAAAATGATAAAAAAAATAACTATAATACAAATAAACAATAACTTGCAAGTTCTCTTGAATAGCAAAGTGAAATTTGTCTCAGTTTCTCAGTTGTTGGGATCACCCCTCTTTGAATCTGACTTTGGTCCTTTCACAGCTCCAGGTCATATTGTCTCACTTATGGGGAAAAGAAAACAAAGAAAGAAAGAAAAAGCCTCTTGCTGGCTTTAAATCGGCCAAGCCAGTTCTGCTGGTCTTCCTGGCTTCAGCAGGCTGAGGGGTGTTGGGTTTCACTTTTCTCCCTTCCTGTGGTTTTACGTGGCCAGGGCCCTTGTCTTGGCCACACTCTTCACAGTTGCCCAACCTCCAGCCCAATTCCTCAGTTCACTGCTGGTCTCCCAGTGCCCTTCTGTGCCAGGCCTACACCTTCAGTGCACCAGTTGTGCTTGAGGTGCACCATTTAGGGGCAACTCACATACCACCTTCTAACTCTTTGCTGTCCTAGGTGCTAGGGACCTTCAAAGTCTCTTCAGGGTAGTTCAGCTCCCCCACTGAATTAAGTCTTTCTGGGGATTGCTGACTCTCTGAGCCCTGCTACCTCCTCTGTGCAGGGGGGGGCGGGGGGGGCACCTCTTAGCAGCCAGTAACAGCGGCAGGACAGGAGCACTGCTAGGCTGCAGTAGCAGGCACGTGCAGTAGCAGGCACAGCAGCTGTGGCACATGGCCACAGCTGCTGTGGCAGGGGCAGGGCACAGCCATGGTGGTGGCAAGGTTGGGTGCATGCTGCTGGGACTGCAGGTGTGAGCGTGTGGCCTCTGCTGTTACAGATGCAGGGGTACAGTGTGCGGACAGCAGGTCAGACCCATGCTGCTGGGGCCATGGGCACAGTTGGGCGCCCTCTGCCACCTCAGCTGAGAGGGAGAGTGGGGCACGGCCATAGTCGTGGTGGCAGGAGCGGACCCACAGAGGCTGTGGTGGCTGTGGGAGCACAGCTGGGGGAGGCAGGGGCAGCCACTATGGGAAAATTCCCTAAACAACCACTGAGAGCCTTTTTTTTTTTTAAAACAAATTACTCCTGTTCGAGCCTGCCACTCCTAACAGGCACCCATTAAGAGTGGCAGGCCAACTCATAGCCCAACTTTCCAACCAGACTGGAAACTATCTACATCAGGGTCTGTCACAGCCCAGCTCTTCTCCCCTCTCCAGGTGTCACCCAGCTCCCCAATTTCTCTGGTAATGACCCAGCTAGTGTCCACAGTCTCAGCGGGTGCACATTTCCCTATATGTTTGCCACTTTGTCTTAATTCCCCTCAGCAACTTCAAGCATCCAGGTCCATCCTGGTGCTGCTCAAACCTCCCTGTTTGACAGGGCAGGTAGCTGTTGAGCTGTTGACCTGGCTGTCTTCCAAGAATCCTGTGGCAGGCCTGGCCAGACCTGAGGCTGCAGCCACCCTGGTCCCCATGCTGGTCCCAGGGACCTCATTATCCCAAAGCAATCTCCTTATCATCTGTTTTTCAATGTCCTGTACAATTTTGGCCTCCAATCTTCACATATGCTGGGATACCATTGGCTGTTCACTCTGTTCCTCAGAAGATCAGCTAGGTGTTCCACCTGTGCTCAGTGGGAAGTGGACTCTCCTCCCACCTATCTCACTGCCATCTTCTCAGACTCTCCCACAGGAGGTTTGACATGTAAGCCTGAAGTTCTGGAGAAAGATCTGGGCAGAAAAAAAGATGTGGAAGTCATGATGAATAGAGGGCAGCTGGGGCAGCCCTAGGCACCGGTGGGACTTCCAGGAAGAACAGAACAAGTGGAGGCCAGTATAGGCTGGAGAGACAGTAAGATACCTGGGCAGAGTTGCAGACAGTTGAACTCTGCACAGTGGAGAGAAGGAAGAGCTTCAAGAAGAGAGTGAGAAGTGGTATATGAGCTCCAGGAGTGTCAAAGACTGAGAACCAGACCAGATGGATTTAAGCAGGACAGTTTCATGAGAAGAGAAACTCACCAAATGCAAGAGATTGGCAGAGACTGGGGATGAGTAAAGAGAAAATGGGAGTATGGGCCACTATCTCAAGACATGTTTGTCAGTGACGTCAACCTGGCACATGTGCTGATTTGAACCAAGAGATGGCAAATGCAACACTCCTTCCTTTATCACAAATCAGAGCTCTACCTCCTCTGAGGTAGGTCCCAATTATTCTCATCCTTCAAGGCTAAGCCCAGGTATTCCCTCTGCTGGTGCTCCACAGGTGTCGACAGCAGAAGTCCCTGCACCTACATTGAAGAGTCCACAGCCTTTGCCTGTCCGTGTAGCCTGTGGCTCTTTCATCTCCATGTGGCTGTTCTTTGTGATTTATTTCCCCTGCCAGACTGGGCGCTCCAGGGGAACATGAGCAACTCAGGGTTCTGCACTGCACTTGCAGGAGTCCTGCAGATTTGGAAAGCATGAGTGAGTAAGTGAATGGATGAATGTGCTCCTGAGCAGAAGAACCTCAGCTTTGCAGTGTGTTTTGCCCTCCTCCTTGAGTGAAGAGCTCATCCTGGACCTGCCCTCAGGGCTTCTCCGGAAACTCTCAGCTCTGGGCCTTAGGATGTCAGAGCTACTGGACTTGAAACCTTGGCTTAAATATTTCCAGAACTGAATAAGTTGATTCAGGAAATAGTGAAGACAGGACCAGTGCTTATTAATAAATCATAACAATGATTGTTTTTCTTTCAAGACACTCATCGGGGCTTATAAGTAATAATATCTGTGTAATTGATCAGCTGGAGGAAAATCTGGGCTACTTTGGCAGCCTAAATAGCATGTGCAGGAAATGCCTCCCTGGGGAACTGAGGGCAGCAGGAGCTGGCCAGTCCTGTCCTCCACAGGAGCCCAGTGTGGGGGTGTGCGGGCAGGGTGGCAGGGCAGGCAAGGTGCTTGCCTCTGCTGAAACACAGACTGGCTTCAGCTCCTTGCCTGAGGGCTGGCCCAGCCTCCTTGCCCAAGGGTCACCCTTGCCTGCTCCCTCCACTCCTACAGCCCTCAAGAGGGTGGTGCCCAGGGCTTGGGGATCAGGGCAAAAACTAATGCCCTCCTTTTGTCTTGCTGCATAGAGGGAACTGAGGTCCAGGCACACCCATGGTTATGTATTCATTGCACAAGTATGCTGGGAACCTGCACTCTGCCAGTCCAAACTCTAGGGTCCTGTGCTCCGAGTTTCTGGCTTCCTGAACAGCCACACTTGGACAGAGAGCAGCTCTACACAATCACCCAGAGCAAGGTTAAGGATTCCTGGCACTCCTCATCATTGGGTATGCTGCCAAGCCCCTGCAGTTTTTGTTGTACCAGTCCTATGAAGACTGCTGCAGGAGATTCAGAAGGAAGAGCAGGTGCATTCCTGGCCCTAGCAGTGATAGGATCTTGTCAAATGAGACAGCCTTAGTCCTATCATAATACAAGATAGGAGACAGAGCCAGGGATGTGGTGCTAGAACAGTTCATGAAGTTGAGGGTCTTTGGAAGGGTGGAGGGTTCTAAGCACCCCTTGCATATTTTTGAAGAGGCCGAGGAGAATTCAAGAATAGACAGTGGAGGCCTGAGCCAATCCACCCACTCTAGAGTCTTCATGAACCACACTGTCCTAGCTTTCTACTAAAGTTCAAGTTAACCTCAAGTAATTAACAAACAAAAGCCTAGGCCACCCTAGAGGCTTAATTTTACACTAGATTCTTGCTCCATTAGAGGAATTTTAGAGATGAAGATACTAAGACCTAGAGATGAAAACTCAGTTACCAAGGGGACACACCTGTCCCCCTCCCCTCTTGGTCCTTTGTCATACTCCACCAGAATAATAGAGTTGTGGTGACCCTTGTCTCATCATCATTTCCTTGTTTCTAGAACCCAACACAGGCCCAGACCCCAGAAAGGGACCCAAAAGTGTCTGTTGAATCCAGCCCTGCTCCAAGGGGCAGATACAAACTGAGGAGCTGAAAGGTTCCTCTTGATGCCCTTGGGCCCAACCTGAGTGCCAGCTGCCCAGCCTGGTATCACCCAGGCAGGGCATCTCTTCCTCCAGGGCTGGCCAATGAGGTTGCAGAGCGGCAGGGCTGTGTGGCGCAGACATCAGACATTGTGCTGTAGACACCTGGAAATGAAAGGGCAGCCTTTCAAGGGCTGTAGAAAGACTTCTGGAAAGGGCTGAGACTCCTTTGAGTACGGAAGAAGGCCCAAATGGCCGATAAACCTACTGGGATCCCAGCTGTTCCCCGCCCTCTTCCAGCCTTTCCCACCAAGGACAACAGTTAAATGGGCACAGAGAGTGAACCAGTGCTTCTTGTAATTAGTGGAAGACTATGCAGATGTTCCACCTGATCGGTAGTTTAATAACAGGGTGAGCTAGATAATAACTGTCATTTAACACCTATTAAATTATGGAGTAGGAATATTCAAATATGGTAGCTCATATTGATGGTTATGGACAAAATGGTACACTAGTGTAATCTTTATGCTATAATATAGCTTCACACCATTTTTAGAAGGAAGTGTAAAGCCATGGGAAGGTCTGTTTTTCGTGCCCCATGAGCCCACTCCTAGGGACCCACCTTCAGGGAACACTTCTGTATGGGCATGTCCACTGCACTATTTTGTTATCATAATCATCATTGCCATGATAACCTATTACTGGCACTTCGTATGGGCCAAGCACTCTGCCAGGTGTGGCAGTCTGTCCTTCTCCAACTCACTCTACAGGGTCAGGTATTGTCATTCTGCATAGGACCAGCATACTGAGCAACAGGCTAAGGCACAGAGAGTTCACAGAGCTAGCAATGATCTAAACAAGCCTGTATTTCTTTGACTGAACCCATTGTCACTTTAATTAAGTAACTAACATTGGAAAGAAGTTCAGTGCCCAGCAATAGGGAATCTTCAGGTAATTCACTGGGATAGCAAGCAGCCATAGAAATAAAGGAAGAAAGTACACTTTCACCTGATACACAGCAATATGTCTGGGGACCAGGAGTAGCAGAAAGGTGGAGGGCAAAGGTGTAAACCAGTATATGCAAGAACAAGTAAAGGTTAAGCCCTTCAGTATGCTCAGGGTTCAGAGGCTGCTGACTCCCCTGATTGCCTTCCCTTCAGTCTCTGGGAAAAACTGCTACCCTCAGGGATCACCAGTCCTTCCTCAATTAACCAGGGTGAGCCTGGAAACAGCCTGTTTTCTCTCTAGGCCAAAACACCCCCGAGGTGAGGCTGGGACATTCAACAGCCAGGGATGCCAACAGGATTCAAGGCAGGGCAGACCAGTATGTACACGGTCTGACTTGTTTGGGTGGTGGTACCCACAGAGCAGTCACAGCTTCTTGGGGTTCCAGGAAAAAATGATGGTACTTCCCCTTGATTCTCTATTGTCAGTGAGCCCACCCCTTGCAGAGCAGGGCCCACAGGATGGTCTCATTATTTTTTGATCATTTAAAAGTGGTAGATTTGGGATTATATCTCAGCCATAGGACACTAAAAGCAAACCTGGCAACCACCAGACTGTAAGGTATCCTCAGATACCAGACAATGTTATATTCAATGTCATGTTAAGAAACAGGCATATGTGGTGTGGGGTGGGGTGGCCCCATCTGCAGGGCCCCCTCACAGCTGCCATGGATGAGAATAAGTCTACCAAGACATGATCTCCTTGGAGAGGAAAGGTGGTCAATCTCTCAAAGGAGAAAGGCCAAGAGCCCTTTCCTCGATGGGCTTTTATTGGGTTTGTTTTGCACAGGAATACAGGTAAAGCTCATTAATCATTGTCAGGGAATAAGGATCAAACAATAGATAACAAAGAACTCTTGAGGGCCTATTTTGAGTCAGGGTCAGATAGCTAAAGAGCTATAAAAATTTGAGGAACAAACTCACTTCTTGCTTGGACCCTATTAATTGAGAGCATTCTAAACAAAGCAGGTTTCACAGGATTTTACATATTCTTTCTTAGGCCTATTGCCCTAGGGAACCTGACCTTTCCAGCATAGGGCGGTACCCACCACCAGCATGTTTCAGGCTTAAGTCAGGCAGGGGTAGTAAGGCAGCCAAGAGATTAGGAGACTTCTTACAGACAGAATGAAGACTCAGGCTATGTCATAGCCAAGGGGCAAGGTCCATCACCCCCTTTTGCTGTAGCCTCTCCCCCAAGTCCTTCCTTGGGGCCTTCACGTGATCATACCTGTCTTAGGTCGTCCCCACCTTGGGGAATCTTACCCGTCATTGGCTAACCAATCAAGCATTGGGGGCCAGTATGGATGGAAAAAAAAGGAGCAGAAGTGCCAACCCTACCAGGAAGATAAGCCTTGTCTCTTTAGTGGCTTACGGTCCGAAAGTTGCTTTATCAGCCTTAGCCATGGGGGGGTTACAGCTTCTGAAACCAGGCAGGGCAGTTCCCAACATTGGTGTGGCTCAGTATCCCTCTTTTTCTCTCTCCCCTCCCTTCTCCCAATAAAATCTTTTAAAAACAAATAAAAAATGGACATACCTAAAAATAAGAATAAACCTAAGTATCCCATGATGTTAGACAGCCATGACTTGCATCCATTCCCTGCCACACATGTAGAACTGGGTAACACATTGTGTCCTCCCATCCCTGTCCCTCGATCTAGAGGGACAAAAAGACCACCACGTAGATATGACCAACCATGAACCACATGCTCTGGTAGGGGAGGGAATGATGTGGAGATTCAGAAGAAAGGTTCTGTGGATTTAAAGCTCAAGGATGAGTAGGAGCTTAACTTGCAGCCAAAGCCAGGGGTTGAGAGGAAGAAGGATGGAAGAAAGGTTCAGGTTAGTGGGGCAGAATGGATAGGGGGTAGGCCAGATTTAGGGAATTGCAGTCACTAGTGTAACAGGACGAGCTTACACACACAAACATACTAGCACACAGAATGACAGATACAATGCAACGATTGGGTGTTCCAATTAGACTTGAGGGTCTGTGGTCTAAAAATTACAAATGTGATTATATTAGGACTCAGATTCATTTCTCTAAAGTCTAAGATGGTCCCTTTTAGTGACCCCTGCAGCAATATCCTTGATACTGGCCAGAAGGAGAGGAGCTTCCTCTGAGACAAAGGAGCAAGAAAAAAGGTAAGGAGTAGGGAGGGATAGAAGTGGCAAGTACTCAGTCATCATTATGAAGGGCAGTACCAACCTTCATAGTTATGGTCATACCAGAATGCTTGTCAGTGGTGTCAGCTGAAAGAAGAGGAAGCTCATAGGGTAGATGAGCTCTGAGAGGCTCTGAAACAAGAGGCATGGCCCCTCTGCCCTGCCAGGGAGTCATGAACAGGGCTGAAGCAGAGGCCCCACTGTCCAGATCACCCCTTCCAGGATGGTCCCATGGAAGCAGCAAGGTGGCTTTGGGGAACCTGGCAAGGGTACTCAGATCTGATACCTCCAGAGATGCCACACAGAAACTAGGGAGGGGGGTGCTCTAGATAGTAACAGGAACCCTGCTAGAATGTAAGCTCCAGATTTTTATATTTTTTCTTACTATATTTTTATTTTTCATTTACAGTTGGCATACAATATTATATTAGTACAACATAGTAATTGGACATTTATATAAATTATGAAGTTATCTCCCTGATAAGTTTAGTACCCATCTGATACCACACATAGTTATTGCAATATTATTGACAATATCACCTATGCTGTACTTTACATCCCTGAGACTGTTTTTATAACTGGCAATTTGTACTTCTTAATCCCTTCCCCTTTTTTGCTCATTACTGTAATCATCCTAAGAATTGGCAATCATCTGGGAACCATCAGTTTGTACTCAGCACCTATGAGTTTCTTTCTGTTTTGTTTGTTCATTAATTTTTTCTTTAGATGTCACAAATAAGTTAAACTGTATATTTGTCTTTCTCTGCCTAACTTATTTCACTTAGCATGAGGTCCTCTAGGTTCATCCATGTTGTTGCAAATTGGGAGATCTCATTCTTTTTATGGCTGAATAATATTCCATTTTATATCACATCTTCTTTACCTATTTGTCTGTTGATGGACATAGGTTGCTTCCATATATTAGCTAATGTAAATCATTCTGAAATGAGCATAGTGGTGCCTATATTCTTTTGAATTAGTATTTTGGTTTTCATTGGATAAATACCCAAGAGTGGAACTGCTGGGTCATATGATAGTTCTATTTTTCTTTTTTTTCCTTTTTTAAAATTGTTGTTCAAGTACAGTTGTCTCCATTATCACCTCACCATGGCCCCCACCCCATTCATCCCTGCCTCCCACCCTCAAACTTACCCCTCTGGCTTTGTCCATGTGTCATTTATTCATGTTCCTTGATGAACTTTCCCTATTAGTTCTATTTTGTCATTTTTTGAGAAATCTTCAGACTCTTTTCATGGTGGCTGCACCAGTCTGCATTCTCACCAACAGTGCACTAGGGTTCCCTTTTCTTCACTTTTTTGTCAGCACTTGTTTGTTGATTTATTGAAAATAGCCATTGTGGTCTTAATTGCCATTTCTCTGGTGTTTACTGACGTTGATCATTTTTTTTATGTTTGTTGGCCATCTGTATGTCTTCCTTGAAAAAATGTCTATTCAGTCTCCCACAGTCCCTCACACTCTCTTTCCAACCTGGGCTCATCATAATGGCTCCCACAATGAAGGGTAGTGAGAAGAAGGTCCGTTCTGCCATCAACCAGGTAGTAACCAGAGAATACACCATCAACATCCACAAGCTCATCCATGTAGTGGACTTCAAGAAGCATGCCCCTTGGGCATTTAAAGAGATCTGGAAATTTTCCATGGAGGAGATGGGAACTCTATATGTGCACATTGGCAGCGGGCTCAACAAAGCCATCTGGACCAAAGGAATAAGGAATAAGGAATGTACCATACTGTATCTGGGTACAGTTGTCCAGAAAACATAATGAGGATGAAGATTCACCAAACAAGCTCTATATGTCGGTCACCTACATACATGTCACCACTTTCAAAAATCTACAAATAGTTAATTTGGATGAGAACTAACTGCTGATTGTCAAATAAAGTTATAAAACTGACAAAAATGTCTATTCAGGTTCTCTGCCCATTTTTAAATTGGGGTTTTTTTGTGTTGTGGGTGTTAAGTTATATGAGTTCCTTATATATTTTGGATATTAACCTCATTGGATGTATCATTGGCAAATATGTTCTCCCATTTAGTAAGTTGTCTTTTCATTTTGTTGACAATTCCTTTCACTGTGCAGAAAAATTTTTATTTGATGTAGTTCAATTTGTTCATTTTTTTCTTCTATTTCTTTACCCAAGGTCACATATCCAAAAAGATATTGCTAAGACCAATGTCACCAAGTCTGCTGTCTGTGTTTTCTTTTAGGAGTTTCAGATCTTACATTTAAATCTTTAATTCATTTTGAGTTTATTCTTCTACAGGGGTTGGCAAAAGTAGTTTTAAACTTATTCATATGGAAAATTATACAATAAATAATACAAGAATAAACTGTGTTTTGTATACTCACAACTGTAAACCTAATTTTTCCCACCACTGTATGTGGTGCAAGAAAGTGATCCAGTTTCATTCTTCTGCATGTATCTGTGTAATTTTTCTAATAACATTTATTAAAAACTGTCTTTACTCCACTGTATATGTTTGTCTGCTTTGTCATAGATTAAGTGGCCATACAGGCATGGGTTTATTTCTCAGTTCTCTATTCTTTTCCATTGATCTATGTCCAGTTTTATGCCAATAACATGTACGTGTGTTTTTTTATTTAATGCTTGTTCAAGTACAGTTTTCTGTCTTATATTCCCAGCCCTTCCCGCCCCAGTGCTCCCCACCTCCCTCCCATTTCCACCTCCCACCTTAGTTATTGTCCATGTGTCCTTTATACTTCTTCATGTGAATCCTTCCCCTTTTCCCCAGTGATTCCACTCTCCCCTCTGGTCCCTGTCAGCCTGTTCTGTATTTCAGTGTCTTTGGTCATATTTTGCTTCCTTGCTTGTTTTGTTGATTAGATTACTGTTAAAGATGAGATCATATGGTATTTGTCTTTCACCTCCTAGCTTATTTCACTCATCGTAATGCTTTCCAGTTCCATCCATGTTTTGCAAAGGGTACGAGCTCCTTCTTTCTTTCTGCAGCATAGAATTCCATTGTGTAAATGTACCATAGTTTTTTGATCCAATCATTGACCAATGGGCATTTAGGTTGCTTCCAACTCTTGGCTATCATAAATTGTGCTGCTATGAACATCAAGGTGCGTAGGTTCTTCTGGATTGGTGCTTCAGAATTCTTAGGATATACTCCTAGTAGTGGAATTGCTGGGTCAAAAGGCATGTTCATTTTTAGTTTTCTTAGAAATTTTCATACTGTTTTCCATAGTGGTTGTACCAGTCTGCAATCCCACCAACAGTGAACTAGGGTCCCCTTTTCCCCACAACCTCTCCAGCACTTGTTGTTTGTTTCTTTGTTTATGATGGCCATTCTGACTGGTGTAAAGTGGTATCCCATTGTGGTTTTAATTTGCATCTCTCTGATAACTAACGGTATTGAGCATCTTTTCATGTGTCTCTGGATCCTCTGTATGTCCTCCTTGGAGAATTGTCTGTTCAAGTCCTCTGCCCATTTTTTGATCAGGTTGCTTGTCTTCTTTGAGTGGAGTCGAGTGAGTTCTTTGTAGATTTTGAAGATTAAACCTCTGTCTGAGGTATCATTGGCAAATATGTTTTCCCAAACAGTTGCTTCTCTTTTTATCATAATACTGTTTTCCTTAGCCATGCAAAAGCTTTTAATTTTGATGAGATCCAACTTGTTTATTCTTTCCTTTATGTTCCTTGCTCTAGGGGACGTATCGGTAAAACTATTGCTGCATGGAATATCTGAGATTTTCCTGCCAATGCTCTTCTCTAGGACTTTAATGGTTTCCCGGCTTATATTTAAGTCTTTATCCACCTTGAATTTATTTTGATGTATGGTGTAAGTTGGTGCTCGAGTTTCATTTTTTTTGCATGTAGCTGTCCAGTTCTCCCAACACTATTTGTTGAAGAGGCTATCTTTATTCCATTTTATGTTACTGCCCCCATTGTCGAATATTAATTGACTGTAGAGAGTTGGGTTTATTTCTGGCCTCTCTGTTCTATTCCATTGGTCTATGTGCCTGTTTTTATGCCAGTACCAGGCTGTTTTGATTACAGTGGCCTTGTAATTCAGTTTGGTATCAGGTATTGTGATTCCCTCCTACTTTGTTCTTCTTTCTCAAAATTGTGGCTGCTATTCAAGGTCACTTATGGTTCCATATAAATTTTGAAGTGTTTGTTCTATGTCTGTGAAATATGCCATTGGTACTTTAATAAGTATTGCATTGAATCTGTAAATTGCTCTGGGTAGTATGGACATTTTAATGATGTTAATTCTTTCTTTTTTTAGTATATTTTATTGATTATACCATTACACTTGTTCTATTCCCCCCCTTCATTCCCCTCCACCCACACACTCCCTCCCCCACAATTCTCCACCTCCTTAGTTTATAACCATGTGTCTCAAGTTCTTTAGATTCTATACTTCCCCCACTATTCTTGCCCTCCCCCTATCTATTTTCTACCTACCATCTATGCTATTTTCTGTGCCTTCTCCCCCCTTCTCCTCCTCCCACCCCCCTGTTGCTAACCCTCCATGTATTCTTCTTTTCTATGGTTCCACTCCTGATCTAGCTGTCCTCTTAGTTTGCTTTTGTTTTAGGTGTGGTTGTTAATAACTGTGAGTTTGCTGTCCTTTCACTGTTCATATTTTTCATCTTCTTTTTCTTATATAATTCCCTTTAGCATTTCATATAAGGGCTTGGTGATGATGAACTCCTTGAATTTGATCTTATCTGAGAAGCACTTTATCTATCCTTCCATTCTAAAGGAAAGTTTTGCTGAATAAAGCAATCTTAGCTGTGGGTCTTTGGATTTCATGACTTGGAATACTTCTTTCCAGCCCCTTCTTGCCTGTCAGGGCTCTTTTGAGAAATCCACTGACAGTCTGATGGGTACTCCTTTGTAGGTGACTGTCCCCTTATCTCTTGATGCTTCTAGGATTCTCTCCTTCATTTTAGTCTTGGCTAATGTAATTATGATGTGCCTTGGTGTATTCCTTCTTGGGTCCACCTTCTTTGGGACTCTCTGAGCTTCCTGGATTTCCTGGAAGTCTATTTCCTTTGCCAGACTGGGGAAGTTCTCCTTTATTATTTGTTCAAATAAGTGCTCCACTCGTGGCTGTTTCTTTCCCCCTTCTGGTACCCCTATAACCCGGATGTTGGGGTGTTTAAAGATGTCCTGGAGGTTCCTAAACCTCTCCTCATTTTTTTGAATTCTCATTTCTTCATTCCTTTCTGGTTGGATGTTTTGTTCTTCCTTCTGGTCCATTCCATTGATTTGAGTCCCAGTTTCCTTTCCATCGCTATTGGTTTCCTGGACATGTCCCTTCATTTCAGTTTAGCCTTCATATGTTCCTCTAATTTGTTACTATAATCAACCAGTTCTGTGAGCATCCTGATAAGCAGTGTCTTGAATTGTGCTTCTGAGAGGATGGCAATTTCTCGGTCACTGAGAGTTATCGGCTCTGGGACTCTGAGTTCTTCTTGCGCCATCTTTTAGTCTGTTCGCGCCTGTTTCATAGCAGGATCGGATCCCTAGGTGTTCACCAGAGCAGGGCAACTCAGTCACGGGGTTGTTACGTTGTATGTGGGGGCAGGGTCAAAGAGGAACAATGGCATCCCATCTGCCGCCTCCCGCGCCGCAGCCACAGGTGCCGCAGCTGCCACCGTCACCAGGCCCACCCGTTTCGTTCCACTGCATGTGAGTGTGCCACCACTGTTAGCCCTCGTCCCCTGGGGCCTGCGTGGTCCATCTCACTGTGCACAAATGTGCAACTGCGGTCAGTCCGCCCCATGCCCTGACTGGGTCCAGGCCACTTGCGCGCCTAGGTTGGGGTATCTGTCCTGCCTGACCCTGTTCCACTGCTGGCTCTGCCCCTCTTACCGTCCCCGCTGAACGGTTTGTCGTTGTCGGACTTCCGTATAATTCAATTTTCTGGTCTTTGGCTGTGACTTTGTTCTCCAAACCTTTGTTGTATTCAAACTTGGTTGTGGGAGAAGGCACAGTGTTTCCACCTATGCCTCCATCTTGGTGGAAGTGATGATGTTAATTCTTCCAATCCATGAATGCAGTATATGTTTCCATTTGTTTGTGTATTCCTTGATTTCTTTCTTGAATGTTGTGTAGTTTTCTGCATACAAGTCTTTTACCTCCTTGGTTAGATTTATTTCCAGATATTTTATTTTTGTTTTTGCTATATCAAATGTAATTTTTTTTCTTGATTTCTGCTTCTGCTATTTCATTGTTGGTATATAAAAATGCCTTTGATTTCTGGATATTGACTTTATAACCCACTGTTTTGCCAAATTCATTTATTAGTTTGAGAAGTTTTTTGGTAGAGGCTATAGGTTTTTCCAGGTACACTATTATGTCATCTTCGAACAATGATAGTTTTGTTTCCTCCTTTCCGATTCGGGTGCCTTTTATTTCCTTTTCTTGTCTGATCGCTGTGGCTAGAACTTTCAATAGTATATTGAATAGAAGCGGTTAAAGTGGACAACCTTGTCTAGTTCCTGATCTTAGTGGAAAAGTTTTTAGTTTTTGCCCATTGAGTATGATGTTGGCTGTAGGTCTTTTATATATGGCCTTTATTATATTGAGGAATGCTCCCTCTATTCCCATTTTTCTGAGTACCTTTATCATAAATGGGTGTTGTACCTTATCAAAAGCTTTTTCCACGTCTATTGATATGATCATGTGGTTTTTGTCTTTGCTTTTGTTTATGTGGTGTATTACATTTACTGATTTGTGAATACTGAACCATCCTTGCATCCCTGGGATGAGTCCCACTTGGTCATGGTGTATGATCTTTTTGACGTATTGTTGGATGCGATTTGCCAATATTTTATAGAATTCTCCTGTGAAACCATCCAGTCCAGGGCTTCTGTGTGATGGGAGTTTTTTTATTACTGCTTCAATTTCATCTGCTGTTATTGGCCTGTTCAGGTTTTCTGTTTTTTTCGTTGAGTTTTGGAAGATTTTATTTTTCTAGAAATTTGTCCATTTCACCTAGGTTTTCAAATTTCTTGGCATACAATTCTTCATAGTAATTTCTTACAATCCCTTCTATTTCTGTGGCATCAGTTGTAATCTCTCCTCTTTCATTTCTGATTGTGTTTATTTGGGTCCTCTCTCTTCTTTTCTTTATGAGCCTACTTAAAGGCTTGTCTATTTTGTTTATCTTTTCAAAAAACCAACTCCTGGATTCATCGATCCTTAGAATTGTGCTTTTAGTCTCTGTCATGTACTTTTGATTACTGTGGTCTTATAGTATAGTTTGATATCAGGTCCCAGGATACCTCCAACTTTGTTCTTATTCCTCAATATTGTGTTAGGTATTTACCATCTTTGTGGTTCCATATAAATGTTTGGATTATTTATTCTAGTTCTGTGAAAAATGCCATTGGTATTTTGATAGAGATTGCATGGAATCTGTAGAATGCTTTGGGTAGTGTGGACATTTTAACAATGTTAATTTTTCCCATACTTGTGCAAAGTATATTCTTTCACCTATTTTTATCTTCTTCATTTTTTTCTTTGATGTTTTATAGTATTCCAAGTACAGGCCTGTACGTCCTTGGTTACATTTATTCTTAGGTATTTTACTCTTTCTGATTTAGTCATAAATGGGATTTTTTTTAGGTTCTATTTATTTTATCTTTAGAGAGGAAAGAAAGGAGAGAAGGAGAGAAACGTCAGTGTATGGTTGCCTCTCATGAGTCCCCTCCTGGGAACTGGCCTGCAACCCAGGAATGTGCCCTGACTGAGAATCAAACTGCGATAGTGTGGTTCACAGGCCCGTGCTCAATCCATTGAGCTACACCAGCCAGGACAGGATTGTTTTCTTAATTTTTCTTTCTGATGGTTTGTTATTGGGGTTTATGAATATTTTGTTTTTGATTACCTTACTGAGTTCATTTATTATTTCTAGTAGGGTTTTGATGGACTCTTTTCTCATCTTAATAATATTTTTATTAACATTTGAATATAATTCTCTTCATTTTCCCACTCCTACTTTCCCCCACCCCACCTACCTCCACCTCCAACCCTCAACCCTACCACCCTTTGGCTTTGTCTATAGGTCCTTTATACATGTTCATTGATGACCCTTTCCCTTCCTTCTCTTGTTATTTCCCTCCCTCCTCCTTTCTGGTTACTGTCAGTTTGTTCTTCATTTCAGTGTCTCTGGTTATATTGTGCTTGATGGATTCTTTAAGGTTCTCTCTATATAGTATTATGTCATATGAAAATTGACAGCTTTACTTCTTCCTTTAAAATTCAGAATCTTTCTTTTTCTTTCATTCATTCATTCTTTTTTCTGATTGCTATGGGTTATACATTCAACACTATGTTAAATAAAAGTGGTGAAAGTCAACATGCTTGTCTTTACCTGATCTTGAAGAAAAAGCTTTCAACTTTTCACCATTGGGTATGATGTTAACTGTGGATTTGTCATATATGGCCCTTATCATGTTGAGGCTGTTCCCTCTATTTCCACTTTGTTAGAGAGTTTTTATCATACATGGTTGTCGAGTTTTGTCAAATACTTTTTCTGTGTCTAATATTTTTATGATTATATGATTTTTATTCTTAATTTCTTTATGTGATAAATCATGTCAATTGACTTGAAGATCTCAAACTAACATTGCATCCAAGGAATAAATTCTAGTTGATCATGGTGTTTGATCTTTTTAATGTATTGCTGAATTCAGTTTGCTAATATCTTTGAGGATTTTTGCATGTATGTTCACTAGGGATATTGCCTTATAATTTTCTGTTTGTGTAGTATCTTCACCTGGTTTTATACAGAGCAGCAGTGTTCAACAGGTTTGCACAAAATTTTTAAAACATGCAATACCTGACTACATAGTCAGGAGTACTGACCTCGTCTCCCTTAGATCAACAAATAAAAAAAATGATAACAGTTGTGGTCCAATGTGAATAATTCAAAACTATATCTATTTATTTGTTAGATCATAAAAAAAAATTTTGGTGTGCTGCAGAACTTTAGTTATTAGTTTATGTGTACCACAAGATGAAAAAGATTGAAAATTGCTGATAGGGAATAATGCTGATCTCAAAGTGAGCTTAGGAGCCTTCTCTTCAATTATTTGGAATAATCTGAGAAGGATGAATGTTATTCTTATTTGAATGTTTGATAAAATTAACATGTGAAGCCATCCAGTTCAGGACTTTCATTTGTTGGGAATTTTTTATTAATGATCTGATTTCATTAGCAATTATTTGTCTGTTCAGATTTTCTGTTTCTTCCTAATTCAGTCTTGGCAGATGGTATGTTTCTCTGCATTTATCCATTTCTACCAGGTTGTCCAATTTGTTGCCCCACTCTTGATTTCATTTCATTTATTTTCCTATTGTATTTTAGAGTTTCTTTGATTTAATTCTGCTCTGATACTTATTATTTCCTTCTATCTACTCACTTTGAGCTTGCTTTGTTGTTATTTTAGTTCTTGTAGGTGTAAGGTTATTTATTTATTTTTGTTTCTTTTTAAAAAGATTTTATTATTTTGAGACAGAGGAGAAGGGAGGGAGAAAGAGAGAGAAACATCACTGTGTGTCCCCTACTGGGGACCTGGTTTGCAACCCAGGCATGTGCCCTAACTGGGAATTGAAATAGTGACCTTTTGATTTGCAGGCTGGCACTCAATCTGCTGAGCCACACCAGCCAGAGCTGTTTGTTTGTTTCTTGAAATAGGGTGGTATTGCTGTATATTGTTCTCTTAGAACTATTTTTGCTGCATCCCATAGATTGTGGGTCATTTTGTTTTCATTTTCAGTTGTCTCTTGATTTCTTCCTTGATTTTGTCATTATCAATAACGTCATTTAGCCTCCAAGTGTTTGTGTGTTTTCTTCTTGTAATTAATTTTTAGTTTAATATTATTGTGATTGGAGAAGATTTTGATATGATTTCAATCTTCTTAAATTTATTGAGACTTGTTTTGTGACCTAACATGTGGTCTACCCTGGCAAATATTCCACATTCACTTGAAAAGAATGTATATTCTGCTGCTTTTAGTTAAAAAATTCTAAAAATATTAATTATAAGACCACTTGTCTAATTGTCATATAAGGCTACTGCTTACTTGTTCATTTTCTATCTGGATGATCTATTAAGTGATTTCTTGGGTTGTTGAAGTCCCCTAGTGTGACTGTATTACTGTCAATCTCTTCCTTTATGTCGATCAATATTTTTTTTATATATTTAGGCGCTCCTATAATTGGTGCTAGAGTTTATCTTCTTGTTCAATTGATCCCTGCATTATGAAATACCCTTCTTTGTCTCTTCTTATAGCCCTTGTTTTAAAGCCTATTTTGTCTGATATAAATATTACTACCCAGCTTTTGTTTTCTGTTTTTATTTGCATAAAATATCTTTCTCCATCCCTTAGCTTTCAGTCTGTGTCTTTCCATTTGAAGTGGGTATCTTGTGGCAGCATATTTACAAGTCGTATCTTATATTCTTTCATGCACCCTGTCTTTTGATTGGAACAATTAGTCTATTTAAAGTAAAAATTGATAGGTATGGACTTATTGACATTTTACCAATTGTTTTTGTAATTCTCTGTTTCTTTTTATTCTCTTGTATGTTGTTGACTTTGTATAATGTGGTATTTGGATTTTTTAGCATTTTAATGTTTTTCTTCATGTACAGTTTTCTGCACCCCAATATTTTGATGAATCTGGGTAATACTTGTTTTGTAGCCTAGTTGTAATTTTTGCTGTAGTTGTGCAAGGAGGCAAAGCATGTTCACCTATGGCACAATCATGACTGGAAGGCTATATTTTCTCATTCATATTTCTGATCTTTTCTTCTTAAAGAAGTCCCCTTTCCATTTCTCTTAAAAGTAGTATAATGGTGATAAATTCCTTTAGAACTACTTTAGCATCTTCTTGTCTGGGAAGCTCTTTATTTGTCCTTCAGTTTTCAGTGACAGTCTTGCTAGGTAGAGCAATCTTGGTTGCAGGTCTTTGTCTTTCATCACTTTGAATATTTTGTGTTATTCCCTTCTGGCCTAAAAAGTTTCTGTTGAGAAATCAGCTAACAGTCTTATGGGAGTTCCTTCATAAGTAAATAACTACTTTTTTCTTGCTTTTAAGGTTCTTTATTTGTCTTTAACCTTTGGCACTTTAATTATGATGTATCTTCATCTAGGCCTTTTTAGGTTCATTTTGTCTGGACTTGTATGTCTATTTTCTTCTCCAGGCTAGGTAAATTTTGGGTCATTATTTTCTTAAATAGCTTTTCAACCTCTTGCACTCTCTCTTCCCTTTCTGGTACCCTTGTTATGCAAATGTTGATGTAACATCCTTATTTTTTTAATTATTTTTTCTCTGCCACTCCAAGGAACTGCTACCTTGTCTTCCAGAATGCTGGTTCAGTCCTCTGCTTCATCTATTCTGTGTTGATTCCCTCCAATGTCAATTCCTTCTAATGTATTCTTCATTTCACTTATTGTATTCTTCATTTTTGACTGGCTCAGTTTTATGTTTCTATCTCCATTTTTATGTTTTCTATATTTTTGTTGAAATTCTCACTGAGTTGATCTATTCTTCTATGTTTGTTGAGCATCCTTATAACTAGTGTTTTGAGCTCTTCATCTTGTAGATTGCTTGTTCTTATACTGTTTACTTTTTTTCCTGGAGTTTTGTCCTATTCTTTCATTTCGGACATGTTTCTTTATCCCCTCATTTTGACTGACTCCATGTGTTTGGTTTGTATTAGGTAAATATTCTACACCTCTGGCCTTAGCAGAGTGGCCTTATGTAGTAGGTATCCTGTGGGGCCCAGTAGCACAGTCTTCCTGGTCACCAGAGACAGGTGCTCTTTGAGTGTCCCTTGAGTGGGTTGTGTGTGCTCTTCTGTTGTAATTGAGCCTTAATTGCTTTTGGCACGCCAGTGGGTAAGAGTGCCCCTCTGATTGACTGACTGACTATGAGGACTGGCCATGATTATAGCAGGTGGGCTGTTGTATGGGAGCTGACCCCTCAGAGAAAGAGTGGCTTCAGCAGGGTTCTAGTGCCAGCTGAATCTGCCCCTCCTCTGTGAAACTGGCTGGCTGATGTTCTGGTATGGTCTGAAGCCAGCCACCAGATGTGCTTGTTATGGAGCCTCTTGCAAGGGGCTCCAGTGCAGGTCAAGGTCAGCCACCACTTGTGCCCAGCTTAGGGCCATCTGGTAGGAGCTACAAAGTGATCTGCAGATGATTGCCACTTGTGCTCATCTCAGAGGCACTTGGGAGAGGCTCTTCTGTGAACCAAGGCTAGTTGCCACTGGTGTCAGGCTGGTCCCTTGGGCACCATGATGACAGCTGAGGCCAGCTGCCACTTGTACCAGGTTGTGGCCATTTAATTAAGGCTATATTCCAAGCCATGCCTGTATGCCACTTATGCCAGGCTTGGGACTACCGATGGGAGTTACAATGAAAGTAGAGAGCACTTACTGCTTGTACTTGGCTTGGAATAACTTAGCAAGAGTTTCCGGCACATCGTGGCCAGCCACTGCTTGTTTGGGTTTTGTGGACCTTTGAGAGATTTTAGGAAAGTCCATAACACAAGCTGAGGCAAGCCAGTTCTGAGGAAAAGCAGCTGGAAGAGGCTTGAACAGGGTATGTGATTTGGGTGGGGCCAGGTCTTAGAGAATCACCAGGGAATGGGGGGCAAACAGTCTTAGCCATGTTAATGAAGAGCTCAGATTTGGTGCTCACCTATGTAATGTGGCTGGGTTCGGACTGGCAGGGAGTCAACAAAGAAACAATGGTACCTGCAAGCATTTCTGTTTTGGAGACAGTTATCCCAACCCCTGCCTCTCCAGCCCTCAACCTGAAACTTATCAATTTAGTTCCTCCCTATATGTCTCTGTTGCTTTTGAGCTGCTGTCCACATACTGGAGCTCAAAGTGACTGGATCTGTGAGTCAGTGAGTCCACACACAGGCCTTTTAAGACCTGTGGTGTCTAGGTCTCCAGCAGTTTTCCATTTCACTTGGATGCAATCTCAGCTGGTTTTTATAGCCAGATATGGAGTCTCCTCTTTCTAGCACTAGAGCCCTGGGGTAGGGAGCCTGCATGAGGCTCAGACACCTCATTCTTCAGGGGTGAACACTGCAGATGAGATACCCCTCCCAACTTTTAATCACCACACTGCAGCATGGGACTTGCCCATTCTATGTCTCCACCCCTCCTGCCAATCTTAGAGTAGCTTCTTCTTTATATTCTTGGTTTGGCTAGTCTTCAGGTGGTTCTCAATGGTAGTTGCTCTATAATTTAGTTTTAATTTTGATGTGGTTCATGGGAGGAGGCAAGCACAGCATTTACCTTTTCAGCCATCTTGACCAGAAGTCTTATGTCTCTTATTTCATTGCTTTATCCCCAGCACTTGGAACAGTGACTAGCATATAGAAGATACTTAAAAAATAGTTATTTCCAGCAAACAAATGGAAGGATGGATATGTGGATCCATGGCTGGATGTGTGGATGCATGGATAGATGCATGAGTCAGATGCATAGATGGATAAAGACACCTTGGGAAATGCAGAATACAATATCCCAGAGACATAGCAGAAATTAATCAGGCAGGCAAGCTGTATACCTACCCCAGGTGGATAATCTTGGGATGTTGCTGTGGAGGTGCTCCAGCCCAAGACCTTTTGAACCCAAGGGGTAATAATATTCCAAGTGTGATCATGCGCTGGTGCTCTAAGCTCCCATGTCCTGGTCCCAGGGCAGCTGGGATGCCAGGGTGAGACAAGGACTGACAATAGGCATGCATCCTTGCCACTTACTTTGTGTTCTTGGCTTGCAGCTCGCTCCAAAAGCCTGGTGATGGGGGAGCAGAGCCAGAGCCCTGGGCAGCCACCCTGCTCCCACAGGCTGGGCCCAGTGCTGAAGGCAGGCTGGCTGAAGAAGCAGAGGAGCATCATGAAGAACTGGCAGCGGCGCTGGTTTGTGCTGCATGGGGATCAGCTTTTCTATTACAAGGACAAAGATGAGACCAAGCCCCAGGTGAGAAGCACATGTTCTGTGTCTGGCCAACATCATGGAGGGGCTCCAAGGGAGGATTAACAAGCCCAAGAGAGGGGGAGGCAGAGAGGCCCTCCTATTGGGACTCTACCCTTCAAGTACCCAAGACTCTGATTTCCCTTAGAATGATGCTTCACCAGGATCTCCAAAGTGGTTTTTATTCCCAGCTCCCATGTTCCCAGTGCCATGGCTTGTTTTACTGAAATATATTCACAGCTTCAGTAATGCTTATGTTTTATTATGATGTTCATAGAGAGCATCTGTTCATAGTTTGAAAAAGCAAATATTTTCTATGCTATTTTCAGCCTCTTTGTGCTTCCAAGAAGACATAGGTGCACATGTTTTGTTACTTTTATTGTCTGGAGAAATGGGTACCCAGACAAATCTAACCTCCAACTGAAATCTAACTCCCTGTGAAACCCTGTTGTCAGATGCCCCTGCCTCTCAGTGGCTGCTTGTGTTTTCCACCAGCACTGTAAGATCAACCTCAGGTTCTTAACCTGTCTGCCTTTCCACTCACATGACACAAAGTTCACTCATTCAGAGAAACTAGTCAACTTATACTCCCATGGTGTGGCTGGGTGACTTTGGACTGTGCCTAAGTCGTAATGAAGTGCTGCCATTCGAGGCAGCTGGGCTCACAGGGTTTGGGTGATCTACTCCTTGTTATGGGATTCAGAGAGAGAAAGGGCATCTGGGAGAGACACTCATTTCTCTTGGGAAAAATGGGGGAGGAAATGTAAAGAACTCATCCAAAAAGATGTTCCTGGTCACTGCTCCAAGCTGGAAAGATCATGTTTCTGGGGCCAGGAGTCAGAGAGCCTTGGTGGGCAGGAACCTGTATGCCTCTCAGCAGTTTCCACGGCATGATGGTGGGGTCTGGAAGGCAGAGGGGTGCTCAGTGATGGACAAGGTTGGAGGAGGTACCTGGGCACAGCACAAGGATGCATCAACATAACAGTGGGAAAATGCCTTCTTCACCCCTCTTTGAATTCTTCTGAGCACATCAATGAAGATATGTCAGTTTGGTGCTAGAATGTCTTTAACACTTCTCCAACACCTGGAGACCTCTCTTGAAAAAAATTTTCTGCATTGAGGAGCAGGCCTCACCTCAGAACCATCAATGGCAACAATAACTAGCTGCAAGTTAATAACTATCTGTCTTCATTATGCTATTTTTTAAAGATTTTATATATTTATATTTTAGAGAGAGGAGCAGGGAGAGAAACACCAATGTGTGGTTTGCCTCTCATGTACTCCCTCCTGGGGACCTGGCCTGCAACCCAGGCATGTGCCCTGACTGGGAATGGAACCAGAGACCTTTTGGTTTGCAGGCTGGCATTCAACCCACTGAGCCACACCTGCCAGGGCATTCACCATGTTATTCTAGTGGCTAAATTCTGTTTATGGGAAGTACTCAGTAATACTGGTTTCCATTCTTGAGAGTGATATCACATTTTTCTTTCTAAAATATATCTAAATTAAAAATAAAATATTTTATATACCAATGTGGATGTACTTAATGCCACTGAACTTAATGGCTAAAATGGTAAATTATATGTTATATATATTTTGTTACATGTTACCTGTATTACAAGTAAGACTGCTTAAGGAAAACTTTTACATCAATAATAGAGATAAGAGGTGGCTTACCTGTTGGTGAAATATTACTGTGATGACTGGAATAAAAGTTTTCAGGGACACCTGCCTCTGACAGCCCTGCCTATGACCCCTATTGGCCCAGTGCATGGTACCATCTCCTAGGAGAACTGCATTGTGATGCTGGGTACACTGAGGTCACCCAGACTACATACATATCCCTGCCACAGGCTTCCCCACATGCTCCTCATGGCAACTGTGAAGTGGCTCTTACCCACCAGCTGCTGCTTCATAGTGGTTCCCCCATAAGGTCAAGTTCAAGGAGTTCATCATCACCAAGCCCTTATTTTATGAAATGTTAAAGGGATTTATCTAAGAAAAAGAAGATTAAAAATATGAACAGTGAAATGACAGCAAACTCACAACTGTTAATAACCACACCTAAAGCAAAAACAAAAGCAAACTAAGCAAAGAACAACTAGAACAGGAACAGAACCACAGAAATGGAAATCAATGGAGATTACCAACAGGGGAGTGGGAGGGGGAGAGAAGGGGAAAAGGTACAGAAAATAAGTAGCATAGATGGTAGGTAGAAAATAGACAGGGGGGAGGGCAAGAATAGTATGGAAATGTAGAAGCCAAAGAACTTATATGTACAACCCATGGACATGAACTAAAGTGGGGGGTGGGGGGAATGAAGGTAGAGGGGAGTGAAGGGGGGGAAATGGAACAACTGTAATAGCATAATCAATAAAAAAATAAAAAGACAAAGATCCAGTAGAAAAATGTCATAAGATTCTTAATTTAAAAGAACTCCTAAATCTAACATTGGCAAGCAGGCAGAAATGAGCATTCTCATAAAGTTTCGATGGGATGGTAGTTTGATATGACCTTTTAAAAGTAATTTTGCAATGTCTGAAATTTGAAAATGAAATACCATTTAACCTAGTGTTGAATTTTGAAAATTTGTTCCGAGGAAAGAAATGTACAATAATGTACATACAATGATGCTCACTGTAGTATTTTTTTTCTACCAGGAAAAAATGAAAAACAATTTTCTTGTTCATCAATAAGGGAGTGGCTAAATAATTTCTGGTACAGCCACATCAGAATGAGGTAAATACCAAAAGGCTTCTACACTAAATTCTTAAAATAAAAGGAGTGCTAGAAAAATTTTAGTATGCTCTTCAAAACCCACAAGTTACTTGGAAACAGCACAGAAAACTTACATTTTAAGAGAGAGTAATGGGAGCAGTGAGGCAGCCTTTACATTTTGCCCTGTAATATTTGCATTAAAATAAGAAAATTTAATGTAAAAGTGAGAAAAAGAGAGAGAGGGGATGAAGTTGAATAACTCCTGGGGCACTGTCCCCGTCTGAGCAGTGGGCTGCTGCCATCTCTCCACTCTTCCTCCCGACTGAATGCTCCCCCAGGGAAGTTGTCCAGGGCCAGGCTAGCCTGCCAAGCCTTTCTGCAGCCAACAGGGTCCATCCATCATTCCCAAGCAAAAGAGAGTGATTTCCTCTCTCTACTCCCTTCTGCTAACATTTGGAGTAGCAGGCCTCTCAACTTCCCTCAGACTAAAATCTAGTGATAATTACTCTGTAAGTCCTCTGACCAGAGTGCAGAAACCCCTGGCCACCCCAGGAGGCTTCCATACAGAGTTTTTTTTAGCAAGGAATGATCCCTCTTGGGAGCAGCTCCCAGGGCCTTGATGGTCTGGGAGCCTCAGCTCAGTCCAGGGAAATAGTGAGAGTAACAACAGAAACAGTGACAAAAGTGTATGTTCACCTGTCTCTATTCAGATGACTCACACCCAGAACTTACCCAAGTCATAAAGAGATAAGCAACCACTGGATCTTCAGTCTGAAATGGTGTGGGGCAGTCATGGAACCTGACAGGTGCTAGCTTTCATCCTGACTCCACCGCTTGGGGACAGTGAGCACTGAGACAAGTTTGCCTTGCCCAGTGTCCTTTCCCTCTTTCTTCAATGGGATTTGCAGGGAGCCAAATGGGAGAGAGTGAGCAAAAGACCTGGAATGGGGCTGGGCTGTTGCAGGCACCCAGGACAGCAGCATGGTGGAGGTGTCATTGGTGAAAGCTTATGATTGGGGCTCAAGCTCAGACAGAGCTGCCACAGTGAATGCCTGTGCAACAAGATGAGCCTCAGTTTCCTCCTCTATAATGTGGTTTGTTTTGAGGATTTCATGAACTAATGTCTTTATAGCACTGGGCTCAGCATCTGGCAAGAGTAAGTGCTATTGTTGTGATATGTGAAGTATTACACAGCCAAAGAGCAGAGTCCACTTATGACCATTTAATAGGATTTGTATTTAAACAAGGTCTGTCCAGAAGGTATTCAGCCATGTAATATAAAAAATGGAGACATTTATTGAAGAAGATACAAGAAACACTGTACATAGGATGACACCTCTATCCCCTTCAAAATAGGCACCTTGGGACTTCACACAGTTCTCCCAATCACCATTAGCTGCCCCACCATATTTTCCTGAATTTCATTGACAATCTGAAATTTCTTACCTTTCAAAGGTGATATTAGTTTTAGGAAAAGCCAGAAGTCTCAGGGCACCACATGTGGGCTGTAGGAGGACTGAGTCACCTGGGCGGTTTGATGTTTTGCCAAAAAACTCCACATGAGACATGATGCATGAACAGGAGTGTTGTCATGATAAATCTGCCAATCACCAGTTGCCAATAGCTG
This sequence comes from Sturnira hondurensis, assembly GCF_014824575.4. Lineage (NCBI taxonomy): Eukaryota > Metazoa > Chordata > Mammalia > Chiroptera > Phyllostomidae > Sturnira > Sturnira hondurensis. The sequence goes on along the minus strand of NW_028081756.1, from coordinate 1,584,229 downwards.
AAGCCTTCTGAACATCCAAACAGTTTCCATGGAGGAATGTTCAAGCTTAATGCAAAATTTGATGTAGATTCATTGCTGTACTTGCTCAGTCATTTTCAATGAGATGGCAACACAATACACATGCTCACTCAATGGCATCTACCCCCTCCCCTTGCACCCACTGACTAGTCCTGTGAAGTCGTCACTGTTCACTCATACAAATTCCAGTCCACTCTCCTTGACTGCCAGGTTACATCAATGTCACACAGACAATTCTTGTTATATTAAAAATGGTTGTACTTTTTCCAGACAGACATAATTTATATATATATTTAAAAATAATTACAAGGTTTGTAATCAGTGGCATTGCCACGTAGGTCCAGGGCTGCAACCTGATTTTCTTACTATAAAAATGAGAATATCAATCTCTATCTGTTGTTTTTCACTGAGTTGCCTGAGTTGTCTGTAAGTGCTAAAGGCTGAAAGAATGTGAGTACTTGTCATAATTATTATTTTAAAACCTATTTTAACCACTATATTGGTTTGTTTAATTTGTTTTCAGGAACAGTCCCCTTCCCCAGTAACACCATTGCTTGTGACACAAAATAAGGTAGTATATAGGTTCCAGGAAAGTGAAGGATGGGATTCCTTCTCCCTAGTTAACAGTGACAATCCTATGATGACCGCCTGCAGCCTGGGATGTCTGCACTTCCCCCAACCTGCCTGAGTTTTGGGGTACACGATGGTTCTGAGATATTTATGCTCTCATTCAGCTCTCTCACCAACCAGATCAAAGGCTGGCTCTCTGGGGAGTCTTCATTTTTCACCTTATCTAGAGGGAGACTGAAGAACCAACTTCTGAAATTGCTTCTTGCTTCTTAGCAAGTGGCATGATAAAATTTTCCACCAGCAGTATTTAAAAAAATTGAAGACATTTTTAAAGGCAATCACTCAGGGTTTCTTATCTCCTATGATTCTGATTGTGGCCTCAGATCGATCTTAAAAAAACTTTAGCTTCTGACACCCAACCAGGAATTGAACCACTCCAAATTTTAAATAACACAGATCAGAATGAAGTTCATTGCCAAGTAGAGAAATATCCCCCCTCTTCTTTATCACATAAGCTTGTAAGCGGTCCATTACTGTCCAAAATGCAGATATTGAAAAAGGCAGCCTAAGGTTAGAGACAAATTGCTTCTTGGTGGAGAGGCACTTCCCTTCCTAAGGAGTTGAAATGAGTTACTCACGCATCCTCATCCTTTGCCCAGGTCTTTGCTCTGAAGCTTCTCCCAACACATGCCAGAGAGGTGCACTTGCTGTCTTCATGTCTCCCCTTTTGTCTTCATGCCCTGCTTCACCACTGTTTTTGGCTATACCTGGTTTCCCTAGAGAATCTGTGATTAAGTGAAGTGTGCTCCTTGGACAGATAGCAGGAACTTCAGGATCTAAGCACCAGCTCCCTGCACTTTGCCACACTGCCCAGCTAGTCACAGATTGAATCCCTCACCTGTGGGGGACCTTAGCCAAGGACCTGAGCTTTTGAAAGTCCAGCTGGGATCCAAAGGTGAGACAAGAGTTGGGGCCTAGCTCAAGCCAGGGGTCTGAGAGGAGCCCTCAGGAACCCTCCAGCCACAGGGCTGGGTTTCTCTGCAGTTAGCTCCATGCCATTCCAGGATCCTGATCTAGACTTCCCTGTGCAGTGGTAGGTCCTGGCATGTGAAAATGACCCCCTTTTCTCCTTTACTCACTGGACTAAATTGTAGGCCTTTACGTCCCCTTAAAATAGCTTAAAATAAGGGAGAACTGATCAGCAGAATTCCTCTGGCACCTGTGGAGTTTGGTGGCTGTGTCAGTCCCACCAGTTGAAGGCAGGTGCATTCTGAAGGGAACCAGCCAGCAGAGGACACATGCTCTGAGCATCCTAGAAAGGGAGGAGTCTTCACTGGCCACCCACTTCTTTCCAGTATCTTCTTTGACCCAGGACTCAGGAAGATGTTGGTGCCCATTTCTGCCTACCTTGAGGCTCCCCTCCCCTCAGCTCTTCAGAACATGCCTGGTGGGCTTGGCCTCTGCTGTTCCTTAAGAACTGACAGCCCTCGGTAAGCAGCTGTGCCTGGCCCCTGCCCCACACTAGGAGGGCCCCAGGGAGACACAGGACTTCTCCACAGCTCAAGGTCTGAGGCACTGACCCACGTGTCTGCTCTTCCTCACAGTTGTCCTGCCACATTTCTGGGGTCATGGTGCACAGGCCATGGAGGCTGGCCTGGGCCTCTAAACACATGCCCTTGGAAGTTTGTTCCTGTTCAAAATATAAACTGTTGGGACATGTTAATGCTGGGTTCAGGGGCTTGCTTTGTGGCCAGCACCCTCCCTAGGTTGGAAATGGTTTGGCTCTGTCTTAATGCTATCAGGGAGGCCTTATCACCAGTGCTCTGCTCTGGATTCTATGGTGCTGCTGAGGAAGAATCCACAATGCTATTTAGTTGAGAACAGGTTAGTCTGAGAAATACAGTATAGCTTCTTCTGTGTTGACCTGCGCCAGCCTGACTTGGTAAGCTGACTGCTGCCAAGGGTCACAGGCTGCATTCAGCCGAGGAAGGCGTGCCTCTTCACAATCCTCTGCAAAGGCTTGCAGTTCACTTAGAAAGTGCACCCATCATGCTGGTCAGATCAAGTAAGGCAGGAGTCCCACAGTAGCCCTCCACCACCTCCACTTTGCTAATAAACAGTATCTCAGTCTTACTAATTACTAATGTATTAAGGAGATAGAATGCCCCAAACATAATTAAAAGTAAGTTATGCTCATCTAAGAAATGAATAAAATATTTTTCATGCTGCTTCAATGGTGTTGGATTCATTTTTCTGCCTAGTATTGATAAAACTAGTAATTTACCAGTCTTCCAGCTATTACTGTAAATTAACTGGGTTCATTTGAAAGCCAAAGGATTGATCTATCGTGAGTGGGAGACAATTAAGTACAGCAAACTAATGCCCATGCTCACTGAAATTAGTACACTCTTAGAGAAGCTCATTACATTTACATGGACAGCTAGTGACACTGAAGGAAAATCAGAAATCATTTTTAGAAAGTGAAGATCCATTTTGTAGGCAACATCATTCTGGGTGCAAAAGACTTTGGAGGCAACTTAGACATTTGTCACTTATGACTTACACATTCTTGAGTATGTCTTCAGGCCTCATAGCACCCTGATTTTCTTCTCTAAAATAGTAGCAAATATTGATTTATGATAATTAGTTATAGGTGCTCATGAGGTATTACTGCTGATGTTGTCATGCCAGGGGCCCACTTTCAGGACCTGGTGGTTGGTGGTGTGAGATAAACTTTAAAGCATATATTTTAGACCCTGAACAGTGTGGCTCAGTTGGTTGGGCATGGACACACAAAGCAAAACGTTGTGGGTTTGATTCCCAGTCAAGGTACATGACGAGGTTGCCAGTTCAGTCTCTGTCAGGGCATACAAGAGGCAACTGATCCATATGTCTCTCATATTGATGTTTCTCTCCCTCTCTTTTTCCCTTCCTCCCCCTCTTTCTAAAAATAGATAAATAAAATCTTTTTTAAAATCTTGGGATAATTACTTTAGTCTTCTATTTTTCCTTGATATGCTGCATGTACAAAAACTGTTTTAACTAAATATAGTTTAAAATTGTTTGAAAACAACTTGACTGCTGCTGTCAATTTGAATTTAGCAAATAAATTTCTATTTGATTTAAATAACTTGACTGAACTTTCATTTTTATCTGGGTAAAAGTGGGGACTTATATTTCTGAAACAGCTGCAAAAATATAAAGCATCTCTTAAAAACTCCACAAATTTTGATATTTGAATTTAAATAAATAATGACTTTTTAATAAGACTTCAGTGAGTAATTCTTCACAAAAGCATTTAAAGTTGTCCCCCAAAAATTTTTAAAACAAAAAATTTATTTTTTCTTCTGTAGTAGTAATAGCAATGTTGATTGCAGTCCCTAATTAGCTTAGCTCACAGCAATTTATGTATGTATGTATGTATGTATGTATGTATGTATGTATGTATTTATCTATCTACCTATCCATCTTTCTTTCTCTTTCTTTCTTTCTTTCTTTCTTTCTTTCTTTCTTTCTTTCTTTCTTTCTTTCTTTCTTTTCTAGGGTTTCATTTATTTATTTTTAGAGAGGGGGGAAGGGAAGGAAAAAGAAGGGGAGAAAAACATCAATGTGTGGTTGCCTCTTGTAGGTCTGGAGACCCAGACTTACAGAGACCCAGCCAGCCAGCCAACCAGGCATGCACCCTGACTGGGAAATTGCACTGATGATCCATTGGCTTGCAAGCTGGCACTCAATCCACTCAGCCACACCAGCCAAGTCTGCTCGTGGTGATTTTTACTGTGCCGCAAAGGAGGACATTTGCTCAACAGCTGCCGGGGTCCCTGGAGGTGGCAAGGTGGCAAGGGGTGTGTGGGCCTCAGTGCCTCTCCCTCACACTCACACCTGCTCCTTCAGAGCACAGCAGACCCACTGGAATTTGCTGTGCCTAGATTTGTGGTAGCTTCTGGGAAGGTAACTAGTTGCTTGCCCTCCTGCAGACAGATTTTCAAATGGAAAATAGAAAAGAGAAAATGAAGCCAGGCTTTTCAGGACTTCTTAGGAAGTCAGGAGCAAGTTCACTAAGCCAAATGTGAACAACCACAAAAACCCTTCAAGGTCTGTATCCATCAGCTCTCTTACTGTCAACCATGTCTCTGCAAAGATTTTTGCCAAGTGCCACAGTTGAGCTCTGCACAAAATAGCCACCCAAGACCACAAGTGGCACCAACAGCAGGAATTCATGGAAGCTGCTCTGCTGTGGCCAGACTTAGAGCTGCCTGCTTCTTTAGCCTTGTGTTTTACTCATCCAGAATGGAACTTCTGAAAACCACAGTGGTTTAGCTGGTTTGAGTTACTATTCCTTCATTCCTCCTTGTGTTAATAAGGTCTCCACTGACCTCTTTAGCTTTACTAATTGAAAGGGCACTTGAAGATCATTTCTGTCCAACTTTCCACCCAACGACTGACTTTCCTCAAAGTCACTGACTAAAGTAATGGTCTGGCCTCGGCTTTTCTGGACTTTGGGACAGGAATTCGTTCCCATCTAGCAGGCCACTTTTCTGGGAAGAATGTTTCTCATGTATGGCAGCATGGAGACCTCAGTGCAGTTCCATGTGTCCTGGCTGTGGTTTCTGGAGGTTCACACAATATAGTCTGGTGCACATGAGGTTACAGGGACTGATCTAGTCCCCTTCCTAAGGTTTCTGTTCTCCAGATGATATATTCAGTTTGTCCCTCATGTGGAGAGGAGTTCAGACCCCTCACCTTCCTGCTGTGCTGAAAATGTGGTGCCTTGAGAGGACTATCATTCTCCACTTGTGGCCTGGTCTGATCATGGCAGAGCTCCCTTGTTCTAATTTTTGTGCACCACAATATAACCCATGGTCTTCAGTAGCTTTTCTGACAAGCACATCTCACTGTTATTCTATATTGAGCTTTCAACTAATTAAAGCTCTTAACTCTGCCTCCTTCCACCCATTCTTAAATCTAGATCATTCCATTCTGTTAAATCAAGTAGTTTTTTTGAACCAAAGGGAGGACATTATATTTATTTTGATTTTCCATGAAACCAGCCTGTCAAGATTATTTTGAATCTCAATGTTGTTTTCCTCCTTTGCTGTCCCTCCAGGACTGTATAGTCACTAAACATGTTTTTTTAAACATCATCAAAAACACGCACTGTAGCATAATGATTAAGAGAGTAGATTCTGCAGTCAGATTGCTTAGTTTTGGATCTTGGACCTAGTGCTTACTAGCTTTGTGTGATCTCAGGCAAGTCATACCTCTCAGTGTCTCAATTTCCTGATCTGGAAAGTGGGGATAACAATTGTTTCTAAGTTGTTTCAGTCATCTATTTCCATGTAACAAACCAGCCAAAACTTAGTGGCTTAAAAAACAGGCAGTGCCCAATTGGCAGTTCTTCTGTACCTATCATGTTCCAGAGCTACTCACTCAGCTCATGGCTAGAATGTGCTAGAAGGTCCAAGAAGGCCTCGTTCATCTGTCTGGGCCAAGTATGGGCCATGGAAGCCTCTCCCTTCCATGTTTCCTCATCATTCTCCAATCCACTCAAGCATCCTTACCATATAACTGCAGCTTCCCAGAGCAAAGGCAGACATTGCTTGGCATCTCTGGAGCCAAAACAGGAACTCACTCAGCATCACTTCTGTCTCATGCTATTGGTCAGATAGTCACAAGGACAGCTCAAGAGTAGAGGAAAAGGACTCTACTTTCTTGTTGAAAAGAAGGGCGAGTGAGTGTGTGTGTGTGTGTGTGTGTGTGTGTGTGTGTGTGTGTGTAGAAAGGGGAGAATAGGGGTGTGTGTAGAAAGGGGAGAATAGGGTGATGGGCATCCTTGGAGATAATACCTTGTAGAGTTGCTGTGAAAATTAGAGCCCTTTGCAAGTTAACATATGCAAAGAACTTAGAACCATACCTGCCTGATTCATAATATATATGTGTTAGTGTAACTTAGGTTCAAACCTGTGAAGTAAGGCAGAACCATGATCAGGGAGGGGCATGCTGGACTCCTCTTATTTGACTGAGCAGATGATTTGCTAAGCCTCACTAGATACAATCCCACTCAGAGGAGAAGGAAATATGACTAGTTATTTCCTACACATTTAATCGTACTTATATGGAGTCTTAGACAGTAGGTGCAGTTATTCTCATCTCACAAATAGGAAACTGAGGCGCAGAGGGAAATACCTTCTCTGGTTACTAATAGTAAGCAGTGAAGACAAAATCCAGTAATCTGACATTTTTCTCTATCATGCAGGATTCTGGCTGTCCATGACCGGCCTGACACCTGCCAGCCTGGACTCCTAACTAAAAATGTTAACACAGGCCACGCACAGGGTTGCTCTCAGGGAGCCCTTGGGTTTGGGTGACCCCTGCTTTCTGAATTTGTCACCAGCTTTTCTCATTTTGTTATATAAGCCTTCTTATGCTTCTTGGAGGTCTTCTATTTAGATCCAATTCTAATGATTATAGGAATCTAATTTCTGAGCATTTAGGCAGCATTGATAACACCACCACCATCACCATCACCTTGCGTTTGTCAAGTGCTTAGTGCAGTGGAGCTCCAAGTGGGAACAAGTGGACCTCAATGATCTACCGAAGTCTACAGCTACTAGGTGGTATAAATGGGATTTGAACCCAGGTTCTCTGATTCCAAATATTTTCTTACCATTGTAGTATGTGAGCTTCCATTCCACATTTCTGAGTATGAGTTTCTCCATCTGTACAATGGAAATTAATTACATCTGCCCCTGTAAGGTTGCTGTGAGGCTCAAAGGAAACTGTGCGTGTTTATTCTACAAGGTTCTATAGAGCTTCTCCTACATGTCAGGCACTAAGAACACAGAAGTAAACAAAACAGACAAAATCCTGACCCTGATTAACTAACATTCTCATAGAGGAAGGCAGTCAATAGGCTCTTTCCTAAACATTAGACACTTTATAAAAACAACAAAATCTTTTTCCACTGAGAATCTAACACAGGGATGTAAAACTCATTTTCATTGGGGGCCACATCAGCCTCAGGGTTGCCTTCAAAGGGCTGAAATGAATGTATTTTGGAGTTGAAATTACATTTTGCCCTTTGAAAGCAACCTGGAAGCTCATGTGGCCTCCAGTGAAAATGAGTTTGACACCAATGATCTAACACAAGGCTGAGTCAGAGTGTTGACTCATTCATTCAATTAATTTTTTTTAGCTTTGTTTCAAACTTTATTCTCAGGCTTCTTCAGCTTAATAAGCTATAAAAAATGATTTGTGTAGGCCCTGGCTGGCGTAGCTCAGTGGATTGAGTGCGGGCCTGCGAACCAGAGGATCGCGGTTCGATTCCCAGTCAGGGCACATGCCTAGGTTGCAGGCCGGTTCCCTGCAGGCCAACTCCCAGCAGGGGACGCACGAAAGGCAACCATACATTGATGTTTCTCTCCCTCTCTCCTTCTCCTGTAAAGATAAATAAATAAATAAAATCTTAAAGAAAATGATTTGTGTAGAAGCAAAAACTGAAAAAAGCTGCTGTGTCCAAGGACCTAGAGCTTAAAAATATTAGACATCTAGATTTTATCAGATCCATAAACAAAATTTGAAAAAGCAGTCATAATAGAAAATAGCAGCTCCCAGTGACTTCTTAAAGTTCATCTTCTTCAGAAGTTGACTCATGTCAGTTTTTTTCATTCTTGGAAGCCTCATCAAAATTCTCCACAAGATCTGGAACTTCATCATCATCACTCTCTCCTGTAGCAAGTGGTGCTTTTCCATCCACTGATTGTTTGGGCAGAGCTTCAGCAAGTCTCCTTAAACTAATCAGACTGTCTGCACCAAGCCGATTTAAGATGCTGGGTAGCATTTCTGTCAGCTGCTTTGTCTCAGCATGGCCTGTAATGGTGAAGTGTTCACGGCCAGAGATGCCTGAACTTTAGTGTTGTTAAAGTGGGTCACTGCTCCTTGATTTGTGAACACATTTACCTCTTCAATACCAGAGATATTGTTTATCTCTAACTTCTTTAAGGAGAACTGAAGTTTTTTATCATCTGCTGTAGCTCTTCTGTGAACCACGTTCTCTTCTATGAGCAGTACCTTTCCCACCAACGTGCACTTGTGCCTGCAGTTTGGCGAGTTTTCTTCAGTTCATGATAGCTTTCTTTTGTCTTGTTGGAGAGAAAACAGGGCCACACAGGAGACTAGGGTTGGTGCTCAGGGGGTCTTTGGCAGACCAGCTGAGTCAGTTACTTTTTATTCATTTATTTATTTATGTATTCATATAAACATCAAATATTACTGAGCATCAATTATCTGTCAGGCACTGTGCTAGGAGGTGGGAAAAGAGAAATGAAACTAAACTGGGGTCCCACCCAAATGAAGTTGAGAATGGAGAACAGACATCAGACTGAGTAAGTGTTATGAAATAACGGTAGCGATACCAACAGCAGCAATAATAATAACAATTAATAATGATGACTTCTTGGCTGGTTTGAGTAGCAGTGTACAACTTATGAAGGATGTTCAGTTAGAATTTGCTAAATCAATCCCAGGTAAGTCAGATTTATGAGGTCTAGATGTGAAAGAGCATTTGAGGCAAGGTATGGGCTATGATCAGTCTGACAATATCTTAATTATGTCCCAGATATTACTGAAATAGGGCTATGGTGTGTAGAGTATTACATAGCCAAAGTGGTGAGGTTCTGTGGGCAGACATTAAGCAGCAGAACAAAGAGCTGCTTATTAGCAGTCTTAGTTATTTCAGACTTCAGGTGCTATGGCAGTGCACCCATTAATATCACAGGCCTGATTCCAAGCGCCCCAGTTTCCTTATCTTAAAAATGGAAATAATCCAGGCACCTTCTTCGGGGGTGAGAGCCCAAGGAACCAGCTCATGACAGCACTGTTTTTTCTTTGATGGACAAGTTTGGTAAAGAACAGCCTGCAGAACAGAGTGAATGGCTGCATATTCACACATTCTGTGTGACCTTCAAACTTTGGGGTCAGACAGTCTCTCCTCCCTCCCCCACGATTTCTTCTTTCTTACAGATTTCTGGTTTCTGATTGTCCAATATTAATGTTCACTCCTTCAAGTGCATCTCCTTCCCCATCCATCTTGTCTTGCCTCCTCCCAATCCCAAGCTTTTAGTCTAAATTAAATCAAACATTAAATCAATCTTCTTTCCCACCACCGCACTTACCATCACTTATTCTCCTGGAAAAAAACAAACAAACGGACAAACCCAGCCTGCTCTCAAAGTGATTTCTAAATTGCCTCTGCTGCATCATCCACACAGGGTGGGTGCAGATCTGAGACTGCTTCTGCAGGTTGTAAGCATCACCTCCCACTCTTTTCTCTCCTGTTGTTTCCAAGGTTCCTATGGGGTGCTTTTCTGGGCCACAGGGGATGTCAGGACAGCAGCCTCACCTGAGTGGTCTTTCTTTCTCCAACCTGCCCTCTCAACCTCTGCTGGTATTGTTCTGGAATGATTTCCATTTGAAGGCCAAGTCTAAGCCCCCAAACCTTCATAGCACCCCCCATTACTGCCGAATAAATCAGGACTCAGCTTTTGGGTGTGACCCTCAAGACCCTGCACACCTAGCTTCTGATACCACATCTAAAATTTGTGCCCCTGTCAGTGCACTGTGCTTCACATCTATACTTCAGAGACTGGGCTCTCCTTGGACTTGAGCTGTAAGACACACAACCTCCTGTCCCACCCCCCTACCCCAGTTCATTTAAACACATATTATGAACAGCTATACTGTGCCGGGGCCAGCTCTGCAAAGGTTGGCTGGGCTCTGAGGCTCTGTCTGGAAAAGGGAATGCTTTGTCTCCTCTGATGCTCTTTCTGGTTACCTGAGAAAGAGCTCTTTAGGCCTGTGCACTCCTTTTTTGGTTTTAGTTTTTCTTTTCTTGTTTAAATGAAAAACATTTTAAAATATGAACTTAATGAATATAGTCTTGGTGTAACAAAATAATACAGATACATCTCACATTTTTTGATCACCACCTCATTCTTCATGACCTCCCCACAGCACTACCCTGCAGCTTTGATTTGTTGTGGTTGTATTCTAAAGTTTTACTTTACTTTGTAAGTTAAATTTATATTGAAATATAGGTTAAAGAATCAAATGGTTATATAAGGCCTGTTACAAGGCAACTTCTTCCTCTTTCACCTTTTCTTGAAACTCAAGTCATTACCTTCAGCTCTCTTAGATGAAGTGTCTTTCTTTCTTTTCTCAGGTTTTTTTCTAAATAATATGTTTATATTATTATGTCTGGATTTAATATTTTAGGCATTATTTATGGAATTCACAGAACAAAAGATGGAGAATTTGTTTTATTTACTCTTCTCCAACTCTCTACTCCCCTGTGACTTCCTCAACCTCCAGGTAACTGGTTATTCAATAAGTACTCAGTGCTTACACTCCCACCCTGGGAAATTTAATTTAACTGAAGATTTCTCTAAGGATTCCTTTCCTGTGTTTGTGTCTGTCCTTTCTATGAGAGTCTTTCCTCAAATGTCTAGTGACCTAAAGCTCTTCTGAGAAATGTCTCTCCCAGCAGTTGACTGAGTTTATGAGCAGAGGTGGGAACACAGCAAGCCTTGGGCTGTTTCATGGGAGGCCCTTGCTGTCAGCATGTTTCATTTTTTGTCTTCCTGACCTGTCCCATTCCCCAGTGAAAACTTTTCATTTCCTTCATGAGGGTAGTCCTAGACTTCCAGGGCCTGGGAGTCAAATGTGGGGTCAGAACACTAACTTCTGTCTAACCTGCTGTTTTCAGTAGGTCTTCCTACCAATAGCTGGGCCTGCATCCTCACTCTGAAGTGCCTCTCTCTCATACCTTCCAGAGAATAAACTCCAGTGTTACTTCCCTGGGGGATGGCAGCTACAGCTTTGTAATAGGCTGTTCATGACATCTGGTATCTAATTGCTTCTTAAACTGACTTCCAACAAGTTCTCCTGTTTTGAGTTCCTTCCCCCGACCCTGCTCATTTCCAGAGATATCTGGTCCAGCCAATTGCAAAGTCTTTGGTGGAAGTGTTGCTTTGAAAACCAGACAAATCGTGTGCCCTCCCTGGTGCTGGCCTGGAATTCAGCTCTTGTTAGGTCTGCTAAATCAGCTCTCTCTGTCCACCTACTTTCTAACATCCAGGTGGCACTGGTGTTTCCTCCTGTCCTTTCTACATAGGGGTGATCCTACCTTTACTGTACTTGACTGGAGTTGGGAGGTTTTTAAACCTATCATTCTTAACTAGAAGTATGAATTTAAGTTTTGATTTTCATATTAATTTAGGAAACATGTTTTGCTTCTACTTGTACAGGTTTATCCCTCTCTCTTGCATACATACCCTCATTCACTATCATTTTCTGGTTAAGTTCTTTTTTTTAAATTCTTATTCAACTACAGTTTTCTGTTTTATATTCCCTGCTCTGCCCTCCCCCCCCCCACAGTGCTCCCCACCTCCCTCCCATTTCCGCCCCCCACCTTAATTATTGTCCATGTGTCCTTTATGCTTATTCATGTGAGTCCCTCCCCTTTTCCCCTATGATTCTCTCCCCTCTCCTCTCTGGACCCTGTCAACCTGTTCCGTATTTGAGTGTCATTGGTCATATTTTGCTTGCTTGTTTGTTTTGTTGTTTAGATTCCTGTTAAAGGTGAGGTCATATGGTATTTGTCTTTCACTGCCTGCCTTATTTCGCTCAACATAATGTTCTCCAGTCCCACCCATGGTGTTGCAAAAGGTAGGAGCTCCTTCTTCCTTTCTGCAGCATAGAATTCCATTGTGTAAATGTACCATAGCTTTTTGATCCAGTCATTTACTGATGTAGGCATCTAGGTTGCCTTATTTTCTGGTTAAGTTCTAAGTCTTTTTTTTTCTTTTGCACTGCTGCCATGTTATTTTTGAATTTTTTAAAAAGATGGATTACAATGGATATTGTTTTCTTTGTTTATAAATCCTCCAGAGCTATGTATTAAGAGCATGAAAGTTCACAGCTGTTCTATTTTCTTGGTAGGTAATTTATCTTATTTTGAAAGATTTGACTCTCCCTTTTTTTATTTGTTCCCTTTTGTTTTTATTACTTTGACTTCTATTTTTATTTGATTTTTGATGTTTCTAAATCTACTTTATTTTTTCTCAAATTTCTGGCTAACCTTTTTACTATTGTTTTGTTTTTTATCTTTTTGTTTATTGCTCTCCTTTATAAACCAATTTTTCAAAATCTTTTAAGAGACAGACAAATCTCACCTATTCACATTTAGTATGACAACTGAAATGTTTGCACCTATTCCTTGCCATCAAATTTATTTATTTTTCATTTTCAATTTACCTTTCTCTCTTTTAATTTTTATCCCCTCCTCCATTTTCTGCCCATTTGTTGAACTGGTCACATTTAACTTGTTACATTTTTCCATCTTATGTTTTAGAAGTTGTACTTTCCATTTCTATTCTATTCTATTTCTATTCAAAGCCAAGAAACCCACAAGTAAACAACCTGCATAACTATACTCATTTTGTGAGACCTCAAATAGTGGCAATGAGCCAGGCTAATTAATAAAGAATATGGCAGGAGTTTTCATGGCCCAAGAAACATTTCAAGCAACAGCTAAAACCACTAGGATGAAAACATCTGGAATCCCCTATTGTTGAAACTATTTGTCTGTAGGAAACTATCAGGAACATGTATTGGAAAAAGCTGGAGGAACAGGGCACACTTTCAGGTTCTGTTTTATTGTTGTTGTTGTTGTTGCTCAGCCAATGTTTATTTCATTTTTAATATATTTTATTTATTATACTATTACAGCTGTCCCATTTCCTCCCTTTTATTCCCCTCCACCCTGAACACCCCCTCCCACCCACATTCCCCCACTTTAGTCCATGTCCACGGATTGTACATATAAATTCTGTGGCTTCTCCATTTCCTATACTATTCTTGACCTCCCCCTGTCTATTTTCTATCTATCATCTATGCTACTTATTCTCTGTACCTTTTCCCCCTCTATCCTCCTCCCACTCCCCTGTTGATAACCCTCCATGTGACCTCCATTTCTGTGCTTCTGTTTCTGTTCTAGTTGCTCGCTTAATTTGTTTTAGTTTTTGTTTTAGGTGTGGTTGTTAGTAATTGTGAGTTTGCTGTCATCTTACTAGACATGCTTTTTATCTTTTTCTTAGATATAAGTCCCTTTGACATTTCATAAAATAAAGGCTTGGTGATGACTAACTCCTTTAACTCGACCTTATCTGAGAAGCACTTTATCTGTCCTTCCATTCTAAAAGAAAGCTTTGCTGGATAAAGCAATCTTGGATGTAGGTCCTTGACTTTCATGACTTGGAATACTTCTTTCCAGCCCCTTCTTGCCTGTAAGGTCTCTTTTGAGAAATCAGCTGACAGTCTGATGGGAACTCCTTTGCAGGTAACTGCCTCCTTTTCTCTTGCTGCTTCTAGGATTCTCCCCTTAATTTTAATCTTGGGTAATGTAATTCTGATGTGCCTTGGTGTGTTCCTCCTTGGGTCCAACTTCTTTGGGACTCTCTGAGCTTCCTGGATTTCCTGGAAGTCTATTTCCTTTGCCAGATTGGGGGAGTTTTCCTTTATTATTTGTTCAAATAAGTTTTCCACTTGTTGCTCTTCCCTCTTCCCCTTCTGGTACCCCTATAATTCGGTTGGAATGTTTAAAGATGTCCTGGAGGTTCCTAAACCTCTCTTCATTTTTTTTTTTTGAATTCTTGTTTCTTCATTCTTTTCTGAGTGGTTGTTTCTTTCTTCCTTCTGGTCCACTCCATTGATTTGAGTCCCAGTTTCCTTCCCATCACTATTAGTTCCCTGTGCATTTCCCTTCATTTCACTTAGCGTAGCCTTCATTTTTTCATCTAATTTGTGACCAAATTCAATCAATTCTGTGAGCATCCTGATTACCAGTGCTTTGAACTATGCATCTGATAGGCTGGCTATCTGTTCATTGCTTAGTTGTATTTGCTGTGGAGCTTTCTTCTGTTCTTTTGTTTGGGCCATTTTTTTTTTATCTTGACGTACTTGTTATGTAGTGAGGGGAAGAACCTTAAGTGCTTGCTCACCAGGGCAGGACAACCCAGTGTGGGGGCTACTTTCCTCACAAGTCCCCCCGTGTGCCAGGGATGAGAGTAAACATGACTGAAACATGATATGATCTGCTTGGGGAGGAGAGGTGACCAGGTTCCCAGATGAAAAAGGCCTTGAGCAGTGGCCAGTTTCTCAGGGGGAAAAAGGCCTTGAGCCCCTTCCTCCAAGGCCTTTTATTGGGTTATAATACACATGAATACAGGGCAGCAAGGATCAAACAGTAGATAACATTTCAAAGAAATCTGAGGGCTTAGTCTGACTCAGTGTCTGTCAGGAAAGGGGGTTTTGCAGAAACTTTAAGAGGCATACTCATTCTCTTGGACCCTTATCATATGAATGAAAGCACTCTTAGTAGAGCAGATTTCACAGGTTTATCAGGAAGTCTTTGTGATGCCAGATTTTTCCCCAGACAAGCTCTAGCAAGGCAAGGAGCTTCATCCCTCCCCAACAGGTATTCAGACTTAAGGGGATTAAAGTCAGGAAGTGCTCCTCCCTGAGTACATCGGGACTTGGTCTGTGTCAAAGCCAGGGGGCGAGAGTCCATTGCTCTTTGTTGTAGCCCCCTGAGTCCTTTCATGATGGCCTCCCAAGTGGTCAAGTCTGGCTTAGGTTGCTCCCTGCTGTGAGGAGACTTACCCATCAAGGACCCCTACCATGCTTTGGGGGCAGGGAGGAAACTGAGGCAGCATTTGCTACCAGAGACAAGCCTTGTCTCCTGTGGCTCGTATTCCAGTGGCAGTCACTCATCCTTAGCCACAGGGGGTAAAGAATTACAATTCCTGAAACCAGGCAGAGCAGTCCACAACAACCCAGTAACTGGATTGTGATGCTGTATGTGGGGAAGGGATCCGAGAGGGAACAATGGTGTTTGCTCTGCTCTCTGCCAGCTTTCACTCGCTTCCCCTGGTTCCCATGGGCAATTGGGCCCTTCTGGTGCTGATACCTGTGTGGGTGGGTTTGTGTACATTCTAGGACCTGTGGCCCTCTCCCACAAACTTTTCCACAAGGCTGTTTCTCCTGCTACCACCTGGACCCCTACAGGTGTTTTCAGTCAGTGGCTTGAGGTTTTATTTTCCCTCACTGGAGTTGTGGGTTGTGAGGTCTGCCTCGCTCTCCATTTGTTTCTCCCAGTTTGTCTGCATGCAAATGTGGGATCACCTGCTCCTCCAGCTGCTGCCTTGCCTCGAGTCCTCTCTGCCCTGGCTGCCTGACTCAGCCCCTCCTACTGGTCTGAATGAATGTGTCTTCTTTAACTCCTTGGTTGTTGGATTTTCGTACAGTTTGATTTTCTGTCACTTCTGGTTGGTTTTTTGTTTTTAAGTTGTTGTCCTTTTGGTTGTTTGAGGAGGTACATTGTGTCTACCTATGCCTCCATCTTGGTCGGAAGTACTGTGTCTTTTTATTGTAATAATAGATTTTACTTAACCCAATATATGCAAAAATTATCACTTCAATATGTGAGCAATATAAAATATTGAGGTACTTTTTATATTAAGTCTTTGGAATACACCTATAGCATATCTCAATTAGGATATTAAATTTTCATCAAATACACTTAGTTTGTATTTAGTTTTCATGAAATTTACATTTGAAGAAGTATATTCACATAACCAAATTGTTCCAGGTATACTGTAATAGGCAGGATAATGGTCCTCAAAAGATATGCATGCCCTGGGAACCTGTGAATGTTATGTTATTTAAGAAAGAATTAAGGTTGTAGGTGGGGTCAAGGTGGCTAATCAGCTGAATTTATCGTGAGTAAATTATCCTGGATTATCCAGGTGGACCAAATGTAATCACAAGGGTCCTTTATAATGGAAAAGGAAGGCAGGAAAGGAGGTCAGAGTCAGAGAGCAATTTCAGGATGCAATGTTGCTGGCTTTGAAGATGAAGAAAGGGGCCAGGAGTCCAAGAATGCAGGCAGCCTCGAGATGTTGGAAAGAGTAGGGAGACAGATACTTCCCTGAGCCTCGATGAGGAACACAGCCCTGCCAGCTCTTAATTGCAGCCCAGTAAGGTTAATCTTAGATTTCAGATCATGACAACTGTAAATATGTATATATATATGTATATACACACGCATATATATTTTAAGTTTTTCAATAACTGAATCAAGTGTCAATTTTTCTTAACAGCTTTAATGAGGTATAATTGGCATGCAATCAACTGCACATATTTAACATGTACAATTTGGTAAAAAAATTAAGATTTTACTTATTTATTTTCTAAAAGAGGGGAATGGAAAGAGAAAGAGAGGTAGAGAAACATCAATGTGTGGTTGCCTCTCGCATGCCCCCTACTGGGATCTGGCCCGAAACACAGGCGTGTGTCCTGACTGGGAATCCAACCAGCAACCTTCCGGTTTGCGGGCCAGCATTCAATCCACCGAGCCACGCTAGCCAGGGTCAAATGGGTAAATTTTAATATATGCATACACCTATGAAACTATCACCACAAATCAGCTAACAAATATATCTGTTTTCCCCCAAAGTGTTTTGTGTCCTTTTGTAATACCTCCCTCCAACCCCATCCCCATCCCTCCTAACTCCAGGCAACCAGTGATGTGTTTAGTGTACATTTTCTAGAATTTTTATATAAATGGGATAGAACAGTACACATTCTGGCTTCTTTTGCTCAATATAATTATTTAGAGATACATCCATATTTTAGCATGTGTTTTTATTTATTTTTATTGCTGAGACATATTCCATTAAGTGGTAGAAATGTGGTTTCTTTATCCATTCATCTGTTAATGGTCATTTGGGTTATATCCAAATATTGTATATTAAAAATTAAGCTGCACCCTGACTGATATGGCTCAGTGAATTGAGTGCTGGCCTGCAGACTAAAAGGATGCTGGTTTGATTCCCAGTCAGGGCACATGCCTGGGTTGCAGGCCAGGTCCCCAGTAGGGAGAGTGCAAAAGGCAACCACACATTGATGTTTCTCTCACTCTTTCTCCCTTCCTTCCCTTTTCTCTAAAAGTAAATAAGTAAAATCTTTAATAATAATTTTTAAAGTGGACACAAGAGACCCCTTTTAAAAAATAAAGCTGCTATGAACATTCATGTACAAATCTCTGGATGGATATAGGTTTCATTTCTCTTGGGTAAAACCTGGGAAAGGAATGGCTGTCTCATATCTTAGATATATGTTTAACTTTTTAAGAAACTGCTGAACTTTTAAACAAAGTAGTAGCATTATTTTACACTCCCACCAGCAGTGAATGAGAGTTCTAGGTCCCTCACACTCAACACTTGGTATGGTCATTCTTTTAAAATCTGTCTATGCTAATAGATATTCAGTGGTATCATATTGTGGTTTTAATTTGCATTTCTATGATGACTAATGATGCGAAGGATCTTTTTATGAGCTCATTTGCCACATCTGTATCTTTTATAGTAAAATATCTGTTCAAATTGTTTGCTTTTTTAAGACATTGGTTTGTTTGGTTTTTTATTCAATTTGCAGAGTGCTTTACATATTTTGTAAAAAGCAGAGAAACAGATTCTCCCCTGAACCCCTAGGAGGAACACAGCCCTACCAGCTTTATATACCCTGTGTCAAAATATATGATTTTCAAATATTCATGTATCCTATATTTACATATATATCCTGATTTTCAAATGTTATATATCCTGCATTCCATCCATGATTTTCAAATGTTTCCTCCCAGAGTGTAACTCATATGTTCATTCTCTTAATCTTACCTTTGGAAGAACAGGGGGTTTTTATTTAAATAAGTCAAACTATCAATCATTTCTTTAATGAATTGTGCTTCTGAGTTGTATCTAAGAAATTTTTGCCCGATTCAAAGTCATAAAGATTTTCTACATACTTGAACAACAATCAAAATAAAAAATAAAAAATATATTTTCTACAAAAGTTTTTATGATCTTAGATTTTACATTTAGGTATATGATTCATCTTGAGTACATTTTTTGAGTAAGATGTGAGGTTTTGATCAAAGTTTAGTTTTTTGCACATGAATGTGGAATGATTCCCCCGCCATTTGGTGAAAACACTATTCTTCCTCCACATGAATTGCCTTTGCACTTTCTGTCAAAAATCACATACATATATTTCTTAGCTATATATCCTCTTTCATTAATCTATTTCTCTCTCTCAATGCCAATATCACAATGTTTTGATTACTCTAGCTTTATGATAAGTCTGAAATCTGGCAGTATGAGATCTCCAACTTTGTTACTTTGTTTCAGAATTGTCTGGCTATTATAGGTCTTTCACAGTTCTACATGAATTTTAGAATAGCTAGCTGGCCAATTTTTTCAAAACACCTACTGGCATTTTGATTGGGAGTACATTAAATGTATAGATCAATTTGGGAAGAATTGACTATTTAAAAATAGTAAGCCTTCTTACCAACAAATGCAGTATATCGACTACTGGCCAAGATGGAGGCATAGGTAGACATACTGTGCCTCCTCACACAACCAAAATAAGGACAACAACAATTTAGAAACAAAATAACAAACAGAACTACAGAAAATTGAACTGTATGGAAGTTGAACAACCAAGGAGATAAAATAGACACATTCACCCAGACTGGTAAGGGGGGGCGAAGTCGGGCAGCCTGAAGGAGAGGGGTCGTGGCACAAAAAAGGGTGGCACAGGGTGCAAAAGCCATCTCAGGTGCTCAAGATGGCAGTAGGCAGACCCAGGGTGCGCAGGTGGCAGCTGACAGAACCCGGGTGAGGAGTGGCAAGTAGCAGGCCCAGCAAGGAGGCAACTGTGAAGCAAAGCACTGCACGCAAGGTGGCTGACCAGGTCTTCCCACATTTGAGTGCAGATAAACCAGGTGAAATTGAAGAGTGAGACAGACCATGCAACCCAGGGTCCCAGCACGTGGAAACACAGTCTCAAAAGACCAATAGAAAGCACCTGTGGGGGGTTGACGTGCAGGGAGAGACTTCCAGCCTCACAGGAGAATTTGTTGGAGAGACCCACAAGGTCCTAGAATGTTTAAAAGCCCACCCACATGGGAATCAGCACCAGAAAGGCCCAGTTTGCATGGGTGAAACGGTGGAGGGGACTAAGATCTGACAGAGTGGAGCAAGAGCCATTGTTCCCTGTCGGACTCTGCCCCCACATACAGCGTCACAACCCAGCTAATGGGTCGACCCACCCTGGTGAGCAAGCACCTAAGGTTCTTCCCCTCACTACATAACAAGTACGTCAAGATAAAAAAAAAATGGCCCAAACAAAAGAACAGAAGAAAGCTCCACAGCAAATACAACTAAGCAATGAACAGATAGCCAGCCTATCAGATGCATAGTTCAAAGCACTGGTAATCAGGATGCTCACAGAATTGATTGAATTTGGTCACAAATTAGATGAAAAAATGAAGGCTACGCTAAGTGAAATGAAGGGAAATGCACAGGGAACTAATAGTGATGGGAAGGAAACTGGGACTCAAATCAATGGAGTGGACCAGAAGGAAGAAAGAAACAACCACTCAGAAAAGAATGAAGAAACAAGAATTCAAAAAAAAAAAATGAAGAGAGGTTTAGGAACCTCCAGGACATCTTTAAACATTCCAACCGAATTATAGGGGTACCAGAAGGGGAAGAGGGAAGAGCAACAAGTGGAAAACTTATTTGAACAAATAATAAAGGAAAACTCCCCCAATCTGGCAAAGGAAATAGACTTCCAGGAAATCCAGGAAGCTCAGAGAGTCCCAAAGAAGTTGGACCCAAGGAGGAACACACCAAGGCACATCAGAATTACATTACCCAAGATTAAAATTAAGGGGAGAATCCTAGAAGCAGCAAGAGAAAAGGAGGCAGTTACCTGCAAAGGAGTTCCCATCAGACTGTCAGCTGATTTCTCAAAAGAGACCTTACAGGCAAGAAGGGGCTGGAAAGAAGTATTCCAAGTCATGAAAGTCAAGGACCTACATCCAAGATTGCTTTATCCAGCAAAGCTTTCTTTTAGAATGGAAGGACAGATAAAGTGCTTCTCAGATAAGGTCGAGTTAAAGGAGTTAGTCATCACCAAGCCTTTATTTTATGAAATGTCAAAGGGACTTATATCTAAGAAAAAGATAAAAAGCATGTCTAGTAAGATGACAGCAAACTCACAATTACTAACAACCACACCTAAAACAAAAACTAAAACAAATTAAGCGAGCAACTAGAACAGAAACAGAAGCACAGAAATGGAGGTCACATGGAGGGTTATCAACAGGGGAGTGGGAGGAGGATAGAGGGGGAAAAGGTACAGAGAATAAGTAGCATAGATGATAGATAGAAAATAGACAGGGGGAGGTCAAGAATAGTATAGGAAATGGAGAAGCCACAGAATTTATATGTACAATCCGTGGACATGGACTAAAGTGGGGGAATGTGGGTGGGAGGGGGTGTTCAGGATCGAGGGGAATGAAGGGGAGAGAAATGGGACAACTGTAATAGCATAATCAATATAATATATTTTTAAAAGCACAGTATATCTCTCCATATCTTCTTTCCTTTCTCCCAGCAATTGTTCATACTCCTCAGTACATGGATCTTGAACATCTTTCATCATATCTCTTCCTAAGTATTTCATATTTTGCTGTGATTAAAAATGGCTTTGATTTCCAATTTCCATTTGCTTATTGACATTATACAGAGATAGATGTAGTTTTGAGCATTTATTTTGTAACTTGAAACCTTGCAAATTCATTATTATTTCTAGTAGCTTTCTTTTTTTGATAGGGTTTCACCAGGTTTTCTACACAGACAACTATGCTGTCTGTGAAAACCCTTTTACTTCTTCCTTTCTAATCTGGACAACTTTTATTTTTTTTTATCCTTATTATAGCACTATGAGTCCAGGACAATGTTTAATAGAAGTGGGGAGAATAAACATCATTGTTTTGATCCTAGTCTTAGGGACAAAGCTTTTAGCATGATGTTAGCTTTTTTCCCATATATGTGTATGTATACACACACACACACACACACACATACTCTTTTTCAAGTTGAAGAAGTTCTCTTCTGTCCTTAGTTTGTTGAGAATTTTTATCAAGAACAGTTATTGCAATTTTGTCAAATGTTTTTTCTACATCCTTTGAGATGATCATATATTTTCTCTTTTTTGTGTTTTTCAAAGATTTTATTCATTTTGGAGAGAGAAGAAAGGAGGGAGAAAGGGGGGAGAAAGAGAGGGGAAAGAACATCGAAGTGTGAGAGAGACATTGATCGGTTGCTGCTGGCAAGCCCCCAACTGGAGACCCAGACTGCAACCCCGGAACATGCCCTGACCAGGAATCAAACTGGCAACCTCTCAGTCCATAGGCGGCACTCAATCCACTGAGCCACACCAGCCAGGGCTCTCCTTTTTTTTTTTTTTAAGTTTGTTAATAAGATTAATTACATTGATGAACTTTGAAATGTTAAACCAATATTGCATATTTGGGTTAAACCCCAGTTGGTCATTAAGTACTTTTTTATATATTGTTGAATTTGACTTGCTAAAATTTCACTGAGTATTTTGCCTCTATGTTCCCGAGGGATATTGGTCTGTAGTGTTCTTTTCTTGTAAGAGCTTTCACTTGTTTTATATAAGGGTTATACTGGCTTCGTGATATGCAGTGGAAAGTATGCCTTTTTTTTCAATTTTCAAGAAAAGTTTATGTAGTATTGGTCTTATTCATTCCTTAAATATTCAGTAGAATTTACCAATGGAACCACATGAGCCTGGACTTTTCCTTGTGAAAGGGTTTTTAGCTACAAATTCCATTTTTTTTACTAGATATAGGGTTATTTAGCTATTTCTCCTTGAGAGAACTTCAGTAGTTTGAGTCTTTTTTGGACCATTTCATCTAAGTTGCCAAATTTACTACCATATTGTTGTTCTTAACACTATCTTATTATCCTTTTACTGTCTGAAGAATCTGTAGTGATGTCACCTCTCTCATTCCTGATGTTGGTAATTTTTCTTCTCATTAATCTGGTTAAAGCCTTGTCAATTTTATTGATCTCCTCAGAAAACTAACTTTTGGTTTCATTGGTTTTTTTCTATTTTTTTTTTCTTATAGCTACTCTAATCTTTATTTTTTTATTTCTTTCATTTTGGGTTTCATTTGCCCTTTCTTCTTTGTATAGTTTCTTAAAATGAAAACTGAGGTCATTGATTTAAAACCTCTCTTCTTTTCTAACAGCAGCATTCCAAACTATAACTTATCCCCTAAGTGCTCCTCTAAAGGCATTTCACGCATTTTTGTATATTATATTTTCATTTTTATCCAGTTCAAATCACTTTTACATTTTTCTTTGACCTGTGAATTATTTAGAAGTTTGTTCATTGCTTTTCGAATGTTGGAAGATTTCCTAGAAATCTTTCTGTTACTAATTTTCAATTTAATTCCATTGTGGTCCAAAAACATATGTTGTCTTTGAATTTTCTGTATTGAGACTTATTTATGCTCATCTTAGAAAAAGTTTTATGTCCATTTGAAAAGAATGTGTATTCTGATGTTGAGGGAGGCAGATATTAGGTCAATTGGTTGTTAGTGTTTTTCAGGTCATCTGTATCCTTAGTTCCACCAGTTATTGATTCAGACATATTGAATTTTTTTTTTTTACTGTAATTGTTTTAACAAGTCCTGGGATGAGTCTGATGCCTACTCCAGGTGGAGACCTACTCCAGGTATTTCAACTGGAGGCTTCATACTGACTCCTTAGATGTCTTTTCATCACAGTCTTAACACATGTCATACCCGACAAGAAAGCAGAGCCCTTTACTCTTGCGCCTCCCCAACACTCTCCCCCTGTGCCTGAACAAAATGCTGGGATCAAAGCCATGCTCTTGACCCATGGGGGGAAGAAGTGTCTGGGTGGCTCTGAAAGCCAGTTCTGAGGGGCCCTTGCAGTAGTGGGGACCACAGTGGGATTCACCTGAGAGAGAGTTGAGTGGTAGATCCCAAAGTCATATAGCCTGGCTCTCCATGGAGTCTTCTTGCACACAAAGCTGTCACAAACGTGAGGAGCAAAGTGCTCTGGCATCAGACACAGTTGGATGCACATCCCAGCTTACCTGCCCTACTCACATGGGGCACATGGGGCTGGTTGATTCGCCTCTCCCACATTCATCTGCTCATCCAGGAAGATGGTGATAATAGTGCCTACCTTCATGGGGGCCTCTAGAAAGATTAAAACCAATTAACTTAAACAAAGAGCCAGGAATATAGTATAGGCTCTGTAAACAATAGCAATTACTGCTTTTTCATTTAGCTGTAGTAGAAAGAAATGTCAATGCCAATATTGTTACTCCCCTTTTATGAATGACAGATATTGAGGCACAGAGAAAAAAACAAAGTGCCCAGGATTACAAAGAAAAACTTACTGAAACAGCAAACACCCGAGACCCAACCCATTAGCCAGTGATGGATCTTGCCCATACCCTCTAACAAGCATTTTTCCCAATCCCGAGGCTATGGTCCTAATTTATTCCCAGTAGCTTCAGGTTCCCTAGAAAGAAAGTAAGTGTTAATTCAGTTACAGTAGTTACCAGCTGGTTCTCTGGTTTATTGCTGTAATTTTTCTAAAGCAAGCATCTGTGGGTAAAGATGTCATTCTGCCTTTATGTTGCTTAAATGAAAGTAGGAATTCCCTTAGGAGTATATCCTAAGAACCCTGAAGCACCAATCCAAAAGAACCTATGCACCCCAGTGTTCATAGCAACACAATTTACGATAGCCAAGAGTTGGAAGCAACCTAGATGCCCATCGGTCAATGACTGGATCAAAAAACTATGGTACATTTACACAATGGAATTCTATGCTGCAGAAAGGAAGAAGGATCTCCTACCCTTTGCAACATCATGGATGGAACTGAAAAGCATTATGCTGAGCGAAATAAGCCAGGCGGTGAAAGAAAAATACCATATGATCTCACCTTTAACAGGATTCTAAACAACAAAACAAAGAAGCAAGCAAAATGTAACCAAAGACACTGTAATACAGAAGGTGCTGACAGGGTCCAGAGGGGAGAGGGGAGAGAATTACAGGGGAAAAGGGGAAGGACTCACATGAACAAGTATAAAGGACACATGGACAATAACTAAGGTGGGGGGGGGCGGAGATGGGAGGGAGGTGGGGAGCACTGGGGGGGGCAGGGCTGGGAATACAAGAAAGAAAACTGTACTTGAACAAGAGTTAAATAAAAATAAATAAAAAAGAAAATAGGAATTCCCTTGTGTCCCTGGACGTATAAGACCCAGCAGCCACAAGGAGGCTCCAGTCACCCTGTTAAAGCCAAGAATTGCCTGGAAAAGTTGTGGGTGGGGAGAGAAGTAAGCTTGCATAGTGTAGGGGGCTGGAGACCAAGTAGATAAAGCATGGGATCATGCCCCTCACCTGGGCAAGTGCAGACACAGGGAGGATGTTCCCCAACCCAGCAAGGAGCCCTGGCACACATTAATAGTTGGGGTTTGTTTAGCAAACACACAGCTTTCACACTGTGCCAGGCACTGCTCTAAGAACTTCCCAAGCATTAATTCATTTAATGCTCACAAGAGTCCCACAAAGTACTATTGTTATTCCCATTTCACATGTAAGGAAATTGAGAGGTTGCACAGAGAATTTAAGCAGTTTGTCTGGGATCACACAACCAGTAAATAGCTGAGCCAGGATTTAAACTCAGGCAGTTAAGTTGCAGATGGATTTTAAAAGGGTTCCCCACTCTGCCTGGTATGGCTCAGTGGATTGAGCGCCAGCCTGTGAACCAAAGGGTTGCCAGTTCGATTCCCAGATAGGGCACATGCCTGTGTGGTAGGCCAGGTCCCCGGTAGGGGGAGCATGACAGGCAACCACACACTGATATTTCTCTCCCTCTCTTTCTCCCTTCCTTCCCCTCTCTCTAAAAATAAATAAATAAAATCTTTAAAAAGGGTCTCCCATGATGGAGACAACCAAAAATATGTAGTCAGAGCCACACATGGGATAGTGAACACCCATTATAATATAGAGATGCTGTATTATAGAATTGTAAATCTGAAACCTATATAATTTTATTAACCAATGTCACCTCAATAAATTCAATAAATAAAAAAAAATTTTCAATAAAGTTTTAAAAAACCAATGCAAAGTCTAAGTTGGGCAAATCTGAGCATGAACAAAATGAAGAAAGGTTTCAACATAGATTAGTCACTAACATAGAGAAGGGGGCAAAGGAGGCCTAGCCTAGCGGGTGGGAAAGGGTAAGTCAAGGTGTTTATGACAGACGGTACTAATCTAGAGTGGGACTTCTGAATAGAAATATGGGGTCTCACTATCCCTGAGGAGTGGGAGTTACCATTCTATTGTAGAGATATGGAAACTGAGGTTGAGAGAAATTAAGGGTCTGCTTAAATTGACATGTCCAGGAAGTTCACACCTAGGACTCAGACATAGCCTACTCATTTCTACACCCAAGGTCTTTCCCTACATCTCTCAGCCTTGCTACCATGTTATCCCCCTTCTCCATGTTAGTTAGTGATCTCTGTTGAGGTCTTTCTTCATTTTGTTCATGCTCAGATTTGCCCAGCTCAGATTGTGTGTGGCTTTGACTACACATTTTTGGTACTCTCCATGGGAAAGCCATCTTAAACTCCATCCCTATAGCCTAGCTGCCTGGGTTCAAATCCTGGCTCAGCTACTTACTGGCTGTGCGATGCCAGTAGTTTACATACTCATCTACCATGCACATGGCACAGCGTGTGCTGAATACGTCCTGTGTGACAGCTGACTTCCACTAAACAGTTAAAAGAAATCACACCTGGCCAGGAGGGAGCAGAACTGAAGTCACATAGATCTGCTGATCCTTTTTCCCATGTTACCTCAGGAACAGTTACATAGGAAAAGCCAGTTCCAGTGTACCAACCTTTCTCTCCCTTACCCTCTACAGCAGAGGTGTCAAACTCATTTTCACCAGGGGTTATGTCAGCCTCATGGCTGCCTTTAAAGGGCTGAAATAATTTTAGGACTTTGTAAATGTAACTACTCCTTAACTGTTAAGGAATTGAAATCACATTCAGCTCTTTGAAGGCAACCGAGAGGCTGATGTGGCCCCCCAGTGAAAATGAGTGTGACACCTCTGCTCTACAGCCTAAAATTCCTGTGCCAGAAAGGGGACATTGGAACTAGTAGCCTTCCACTTGACAAGAGCCTTCCCCCTTGCTCCAGACTTGTGTTTCCATCCCTCACCAGTGAGGAAGAACTCTGGGCAGAGCTCCTGAGGTAGTACCACTCCATTCCACTGGGACCCCACCAGGGCCTCGCCTGAGCCTGATATCTACCTTGAAGAAGAGGCCTGCACCCTCCTTGGCACCCAGTCTTTTCACCAGTGCCTGAAGGGCTGGGCACCTGACCCCATGGCCCCACCCTCCCTCTCCAGGAGACCTGACCATAGAAGTCCTTTCTTAGTCATCTCATGCCACCTGTGTTTGTGTTTGTCTCTCTGCTTTAGGGATTTATTTCTCTGCAAGGGATGCAGGTGACCCAACTTCTTCCTGGCCCTGAGGATGTGGGGAAGCACCTCTTTGAGATCAGCCCAGGTAGGCCTGAGCATCTTGCATCTCTGTGCTGGGGCTGGCCCTGGTGGCCCCAGTGGTGGTGTTGCCACACCTTTAGCCTGGGAAGGGCAGAGCTCCTTCACGAAGCTCCAGTGCTGTCTCTAAACAGGACTCAGAAAGTTCGGCCAAATCTAGAGGATTTTACAAATTTGGGGGAAAATTAGAAAATCCAGTTAATAGTGTGGGTAATTAGCTTTTGATGGATTTTTAGATTTACTGTAAACACAAGGGAAGAAACCAATCAACTGGGACACATTAGGGTGAAGTTTCAAACAACAAATCTGGGCCGTATATAAATAAGTCACTAGCACCAATTCAGAGCATTCAAATAAGCTTTACCATGGATTCTAAAACAGAATTGCAATGTGGGAGGAAGGGAAGAGTTTAATCCGAAGAACTGCTATCATGTTAGCAATCACAAAACAATTTTTTGAAGTTGCCTGTTTTAAAATGTGATTGTTATTGAGCTAGGTAAACATGTCTTACAGATGAGCCAGTCTGTTCACAGCGGGGCCTGGTTCCACAGCCAGGTCACATTGCATTCAGCCTTACCTCCCCCAGAACCCCCTCACCCCTGCACTGGGAAGC
Organism: Sturnira hondurensis; assembly: GCF_014824575.4. Lineage (NCBI taxonomy): Eukaryota > Metazoa > Chordata > Mammalia > Chiroptera > Phyllostomidae > Sturnira > Sturnira hondurensis. The sequence continues at coordinate 1,556,416 of NW_028081756.1, read as the reverse complement.
AGAGCCTGAAAGGGTATCTGAGCAGTTTGTTTTGAGGCAATGCCCCCAAAACAAGGATAAATGAGTAGGAAGAGAGGAGAGCCAGGCAGGCTGTGCTGTGAGCTGACTGCTGCTGTAGCACCCAGACTCAGTTCCAATGGGACTGTGGACACTGTGAGGGCTGTGGGGAACAGGCCTTGTTACCGAACAAAGGGTCCGAGGGGGGGGCAATACTTGGCCCACCGAGGGATGCCAAAAACTGCTGCAGAAAACAGGGACCCCTCCCAAGGACGATACACTAAAATCTTAAGGTCCTTCTGTCCGCCGCCAATTGGAAACACATCTCTCAATGCCAGAGATTTGTGAAAAGGAAACAAAATGTTTATTTAATGCTATTCAGGCCTAATGCCTTCCTTGAAATATTAAAGTCTTTAAGGGTATACACCTACACACACACACACAGCGCTCCCTTCTCCCACTGTCCCAACTCCGGGTACCGTAAATCAGGAAAAGAGCACACGTCCGTTTTCAGGCCGCTGGCACGTGAGCTGTGTCGCCTGCCTGTCCAGGCAGGATCTCCAATTAATCCAAAGTCATGCGGCACCTTCCACTGGCAAGAGTTCTTTGTACCAAGTTCTAGTCAAAGTCTCTCCTGGTTTCCAGGCTACTCAGCCAAAGGGAGCACGCCAAAGTTGCGTGGGCCTCTTCTACCAAAGCCGCACTCCACCAAAAGTGCGCGTCTTTCTTCTTCACCTGGCCGCAGGGATCTCCATTCTGGCATAGCTGCGTGGTCTTCCCTTCCACCTGGCCAAGAGGGGGTCTGCACTCTGCTAAAGCCATATGGCTCTCTCGCAGGCACTCTCCCTGAGAAGCAGCTCCCAATTCTAGCCTAGGTAGCCCCCACTCTGCTAAAGCCACATGGCTCTCAAGCAGCCCTCTCTGAGCCGCAGCTCCCAATTCTCAATTCTAGCCTGGTTCCTTGCCACTCACTTCTCCCTGGCCCAAAACTTGGCCACAGCTATTTAACATATCTATGAAACCAGTTAAAGGTTATAGATATGTTAAATACCATTCCAGAGGTTAGCTGCAAAACAGCTCTCAATGGCCCTGCTCCATTCGTCCCTTCCCCCAACTGACACCTGGGCGGGGGGGAGTGAGGATATCTTAATATTTCCTCCAATATTCCTGTACACTTTGAGTTCTGGACACCATTCCAAATCTTTTCTGGCCCCCCCCCTTGGCTGCACCCTGTATCAGCCTCAGAGATGTTTAGCAAAGGAGTGCAGAGATGTCTCGCCCAGGGGTATACGCCAGCAATTAATTGCAAGCTACTTCCTGGGGAGCTCACATTGCTATATCTGGCCTGTCCTGCATATGGACCAAGCTCTCTTTAGATACAGAAGGCTTTTGGAGAGAGTTGCAGGTATCTGAGGAGGCCACCCACATGGATGGGAACTGTTGCCTTAAGGTCTAGGCAGGGCAGCTAGTCATTGTGTCCTATGGGTGTACATCAATTTTAGATGTTTTTCTGGGAAGTAGTGGCTGTGCATTGGCTAAGGTCTCACTGGGGTCTGTGAGATAGGAATTTTACAGTCTCAGAGCAGCATGGTCACCCAACCACTCTGAAAAGGTGACCTGGTGTTACAGAACCCCAGCCTATGCTGCTCTGGAACAGCTGTGGAGTCCGATGGCCCACCACCAAGAAGCATGACTTCAAATGCTACAGTTTGGTGAAAAGGAAAAGAATTGTTCATTTAAAAGTTATACAGAATTAAAAACCACAGTGAGATATGACTTCATGCCAGTCAGAATGGCCATCATTAACAAATCAACGAACAACAAGTGCTGGTAAGGCTGTGGAGAAAAGGGAAACCTTGTGCACTATTGGTGGGAATGCAGACTGGTGCAGCCACTATGGAAAACAGTATGGAATTTCCTCAGAAAACTAAAAATGGAACTGCCTTTCAATTCAGCTGTCCACTGCTGGGATTATACCCTAAGTATCCAGAGTGACCAATTCAAAAGAACCTATGTACCCCAATGTTCATAGAAGCACTACTTATAATAGCCAAGTGTTGGAAACAGCCTAAGTGCCCATCAGTAAATGAGTGGATCATAAAAACTGTGGTACTTTTATACAATGGAATACTATGCAGCAGAGAGAAAGAAGGAACTCCTACCCTTCATGACAACATAGATGGAACTAAAGAATTTTATGCTAAGTGAAATAAGCCAGGTAGTGAGAGACAAATACCATATAATCTTACTATAAGTAGAACCTAATGAACAAAACAAACATACAAGGAAAGTAGGTCCAGAATCATGGAAACAAGGAACAGACTGACAGTGACCAGAGGGGAGAGTGATGATAGGGGAAAGAAGGGGAAGGGACAAGCCAAGGAACATGAATAGAGGACTCCTGCACATGGAAAATAGGGGGGATTGACTGTGGGAGTGGGAAGAAATGGGGCGAGTGAGAGCAATACGGAAAAAGGTGGGACAACTGTAACTGAACAACAACAACAAAAAGTTATACAGAATTAGAATAATGGCAGAATTCTGCCCTTAAGTCCTATTCCCTTTAAAACACTCGCAAACATGCAGTCCTGCCTCCCTTTGCCAAAACAGGCTAGTTTCGGAATACACCAATCAGAGGCACCATTTTTCAGATAAAACAGAAGCCCAAGGCTCAGCCTTCCCCATCACAGTTCATCATTCCAGGCACCTCCCGTTAATCTGTGCTTGGCTAGGCAGGTCCCTGCGGTTCCATCAGCTGTGCTGCCATGTTCTCCTAGACAGGTTTCCCAGTGTGTCCCCTCTTTCTTCCTCCAACTCTTAATCCAAAACAGAATGACACCTCCTTACTCCAAATCACATGGCACCTCCTTACACCAGACCTCATGGCAGCTGGTGGGGGCCCTTCTACACCCTTTCAAACCACCTAGCCACTCTCATGGCTGGCCACCCTAATTTTAAATACTGGCCCAAGGCTTCCTATATGACTCATACTCAGCACTATACATACTGAAGGTCATGTAGGGTGGCAGCACACACTTGCACTTGCCATTGTAATGCAAAGTGTCTTAAATGCCATATTATCTGCTTCCCCCAACCCCCAAACTATGGACTGTGGGGACTTTGGAGGCCTCTCACCCTATTTCACTGGCTTTAGGCTGCCCAACGAGACATGGATCATCCCAGCCTGGGGCCAGCCAGCAGCATGCTCCCACTGAGATCTCGAGTGAGTGAATGCAAGCCTACAGTAGGCCATGTTCACCTTTGCTCTGTTCACCCTGAGAATTCCAGGGAGCACTGGCTGAAGTTGAAGTGCAGGGAACCCTTCAACTACATGCCCTGCATGTGGACTTCAAGCAGCATGGTTTCATTTAGGCACTCTCTATTTGGGCATTCATCTACTGCAAGTACCATGGAAGGTGACAACAGAGTGATCCCAAGGTAGGGAGTGGAAGATTGGGGCCTGGTTGACTATAGAACAGGAGTAAAGGCTTCTGTAAAGAAGACAGAGAAGAGTGAAGGAGGGCAGTGAGGTAGACAGGGCCCTGCCCTGTAGGAGTCCGGCAGCTGGCCACATGGAAGGAAGGGAGGAGGAGCCCTGAACTTGGAGAATGAAAATGTGGAGGTCAACACACCCCAACCACAAATTTAGAAAGGCAATTGGCATGTGCCCCATAGACCAAAAAGGGAAGAATTGCCACTGTACATGCCCTTTATCTGGATTGGGGCTATTTACAAGAATTTCTTGGCTCTGGGGGGATGAAGACCCACTTGCCATGTAAGGTAACATTCATAGGTTCCAGGAATTAGGATGTGGACATCTCCATGGGGCCCATAGTCTAAGATTGCCTATTTTATTAAAAAGGGCATTGGACGTTATAAAGGATAGGAGGCTTGCCCTAGGACACACAACCAGGTAGTAATAGATTTAGGGCTTGTACCCAGGCAGTCTGACTTCCAAAGCCATACATTTAAGCTGCCTTCCAATATAGGCACAGAATCTAGTGTCTTAACCACCTGGGCCTGGGAGATCTAGGGATGCAGTTATAGAAAGACAAGCTCCCTGCACCCCTTTATATCAAGCACAGCAGCACTCTAAGCACCAGATTCTTACAGGTCTCGAGGACTGTCATCTCTGCCTTCTTGCCCTGTGCACATACCTGAAGGCCTTGGGCTGGGGTGTATGGGAATGCACCCACAGCTGTGAGGCCGCCCAGGGAAAGCAGGCCATGATGTGTGGGCAGTGAGGGTTCAGTCATCCTTTAGGAAGTGCTAAGGAAGAAAGACTTGCCCTAATTGGTGTGGCTCAGTGCACTGGGTGCTGGCCCACAAATCAAAAGTTCACCAGTTCAATTCCCAGTCAGGGCACATACCTGGTTTGTGAGCCAGGTCCCTGGTTGGGGTGTGAGAGAGGCAAATGATCCATCAGTTCTCTTGCACATCAGTGTTTCTCTCCCTCTCCTCCGCCTTCTCTTCCCCCTCTCTAGAAATGAATAAATAAAATCTTAAAACAAAAAAATAGAAGAAGAAGAAGAAAAGATTCAGTAACCTCCTCTGGACTTATCATTCTGGCTGGGGAAGGTCATGGGCGCATGTCTGCCAAAAGCAATGGCCAGAGTGGGGAAAACTTGATAATAGATAAATAAACTACATGAATTTTAAGTCTTCGCTCTATGACTTAAAATCTGTGACTTTATGCTCTTCAACAGTATTAAAATATCAGATAGAATTAAAAATGAGAAAAAGTTAAATTGTGAGTGCCATCTAGTGGAGAGAAGTGCCAATCCCACAACAGGCCCTGCGTGCCTCCTGCCACCCCCAACATTTCACCCAGGCCAACCCTCTGACTCTTGCTGGGTCCCTACAGTCATTAAGGAGGGAGAGGAGAAGGCTGCAGCTTAAGCCTACTCTGACGCTCGCTCTGGGTCATGCCTTAAGGAGCCAAGACCCAGGAAGTATCAGGGATTCAAGGACCCTGAGTCACTTTTCCACCTGGGTCACTCCTTCTACCTGGGCAGTAGTTGCCTGTTGTGATATTGTGACTTGTAAGAAGAAATATTTATTTGGTCTCTGTCCTGGTTCCTGGCACAGAGCTCCTAAAATCCTCCGAATTTCCTGTGATAAAGGCATCTATTGTTATGTTAATGTGTGACCATGGGGGGCTGATTGCCATTGGAACCAACCTTGTGACTAGAGGGTTGGAATTTTCAGTCCCAAGCCTCACCTACGGGGAGGGGAGAAGAGATGGAGGTTGATTCAGTAGCCAATGGCAAATGTTTAATCAACTGTGCCTCTTTAACAAAGCCTCCACAAAACCCCCAAATAGCAGCATTTGGAGAGTTCCTGGGATGGTGAGCATGGGGAGATGCAGGCAGCAGAAGCCAGCTCTGGCAGACTCAGGTGAAGGGGAAATTGGCCAGAGGCTGCAGGGCCATACAGAATCTTGGAGAAGCTGAAGAGCTATGTGTTGAAGGGCAGGTGGCAGGGTTGCTCAGGGGTCCTGGAGCCAGGAACAGAGGACAGGTGGGTGCTCTGTGCTGGAAGATTAAATCCTGCCTGATGCTTCTTCAGTCCTCATGTCACTCAGTGTCCGAACTCTCAATGGCCATGTCTAGGTCACATGCTCGCCCTTGACAATGCTAGGGTGGGGAGGAAATGCCTGTTCACTGGACAGACCCAATCCACCAATGCATCTGACAGTGGAAGCAAGAAGCTCCCAAAGGTACTTGGTGCTTTCAGGAAGGGAGGGGAGTTGACATATGGCAGTCTCCATCAATGTGCACTGCTCCAGATGCAGTCTAGGGTTCTCTTTCTGCCAGGCCAAATGTCACATTGCTGGCCTGTCCACAGATGCACACCAGGGCCCCAGGACGGGATGTCTACCCAGGCCCATTTCCTCCAGGGTGTGCCAGGAGACGAGCTTTAGGGCCTTCAGCCCCAGGTGAGACAAAGGCCAGTCCAAATCTCAGGAAAAGGAAGAGCAGGTAAGTACTGTCTTCTTGAGTGGGAGAACAGGAGGGTGTAACAGCTGCTCTGAAGTCTGGGTCCAGTTTCCATCGCAGAACACACCTGCTTTTAGCCATATAGGGCATATTTCTCAAGATAAAGTGCCAAAGCTCCAGTAGAAGCTGCCCAGTTCAGAGGTCTGGCAGACCCCTGCTCTCCCACCAAGCTCCTGGGCTGCCTCCCTCCTCCCAGGCTGGGTGAGAATGGCTTTAAAGTCTTGACATAGTTGGGGGTCCAGGGAAACCAAAGAGATGTGGACAATTGCACCCATGTGAGCAGAATGCAGATGTCCTCCAGGGCAGTACAGATAGGAAGGTTCCTGGGAGAGTCAGGAGCCAAGGCCCGGCACCATCTCCCTGTTTGCATCTGTTTTCTGTCAGAATCAGGGAGAGCCAACAAAAGTCCAGCCCTGCCACCAAGGACCAGTCACTCAATGTCCTATGCCTCTGTTTCATCATTTGCAAACTGCAGATAATAATAGAGCCAAGTGCCGTGGGTTTGATGAGGATGAAGTGAGATCCAGTGCCTGGCTCATGTTTTTATATTCCTGCCTCTCTACAGTCTCTCTGTTTATCAATATTCTGAATAATAACCCATTTACTGCTTAGCTATTACCTGTAAGTAAACAATCCCAATACCGTGTGATAGATGCTCATACACAGGTGTCCTTAGGGCCAGGGCCTGTGAGCTGGGTGTCGGGGGAACTTGCCTGGATGGTTAGAGAAAGTTTCAACTGAGCCTTGACAGAAACATAGAAGTTATCCAGATGGGCAAATGGGAGAAAGACCTTCCCAGGTGGCCCAGAACAGCAGATAGAGGTCACAAAGGCACAGAGCCCTAGAAAGCATGGTATGCAGGAGACTCAGGGAGCCGAGGACCAAGGTCAGAAGGTTGGCAGGGACCAGATCTTACAAGGCCTGGGATGCTGGACAAACAGCCTTGGACTTTAGCTGTTGAAAATCTTCAGCTGACAGGAGGGATGGTTAAAACCAAAATCAGACTTCTGGCCAAGATGGAGGCATAGGTGGAGATACTGTGCCTCCTTGCACAACCAAGTTTAAAGACAACAAAGTTTTAGTAACAAAATTGCAACCAAAACACAGAAAATTGAACTGTACAGAAGTCCGACAACAATGAACCATTCACCAGACCTGTAAGAGGGGCGGAGTCAGTGGCTGGCAGAGTGGGGCTGAGCAGGAAAAAGTGGCCGGACTGACCCAGACACACAGGCAGTGGTTGGCAGATCTCAGATGTGGGGTGGCAACGGGCAGACCCAGTGAGGGTGCAGGGCAGCTGACTGACTGTGGTCATACATTCAGTGTGCAGATAAACCAGGCAAAGGAGCGAGCGGTGAGACAGACAGCACAAACCAGGGCCCAGTGCCGGGAAATAAAGCCTAAAAGCACCGATTGGAAAAACTTTCCGGGTTGAGGTGCCTAGAGAAGCTCCCAGGTTCACAGGGACTTTGTTGGAGAGACCCACAGGGTCCTGGAGGGTGCACAAACCCACAAACCCAGGAACCAGCACCAGAAGGGCCCAATTTGCTTGCAGGAAGCAGCAGAGGGGACTGAAATCTGAGAGAGAGCAGAACAAATGCCATTGCTCCTCTCTGACCCCGCTCCCACATAGAGCATCACAACCCAGTGACTGGGTCACCCCACCCTGGTGAATACCTAAGGCTCCGCCCCTCATACCTAACAGTCCAGAACAGACCAAAACATTATGGCTCAAGAAGAACAGCTCAAAGCCCCAGAGCCAGTACTTTTAAGCTACCAAGAGATAGCCAACCTATCAGATGCACATTTCAAAACACTGGTGATCAGGATGCTCACAGAACTGGTTGATTTTAGTCATAAATTAGAGGAACAAATGAAGGCTAAACTAAGTGAAATGAAGGGAAATGCACAGGGAACCAATAGTGATGGAAAGGAAACTGGGTCTCAAATCAAGGGAGTGGACCAGAAGGAAGAAAAAAAGGACCAAACAGAAAAGGATGAAGAAACAAGAATTTAAAAAAATGAGGAGAGGCTTAGGAACCTTCAGGACATCTTTAAACATTCCAACATCCGAATTATAGGGGTACCAGAAGGAGAAGAGGAAGATCGAGAAGTGGAAAACTTATTTGAACAAATCATAAAGGAGAACTTCCCCAATCTGGCAAGGGAAATAGACTTCCAAGAAGCTCAGAGAGTCCCAAAGAAGTTGGACCCAAGAAGGAACACACCAGGGCACATCATAATTACATTACCCAAGATTAAAATGAAGGACAGAATCCTAGAAGCAGCAAGAGATAAGGGGACAGTCACCTACAGAGGAGTTCCCATCAGACTGTCAGCTGATTTCTCAAAAGAGACCTTACAGGCAAGAAGGGGCTGGGAAGAAGTATTCCAAGTCATGAAATCCAAAGACCTATATCCAAGATTGCTCTATCCAGCAAAGCTTCCATTTAAAATGGAAGGACAGATAAAGCACTTTTCAGATAAGACCAAATTCAAGGAGTTCATGATCACCAAGTCCTTCTTATATGAAATGTTAAAGGGACTTATCTAAGAAAAAGAAGATAAAAATATGAACAGTGCAAGGACAGCAAACTCACAGTTATTAACAACCTCACCTAAAACAAAAGCCAACTAAGAGGACAGCTAGATCAGGAGTGGAACCATAGAAATGGAGATCATATGGAGGGTTAGCAACAGGAGAGTGGGAGGAAGAGAAGAGGGGAGAAGGTACAGAGAATAAGTAATATAGATGGTAGGTAGAAAATAGACAGGGGGAGGGCAAGAATAGTATGGGAAATATAGAATCTAAAGAACTTGTGACACATAGACATAAACTAAAGGGGGGGAATGGTGGGGGAGGGGGTGTGCAGGGTGGAGGGGAATGAAGGGGGAGAAATGGGACAACTATAATGGCATAATCAATAAAATATATTTTTTAAAAAATAAAATGAATACAATAATTCTACAAAAGGAGACTAACTCGCCCTACTGCCCAGAATTTCACAGGTTTCTCACTGAAAGCCCCGTGTCCTGGGCAGCCCTTATTCTCAGGAAGCTTGAAGAGTTGGTCACCCTTAAATTGTTATAAAGATTAAGTAAAATAATGTGTATGAAATGTTCATACAACCCTGGCTGGTGTGGCTTAGTGGATTGAACACCAGCCTGCAAACCAAGGGTTCGCTAGTTTGATTCCCAATCAGGACAGGTGCCTGGGTTGCAGGCCAGGTCCCCAGTGGGGGTGCACGAGGGGCAACCACACATAGATAGTTCTCTTCCTTTTTCCCTCCCTTCCCCTCTGTCTAAAAGAAATAAATAAATTTTAATAAATAAATAAATAAAAAGTAAAAAAATAAAACCAAAATCATATGTGAGAAAAATCACTAGGGCACTGGCTCAGGTGGTTAAAGCATCATTCCATACACCAAAATTGTGGGTTCAGTCCCTGGTCAGGGCACATACAAGAATCAACCAATGATTGCATGAATGTGTGAAAAAACAAACTGATGACTATCTGTCTATCTGTCTCTCTCTCTCTCTTTCACCAATTAAAAAAAAAACAGCACTAGGGCAGCGATGAGGGATTGCAAGGACATCACCAATTTATTTTATTTATTTATTTTAATTTTTTTGTCTATAAAAAGGTTTATTTTATTTTTTTAATATAATTTTTTTATTTAATTCTTGTTCAAGTACAGGTTTCTGTCTTATATTCCCAGGACATCACCAATTAAAAAAAAAAAACAGCACTAGGGCAGTGATGAGGGATTGCAAGGACCAGGCAGGAGGGTCTGTTCATCTTGGCCCTGTCTAAGCTATGTCCCACCCTTGGCCCAGTAAGCTGCATAGTGAAGACCCCTCTGCCATGAGAGGAACAGGATGAGAGGCCCTGCCACATTGCTCACAGGGTCCCATAAGTAAGACAACTCAGAAGCCTAGACACCCAAAGCTGAGGCTTTATTCTTTCTGCATAGTTACCAACTTAGATTTCATGCTGGGGGAACCAAATCAGATTTCTTCCATTCTCTGAGTCTCTGTGTCCCCGTCAGTAAGATAAGAAGGTTGGCCTTGGAGACCTCCAAGGTGTCACCTAGTGCCAATAGTTTCTTATGGCTGCACTGGGTCTTGGAAGCCACTCTTGAGCTTTGAGCTTGCAGCTGCCTGCCCTTATCTGGCCTATGGCTTAGAGCAGCTAGGAGAAATGCTGCCTGCTCTCTGAGGCCTGACCTTGAACTAGAGCCAGCACACACAGATTACTGTATGGAGGTAGACTGCTATGGTGCTCCTGGCACCTACAGAGCATCGATCATCACAGTAGCCACCTCCTGAGTGGGGTGCCAATCTCAGCTGATCTCGGCACCTGGTACCAGTCAGCCTGCATGTCGGCCTGACCTCATGCAGCCCCGCTGAGTTTGCACACAGAGCACCAGTCGATGGGTAATGACTAGACATTAAATTAGATGAGAAGCTCACAGGAGCTCCCTGTCCTAGAGATTGGGAGAGTCAGCAAACACAAGAGTGGTTGCTTGTATTTCCCTGCTTTGCGTCTGACCCTCCCTCCTGTCTTAACTCACTTTTCTCAACTAAACACAGAACCAGGTATGAGAAACTTCCACTGGTATCCCTGGAATAAATGCCCTTGAAGAGGAAAGTGCAGTTCATTCTTTTGCCAAAATCATGTTCTAGAGATCTGCTTAGTAGAAATCTATACAAGCCAGATATGTGATGACATTGATAATTCTGATGCTCAGTTACACTAGCTCCTTTTCAAGTGCTCAGCAGGCATCTGTCTGGCACAGTATGTTGTGCAGCAGAGGCCCGATGAGAAGGCTCCGCAGTGCGCTGCCCCACGTAGACACAGAAACACAGAACTGGTGCTCCACAGGTCCCCAGAGAATGAGAGAGGGGGAGGAGGAACACCTGGCTGGGAAAGTCAGACACTTAGGTTCATATTTTAGCTCTGCCACTCACTGTTTCAAGAACTTAGACCTTTTGCCCTGATTCGTGCCTCAGTGGGTTAGGTGTTGTCCCACAAACTGAAAGGTCCCCAGTTCGATTCCCCATCAGGGAACATGCCTGAGTTGCAGGCCAGTCAGCTGGCTGGGGCCATGTGGGCAACCGGTAGATGTTTCTTTCACACACCGATGTTTCTCTCCCTTTCTCTTTCCCTCCCTTCCCCTGTGTGTACAAGTGAATAAATAAAAATCCTATTACTTAAATTTTCTGAGTCTCGTTTCATCATTTGATACTAGAAATAAAACAACCTACATGGCAAGATGGCTGTGACCGTCAAATGAACTGAAGTATGTGGAAGTACAGAGGACACTCCCCACTCTCCACTCCCTATTCCTTCCCAGCCTCCCTCCCTCTCGTGCTCTCTTTTTCTTCTTTCTCTCTCTGTCTCTTTCTCTTCAACTCTTCTTTTATCTGCAATACTAAAGAAAGATTCAAGTAAGATTTCACATTTCTTCAGTACTGTTGTTTTTCAAAAAGGGGAGAGGGGATCCTAACTCTACAGCACTTGTTTTTAAACTTCCCTGTGTATCAGGAACCCCTGGAGGGCTTTTTAAAACCCAAACTCTGGACTCATGCCCAAAGTTTCTGATTCCCAAGGTCTGGGGAGGAACCTGAGAATCTCCATCAGTAACAAGCTCCCATGTGATGCCAGTCCAGGGACTAAACTTTGACAGGTCAAAATACAGCTCACTGAAGAAACAAAAAAAAAACCTTTATACATAATTGCACTTTTTTCCTGCCTCCTGAAGATGAAGCCCTGCATCTTTATTTTGCACCAAGTTCCGCACATCATGCAGCAGGCCCTGTGCCCAGTGGAGGGGCACTACAGAAGTAAGTAGCTGGGAGGCTGTGTTCACAGAGATAGGAGTCTGCAACAAAGAAAGTTCTAGCCCTCAGCCATGCTCCATTCTGGCACTGCGCTAAGTGGAACCTGTACAAACAAGACTGTCTTCAACCTAGTGAGGAGGCTGAAAGCCATTGTACTACCTGCAGTTCTGAGCTGCTTCTCTGGAGGAAAGAGGACACCCAGGGGCTAGATGACCACATAAATGGGTGTGAAGTGCTGTGATGCACAAACAGTTGTGTTCATATTTTGTTCAGGCCTAAAGGCTGACCAGGCCTGGTGTTACTTATTTGCTATTTAAAAGGTACATTCCCAGGGGCATAGGGATACGTGTGGGTTGAGAGGAGACCCTTATAAGCATCCAGAGTCTCCCAAGTTGCTAAACAAACACCCACAAGATGCCAGGTTTCCCTCCTGTCAGCCACCAGACACCATGCCCCATCCTGGTGAAGAGGTCAAGTCAAGCATCACCCCTTTTGCAGCCTGCTGTCCCCACAACATGCCTGGGTGCTGCCACCTGGGCAGAGATCACCATGTGCTACACCAAGACTGCCAAGTGCATGCTTCCCACGCCAGCCCTCTCCATGCTTGTGCCTAGACCTCCCACACGTGCAGGGAAGCAGATAGCAGCAGTCACTTGGGGGAGTTGGGGAGGAGGCTGGTGGCCCCAGGGCACCAGGAGGCAGGAGGAGGCCACAAATCCCTAGTGGTCGGAGGCTGCAGGAGTCAGGACCATGGGAGGGCTGAGGTTCCAGCCCCAGCCCATGCTCTGTGGACTCACGAAACTCCACATCTAAAACAAAATTTAAAAACAAAATTATTAAGAATGCTAAGCCCTGGCTGATGTGGCTCAGTGGACTGAGTGCAGGCCTAGGAACCAGAGTGTCACCAATTTGATTCCCGGTCAGGCCACATGCCTGGTTTTCAGGCCAGGTCCCCAGTGCAGGGTGTGCTAGAGGCATCCACACACTGGTGTTCTTAGTTACATTAGATTTAACCCTGGGGGAGACTGGGTGAAAGATGCATGGGGCCTCACGGTATATTTCTTTGTAACTTCTTGTGAATCACTTCAAAGTAAAACGTTTTTAAGTATGTACCACATAGTGTTGTGATATTATGCATCTATATACTAGGATACTACCTAGCCTGTGTAAAGAACTCAATAGAGTTTAGCAGGTATTACAACAGTGTGTCTGCAAAATCTAAGAAAAGGATAAACTTATTTTTAAAGAACGTGTTAGTACCCTTTTCAAAGAAAATGCTCAGTGTGCTTTTCTTCAACCACCAGACATCTTTTCAGATAAGGTGCCCCTAAATGTAAAGCAATGAGTCCAGTTGTTTATCTTTTAAAAAGTACAACAAAGTACTTCTCTGTTTTGTGGCTTTTGGGGCACTCTAAGGTATTTATTGACTGACAGTTGGGCCCATTGTTTCTTCAATGTGTCTCACCTGAAAACATCTTGAGAACATTATTTGAAAACTTCGCCAATGTGCTATTTAACTCTTTATTTTACATTTCTTGACTTTTTACTCACCAACCTGCAGTGACTGTTCACATGTCTGCCCATCTTCTGTGTGGCTTGCCCCCTGCATATCTTGACCCAGACCAGGTATGTTACATGTCTGCCGACTGAAAGAATGAAAGGCCACTAGCCAGAGGAAACCTGCTAGTTCCTTCAAGCATAATTGGTTGTGTTCCTGGGACAGTGATAAGAAACGAGTTCCCTATATTAATGTTTTCTGCACAAGCAACATGAAATTCTTAAAGTGACTTGCTGAGTTTCTTTTTAGAAAGGGAAGTGGTAGGGGCACCCTACAATGTATTGGCTTAATGTTCCTGACACCCCAGTGAGTAGATATTATGCCTCTGTTTCACAGTTGAAGAACCTGACGCATAGAATGGTGTCTTGTCCAAAGTCACATGAGCAGCACAAGGTGCAATCCAGCATTCATCCAGGGTCTCATTCTTAGGCTGCCAGTAGAAGCCCACATGGGTGCTGGGCACCACGGCTCTGAGACACAGAGGGCCAAGGACAGAAATTCCTCAAATAGAGATAGTGCACTGGACAGGAAAGGGGTGATCTGCAGGGGGAGGCATGCTCAGGGCCTGCTCAGAACAATGATGTAGATAAAATTCTTTATGAGTGATCTCAGCTAGACTAAATCTCTAGATAAATTAGGATGTGGAGAGTAATGTGGCAGAGGATTAGTGGGTAGTGGGGGTGGATGACCCAAGTCACCTCTGAGACTTCAAGCCCAGGTACAGAGATTCCTCCAACCAGATGCCTTCAGTTTAGAACTTTTTTAGACACAAGGCTATTCTTCCCACTCCGGGTATAATCCATAGACCAGCTGCATCAGCTTCACCTGGAAGCTTCTTAGAGACACAGACTCTAGAGCCCACCCTGGAATTACTGAAACAGAATCTGTTATGGCAATATTTCCTGGGTGACTTGTGTGCATATCAAATGTGAAAAGCACTGCTCTTGAATGAAACATGAGTACTACCTACCCTGGACTATAAGCTCCTGAAGGAGAAGAGTGCATCTGTGCACTCAGAGCCTGGTTCTTGCCTCTTAGAGGTGCTTGATAAATTAAACCAATTAAGTAACAATACTTCAAAAGGAGGTAGAGCCCTGGATGGTGTGGCTTAGTGGATTGAGTGCCAGTCTTCAAACCGGAGGATTGCTAGTTCGACTCCCAGCCTAGGATACATGTCTAGACTGCTAGACCAGGTCCCCAGCATGGTATGCACAAGAGGCAACCACATATTGATGTTTTCTCCCTCCCCTTCTCCCTCTCCTCCCCTCCTTAAAAATAAATAAATAAAATTTAAAAAGCAGGAGGAGAGCTGAAAGTAAGGGTGGAGAGAGGAAAATAATAACAAGGAAATTGAATATAGTTCTCAAGCTGCAAACTAAGCTGATGACCCCTATGCTGATTCTGGTCCCCCCATGTGACACTTTGTTTGGCTCATGAACTATGTTTCAAAGCAAAACATTTTGCCCATAGAAAAATAGGGTTTCCTGGGGTAAATTTGGGCCTTTTAAACAGTTCATTCTCCGTTTGGCCAGAATCCCTACCTCTCCCTATTGCCCCACTCCACCCCAACTCTCTTTCTCAGTTCATCTTACTCACCTGATCCCTCTATAAGAGTTTGAGTCCGTGAGCCCTAATGTTCTAGATAATAAAAACTCAAAATCAGAGAGGTAAGATGACCATGGAGTAGGACGGAGTGGATTCCATCTCACCCTACACATGGGAGAAAAGCCTGGAGGATCTATGGAGTAACAGAGCAAACAGCAAGCAGTTCCCCAGCATATGTGAAAATAAGAGACCAGAAATTGTAACAGACACTGAAAAACCAGACGATAAGGAGACGGCTGCAGGACAGTAAGTTATCAGGCACAGGATCGGAGACAGGAGCGGTGGCAGCCTCGGCCTATGCCTTGAGCCTGGGGTCTGGTGCCCGATGGGTCTACCACGGACTCTTTGGGAGCCCCGGGCCTGCTACAGAGTCCTTGGGAGAGACCCAGGTCATCAGCTCCCTCCCTCCCCAGCCAAGCAGGGTTTGGGCAACACCAGGAGAGACCTAGTTGCTTGAGGTTGCAGAGAGGTGAATAAGGACAAAGGGCTGTGATCAACCATGGAGTCTGTGGTCGCCAGCTTGTGAGTATTGAGAGGCACAGTGTCGGGATCTGACCCCAGTAGACATAGGTCTGGCTGGAGAATTGGGCTGCGTGGCTAGAGTACTGAGCCACAGGCTTTCTTAAGAAGGAATTTCTTACAAAGTAAACTGAAGAATTGTCCTGCTTACCCTGTTCCCCACCCAGCCTGGCAGCAATGCCGAGGTTGGGCAAAAAGCCTTGCAGCAGAACTAGAAAGGGTCTGCACCCCAACCTGTGGGACCCAGGCAGCTTGGCCAGGCACACGCACACCCGCACCCAAACCCATGGCGATAATCCTGGGGGAAAGAGTGCTCTAAAGAGGACCTAGATTCCCTTCACGGGGTGCTGGGGAGAGGCGCCAGACTAGCTCCTGGGAGAGCACTAGCAGAAAAGCCACGCCAATCGCCCCTCAGCCTGCTGCAGCCAGAGAGACCAGAAAAACCAGTTTGGCCAGTTTGAAACCAACAAGAGATTTTTTTTCTGTTTTTTTTTAAGTAATCTTTTTTTAAAAAAATTTTTTTGTTTTATTGTTCAATACCTTTTTCCTCACTTTCCTTCTTTCTTGTTTTATTCCTGCTTCCTTTCTTTCCAAACTAATCACTCTTCCTCCCTTCTCCTGCCTTTTTTTCCCTTTACCCACAAGTGAGACAAACAACTTGGAACTGTGAAAAGACCAGAGTTGGACCCAAAGAACAGGCATCCCAACAGGAGAGACAGAGAGACAAATTTCACTGTGCTATAGCAGAGAAGCTACAGGTTGCTGCATATTTGTATATTATTTTTTCATTATTCTCACATATTTTATATTTTAATAGTATCTTTGTATTTTTTTTCTTTCTGTACAGGCTTCTTTACCTTGTCTGGTTATATTGTATTATTTGACAGGTTTCCCCTGTTTTCTCCTCCACAGTATACTGCTAATTTTAAATACTTCACGTCACTTGTGTTCCTTTAGTACACTACCTAAAGTTCTATACCCAGCTATTCTTGTTACCAGATCATATAGATTCTGTCATATGATTGTTGCTCTAATATTATTCTAAATAATAGCTGTTCTATACAACTGTAAATACTTCACAATACCCCTCCTGGATCTTAACCCACTTCACAGTTTCCTGAACTCTGTTATTGTACTGGTTAACTCTATTCTCTCACACACTACACCTATTTACTATCCTTTACTCTCACCTTACCTTAGAATCTGACCTCCCACAAACTCACTGCTTTCTAGATCCAACTCATAAGCCTGCCCTCCCCAACAAGAGTCTTATCTTCTGTCCATCCTCTCTTAAAAGTGGCCAGTTGGGTTGAAAATTATGATTAACACTATACATAGCCTAAAGATCTCCTATCTCTTCTCTACTGGCTTCTACTGTAAATATCATAGAATACTCTCCTGCTGTCATAAACCATTGTGCCTCCCCTTCCAACTGATGACACACACACAAAAAAAGAGTAGGTGGAAGCAGAGAACACCAGGATGCCCACTGGAAAAATAAACCCAACAACAAAGGAACTGCCAACTGATAACAACAGAAGAAGGTAAAGGAAGGAGTAGAAACCACACAAACATCAATCCAAGACCTATCTGGAAATACAACTAAATAGTGCAGAAACAACCCAGCAAAAACAACTGAACAAGAGCATAAGAGAATCCTCAAAACCTCTTACACATGGAAGAACTAGCTTCAATACAACCTGCCCTCACCAGTACAACAAATTAAAACAGGTGATGGATAGAGGGACAATCAGTTAACCAGCTGGTGGGAAGGACCCAGGAAAGAAAGACCCCAAAACAACCAAAACCCAAAGAAAAACACAGTGCCAACTTAAATGACAGCCCAAGACCAGTGAGCTTAGCAGATCAAGGAGACTACACCACCAAATCTCACAGGTATTATACCACAGAAGTTTACACCATAAACCCAGGAAGTCAGAACAAATCAACTAAAGAGGCTGAAGCTAACAAGAAGAGTCTCACAAACGATGGGAAGACAATGAAGCAATCCCCAAATGAAAGGAAAGGAGGAAGCCTCAGAAAGAATGTTAGATGAAATAGAGGTAAGTCAACTCTCAGGTATTGAGTTCAAAGCACTGGTTATCAGGAAGTTCAAAGAGCTCACAATGAGCTACCAGAAACTACAGGAGAACTACAATGAACTCACTGCAAACTATACCAACATGAAAAAGGAAATAAAAATTGTCAGTAAGGGCCAAGAGGAAATGAAGAATACAATTTCTGAACTGAAGAATACAGTAGAAGGAATCAAAAACAGGATCGATGAAGCAGAAGATGGGATCAGTGAGTTGGAGCACAAAGTAGAAAAAAAAACACTGAGAAAGAGCAAGAAAAGGAAAAGAGGCTCAGAAAGAATGAAGGAGGATCAAGAGAAATGCAAAACAATATGAAAGGTAATATCTTAATAATAGGGATACTGGAAGGAGAAGAAGAAGAGCAAGAGATAGAAACCCTATTTAAAAAAGTAATGATGGAAAACTTTCCTAATTTGATGAGAGAAAAAGTCACACAAATCCAGGAAACACAGAGAGTCCCATTCAAGAGGAAACCAAAGAAGCCCACTTCAAGACACATCATCATTAAAATGGTAAAATTCCAAGACAAAGAGAAAATCTTAAAGGCAGCAAAGGAGAAAAGGGAAGTAACATACAAGGGAGCCCCAATAAGGTTAGCTGCTGACTTCTCAATGGAAATGCTCCAAGCTAGAAGAGAATGGCAAGAAATATTCCAAGTGATGAGAACCAGAGGCCTGCAACCAAGACTACTTTACCCACCAAGGCTCTCAATCTAGATAGAAGGCCAAATAAAGAACTTCCAGGACAAAAGAAGTCTAAAAGAATGCACCTCCACCAAACCAGCTCTGCAAGAGATACTAATAGGACTGTTTTAAGGAAAGGAAGGGAAAGACAGAGACAGAGAGGAACACAGGTACAAAAATGGCAATGAATAAGTACCTATCAATGATAACCTTAAACGTAAATGGATTAAATGAGCCAGTCAAAAGACATAGAATAGCTGAATGGATAAGAAAGCATGTCCCACACATATGCTGCCTACAAGAGACCCACCTCAAGACAAAAGACCATCACAGACTAAGAGTGAAAGGCTGGAAACAAATTTTCCAAGGAAGCGAAAAAACAGGGGGGAAAAGCCAGGGTAGCAATACTCATATTAGACAAAATAGACTTCAAAAAAAGGGCCATAAAAACAGACCCAGAAGGTCACTTCATAATACTCAAGGGAAAAATCCACCAAGAAGACATCAACATCATAAATATATATGCACGCAATATAGGAGCACTGAAATACATACAGAAAATCTTAGGACTTCAAGAAAGACATAGACAGAAACATAATTATAGTAGGAGATTTTAACACCCCACTGTCAAAAAAGGACAGATCTTCCAAACAAAATATTGACAAAGATATTGTGGCATTCAACAACGCCCTAGATGAAATGGACTTAACTGATATATATAGAGCCCCTAATCCCAAAGAAGCTAAATACATATTATTTTCAAATGCACATGGAATATTGTCAAAGAT
Organism: Sturnira hondurensis; assembly: GCF_014824575.4. Taxonomy (NCBI): domain Eukaryota; kingdom Metazoa; phylum Chordata; class Mammalia; order Chiroptera; family Phyllostomidae; genus Sturnira; species Sturnira hondurensis. The sequence goes on along the minus strand of NW_028081756.1, from coordinate 1,537,327 downwards.
AGACCACATGATAGGGCACAAAACAAGCCTCAACAAATTCAAGAAAATTGAAATCATACCCAGCGTGCTCTCTGACCACAAGGGAATGAAACTGGAAACCAACCCAAAGAAAAAAGCCAAAACACCCAAAATCATGGAGATTGAATAGCATGCTATTAAACAACAAATGGGTCAAGAATAATATTAGGAAAGAAATCAAAAAGTTTCTGGAAACAAATAAAAACAAACTCAGAACAACCCAAAACTTATGGACACAGCAAAGGCAGTTCTGAGCGGGAAGTTCATAGCAACACAGGCTTACGTAAAGAAGATAGAAACATTTCAAGCAAACAACCTAACCCGACACTTGCAAGAACTCGAGGAACAACAACAAAGATAGCCCAGAGCAAGTAGAAGGAAGGACATAACCAAGATCAAAGCAGAATTAAATGACGTAGAGACTAAAAGCATAATTCTAAAGATCAATGAATCCAGGAGCTGTTTTTTTTTTAAGGTAAACAAAATTGACAAGTCTTTAAGCAGGCTCATCAAGAAAAGAAGAGAGAGGATCCAAATAAACACAATCAGAAATGAAAGAGGAAAGATTACAACTGACACCACAGAAATACAAAGGATTGTAAGAAAGTGCTATGAAAAACTGTATGCCAGGAAATTTGAAAACCTAGGCAAAGTGCACAGATTTCTAGAAAAATATAATCTTCTAAAACTCAATGAAGAAGAAGCAGAAAGCCTGAACAGACAAATAACAGCAGATGAAATTGAAGCAGTAATAAAACAACTCCCATCACATAAAAGCCCTGGACCAGGTGGTTTCACAGGAGAATTCTACAAAGCATTTAAGAAAGAGCTAACCTCTATTCTTCACAGACTATTCCAAAAAATCCATAGATGATGTAAGACTCCCAAACACTTTTTATGAAACCAGCATCATCCTAATCCCAAAACCAGATACAGATACAACAAAGAAAGACAACTTAAGGCCAATATCACTGATGAAATTCGATGCTAAAATCCTCAAGAATATATTGGCAAATAGCACCCAACAATAAATTAAAAAGGTCATACAATTGGGATGAAGATCACAATTGAAGATCAATTGAGATTCATCTCAGGGATGCAAGGATGGTTCAATATTCACAAATTAGTAAATGTAATACATCACATACACAAAAGCAAAGACAAAAATCACATGATTATATCAATAGATGTGGAAAAAGCTTTTGATAAGGTACAGCACCCATTTATGATAAAAAAACACTCAGCAAAGTGGGAATAGAGGGAGCATTCCTCAATATAATAAAGGCCATACACAAGAGACCTGCAGGCAATATTATACTCAATGAGCAAAAACTAAAAACTTTCCCACTAAGATCAGGAACAAGATAAGGTGGTCAACTTTCACCACTTCTATTCAACATAGTATTGGAAGTTTTAGCAACAGCGATCAGACAAGAAAAGGAAATAAAAGGCATCCAAATTTTAAAAAAGGAAACAAAACTGGCATTGTTTGCCGATGACATGATAGTGTACATGAAAAATCCTATAGACTTTACTCGAAAACTGCTCGACCTAATAAATGAATTTGGCAATATAGTGGGATACAAAGTCAATATTTAGAAATCAAAGGCATTTTTGTACATCAACAATGAAACAGCAGAAGCAGAAATAAAGAAAAAAATCCCATACAATATAGCAACAAGAAAAATAAAATATCTGGGAATAAACCTAACCAAGGAGGTAAAAGACCTGTATGCAGAAAACTACACAACACTGAAGAAAGAAATCAAGGAAGACACAAACAAATGGAAACATATACCGTGTTCATAAATTGGAAGAATTAACATCATCAAAATGTCCATACTACCCAAAGCAATGTACAGATTCAATGCAATACCTACTAAAGCACCAATGATATATTTCACAGACATAGAACAAACACTTCAAAAATTTGTATGGAACCGTAAATGACTCTGAATAGCAGCTGCAATTTTGAGAAAGAAGAACAAAGTAGGAGGGATCACAATACCTGATACCAAACTGAATTACAAGGCCACTGTAATCAAAACAGCCTGGTACTGGCATAAAAACAGGCACATAGACAAATGGAACAGAATCTCTAGCTCAAAAATAAACCCAAGTCTCTATGGAAAATTAATATTCTAAATTTTATAGAATTATATTTAAGACTTAAATATAAGCCGTGACACCATTAAAGTCCTAGAGGAGAACATTGGCAGGAATATCTCAGATATTTCACGCAGCAACTTTTTTACTGATGTGTGCCCTAGAGCAAGGGACATAAAGGAAAGAATAAACAAATGTGATCTCATCAAAATAAAAAGCTTCTGCATGGCTAAAGAAAACAGCATTAAAGTAAAAAGAGAACCAAATGTATGGGAAAACATATTTGCCAATAATACCTCAGAAAAGGGTTTAATCTCCAAAATATACAAAGAACTTACATGACTCCACTCTATAAAGACAAGCAACCAAATTAAAAAGTGAGCAAAGGACTTGAGCAGACACTTCTCCAAGGAGGACATACAGAGGATCCAGAGACACATGAAAAGATGCTCAATATCGGTAGCTATCAGAGAGATGCAAATTAAAACCACAATGAGATATCACTTTACACCGGCCAGAATGGCCATCATAAACAAAGCAACAAACAACAGGTGTTGGAGAGGTTGTAGGGAAAAGGGGACCCTAGTTCACTGTTGGTGGGATTGCAGACTGGTACAACCACTATGGAAACAGTATGGAATTTTCTAAGAAAACTAAAAATGAATGTGCCTTTTGACCCAGCAATTCCACTGTTGGGAGTATATCCTAAGAACCTTAAAACACCAATCCCAAAGAACCTATGCACCCCAAAGTTCATAGCAGCACAATTTACAACAGCCAAGAGTTGGAAGCAACCTAGGTGCCCAGCATTAAATGAATGGATCCAAAAACTATGGTACATTTACACAATGAAATTCTATGCAGCAGAAAGAAAGAAGGAGCTCCTGTCCTTTGCAACAGCATGGATGAAACTGGAAAGGATTATACCCAGTGAAATAAGTCAGGTGATGAAAGACAAATACCATATGATCTCACCTTTAATAGGAATCTAAACAACAAAACAAACAAGCAAGCAAAATATAACCAAAGACACTGAAATAGAGAACAGGCTGACAGGGACCAAAGGGGAGAGAGGAGGGAATATCAGGGAAAAAGGGGAAGGATTTACAGGAACAAGTATGAAGGACACACATGGACAAAACTAAGGGGGATGGAAATGGGAGGGAGGTGGGGAGCACATGGAGGGGTGGGCTGGGATGGAAGTAAAAGACAGAAAAGTGTACTTGAACAATAATTAAATAATTTTAAAAACCTTCAAAATCAAAGATACCTAAAAATGAGAATTATTGTGTATTTACTGAACCATCTGATACTTCAGAACGTGACCTTATTTGGAAATAATATCTTTGCCTATGCAAAATTAAGATGAGGTCATACTGAAGTAGGGTGGGCCCTAAATTCAATGAATGGTGTAATTATGAGACTAGGGAAATTTGGACACAAAGGAAAGACCATGTGAAGGTGGAGACAGAATGGAGTGATGTAAATACGAAAGAATACTGAGAATTTCCACTAACACCAGCAGCTAGCAAAGACCTGGAACAGATCCTTCCCTAGAAACTTCAGAGGAAGCTTGACAGTGCCAACACCTTGATTTCAGACTTCTTGCCTCCAGAACTCTGAGAGAACAAATTTCTGCGGTTTCAAGCTATCCAGTTTGTGGTGATTTGTTATGGAAGCCTAGGAAACAAACGCATTTTTTAATTTGGAAGTAAAGTGGCCAGGGCCACTGGCTTTTTACAGCAAGACATCACTTTCACTGACCTTGGGAATCCAGCCCACACTCTCAGGGGCTGAAACCCAGAAGACCTGGCTCATCTGCCTCCCTTTCTCCCCTGTGGGTCCCCTATCTTCGTGCATCCCCTCTTTGCCCAGCCCCTCACAGGAAGGCAGCATGCTATTCCTGTGAGGGCACATCATTCACTCGGCCCATGACAGAGCCTGGACTTCAGGTGCTGCCTGTGGTTGAGTGGGAAAAACAGAGCCTCAGGGGTCTGAGGGACGCAGGAAGGAAATGGCTTTTTCCTGGCTGTGTGTACTAACTTGGAAAGTCACCTCACCTTCCTGAGCCTCATTAGATGGTGACAATAATGACCTCAATGGGCCTTGGCAGGGATCATAGGGTAGAGCAATGCCTGGTACTTAGCAGGTGATCAATACATGTGAGAACTTCCTCTCTCTCCAGTGTAGGAAGGATGGAGAATAATGGCATTCTGAAGAACCCCACTTTTCCTGAAAGGTCTGGGGCAAAGCTGATGTCAGTGGGGCTGGGCTGGAACACACCCACAATGGGCAGCACCTTTGAGAGGAAGAGGCCTGGAACCAAAGGTGGGATCCCCCAGTCAGCATCACACATCACAGGCCCCAGGCTGAGAAGGGGCATCCAGCAGGGTGCTCCAGTCTGTGGATTCCTGTGTCTGGCACAGAATGGTGCCCCACAGATAACTGCTGAAGGAACAATGTTTGAAAAGGAAAGAACAATTCAGCAGATATGTCAAAATGCTGTTAGACCAGCCCTGCCTCATGAGAGCTTGCCCTAAAGGAATGTGCAGAGCAGAGGGCTCTTTCTTTTCCTTTTCTCTTCTCTTTTTTCCTTTCCTTCCCTTTCCTTTCGTTTCTTTTCCTTTCCTTTTCTTTTTTTCTTGAGAGAAGCTGACCTTCTTTGTTCCATGAAGGGTCACTTAAGTGGCCCTCTTGGATATACAAATGCCAGACGAGTAAGCAGCCAGCATCCTAGGATCAGTTTGTAACAGGACCTTTTGTAGCTGTTGGTGATGGGTTCTATTTTTTTTTTTTAATCTGAGTGGCTGGCAAAGGCTGTGCCCTTCGTTGGCTTGCAGCAGACAGGGGATTTGTTAGAATTGAGGAAAGAGGAGAAATTGGTGGACCAATTTTCACAAGGAGCCCAAGTGTTCTCAAAGATATGAGGTGGACACACTGCCACAGTGTTTTCACGCTTTTTAAAAAGCGATAAACATTATCTCACAACCTAGGACCCAAGCACACACTGAATGAAGCAAGGGTTTCATGAAATTGTCCTATTCCTACATGAGGTAACCACTGGCATTTTCTAGTCTACGTAATTCTATCTCATTTTTAAGAACACTGGTCAAGACTCCCTGAGTTCACTTCATGAGCCCCTGCTGGGATGGATCCATAGTCTGAAAATGCATCTTGGAACCTGGCGTTAGGATATATGTTGGGTGGCCCAAGGCCTGACTGCAGGAAGGGTGCTGAGTGAGGTGGTAGAAGGTACAGTAGAAGTAAACATTAATGAGCCCTACCTGGTACTGAGAAGTGAGGGAAAGGAGGAATGATGGTCCCGGGGAGTTATTAGACACGAGAATGGAGTCTGACCAGGCCATCTGAAGCCAACTCACCCCTACAAATTGTGTATATCTGTGTGTGTGCCCACATGTGTGTCTCTCTGTGTTCTGACAGAGTGGGGTAGTGGCTCGGTGTGCACACACATGTGTTTGTGTGTGTGATCTAACAGATCAGGACACCGTGAATCTATGGACCTTCTCCCCAGGCAGGAAATCATGTGCTGGATATACTGTATGTCCCTGGAAAGACCTGGTGGCCATCTTCCCCCCCCCACCCCCGGGTATATTTCCATGGTACTTAGTAGCCCGTTCCCAGTGTAATCTCACTGCCATTACCAAAGCTAGCTTGGGAGGGGCTAGCCCCAGGCCCACCATCCTGGGGCAGCCAGCACCCTATGGGAGTGACTGGGTAAAGGGATCCACAGTCATAGCCCAGAGTGCAGGGTGCCCTCCCAACTTAGAGGAATGCTGAGGCTTAGGCAGAATGTCCTGGAGGAGTTGCTGCTTCCACAGCAAAACCCTGGGAAACAAAACTTTACCCATCCCAGCATCTGCACTTTAGTCATGGCCAAGGTCAGCTTCTGTTCAGCAGGCTACTGGGCATTAAGGTGAAGAGAAGCCTTCTAGACACTTGCCTAGGAGAACCAAAAGGGAGAAGCCAGTTGCCTTGCCTTTTCTCCTTCCTCTACTAGGTGGCAGCAGCAAGCACATGTGCTCCACGTGTGGACTCAGCCCTGGCACCTCTGCTAACATCTGAAATCCTCCCAGGTCTGCCCTCCACCTGCCAAGCACCCCTGCCACAACACCACCAAGAAAGGAAAGGGTGTTGGAAACTTGCTATGTGTCAAGCCCTTTTCTTAGCTTTTCTTAATGTCCAGTTTAACCTCATAGTGCTTCAAGAACTTCAGCCTCAGTTATTGCCCCATTGAAGGACTGGGGAATCTTTCAGGATGGCGGAAATTGGAATTCCATTCAAACAGCTTTGGCACTGGTTTCAGTCAAGGTAGTATGGTGGCAAAACACAAGCTTGGGCATCTCATGGCCTAGTAGCCCCTCACAGCACCACACACCTTCCAACCCCAGGGTGGCAGCCAGATGGTTCTTGTTCCTATGGCTGTACAGACAGACTCCATTTCCCAGTCTCTCTACAGTAAGATGGGTCATGTGAATGAACTGGGGACCATGGAATGTGGGTGGCAGTGTTGATGCAGCCTTAAACATAGCCCCTAAAACTCCCTGAGATCAGCCTGATCCTTCTTCCCTCATGGACAAAGCAGATGGGAAGGGTTCAGAGGAAGACCATGTGGCCCTAGGAGGAGCCTGAGTGCTTGAGCTAGGGTGTGGAGCAGAGGCCCCTCCCTCCTCCTCTTTCAGGCTGACTTCTATGAGATGGTGACATGAGCAAGAAAGAATCATCACAAGGTTAAGCCCCTGAGAGTTTGTTTATAGCTTGTTACAGCAGCAAGCATTAATAACCTAATTAATGTGTGTGTGTCCCTATCTATGATATGGGATTATCAGCACTCAGTCTGAGGGTTGTAGTGTCTGTGACATACAATGAATATAAGTGTATGTATGTACACCACCAAATCTGGGGGCTGGCAGATTACAAACACTCAGAGACTCAGTGGGTAACTGAGGTCCTTGCTCTGTCAGCAGCTGAGGTAACAATGGTAACAATAGCAAGGAGGACTGGTTAAGCCCCAATTCACAGTGCTGAGCCCTCAGCCAAGTGGACCAGACACCAGTGGGCCTTGCTCATGGTAGAGAGTCTTATCTTGTGTGGTACATGAGGATGCTGGGAGCCTTCAAAGGTGTGTAGGTACTGACTTCTGGCCAAGATGGAGGCGTAGGTGGAAACACTGTGCCTCCTCGCACAGCCAAGTTTAAAGACAACAAAGTTTTAGTAACAAAAACGCAACCAAAACACAAAAAATTGAACTGTCTGACAACAACGAACCGTTCAGCCAGACCAGTAAGAGGGGTGAAGCCAGTGACTGGCAGAGCGGGATTACACAGGAAAACTCAGGCAGCCCAACCCAGGCGCGTGGGCGGCGGCTGGCAAATCCAGGCATGGGGTTGCGATGGGCAGACCCAGTGAGGGCACAAGGCGGCAGGCTGACCACAGTCACACATTCTCGCACAGATAAACCAGGCGAAGGAGCGAGCAGTGAGACAGACTGCACAGGCCCCAGTGGCAGGAAGCAGCAGAGGGGACTGCCATTGCCCCTCTTTGACCCCACCCCCACATACAGCATCACAACCCAGTGACTGAGTTGCCCCGCCCTGATGAACACCTAGGGCTCCGCCCCTCATACTTAACAGACGTGAATAGACCAGAACATTATGGCACAAGAAGAACTCAAAGCCCCAGAGCCAATAACTCTAAGCGACCAAGAAATAGCCAATCTATCAGATGCAGAGTTCAAAACAATAGTGATCAGGATGCTCACAGAACTGGTTGATTTTAGTCACAAATTAGAGGAACAAATGAAGGCTAAACTAAGTGAAATGAAGCGAAATGCACAGGGAACCAATAGTGATGGAAAGGAAACTGGGTCTCAAATCAAGGGAGTGGACCAGAAGGAAGAAAAAAATGACCAAACAGAAAAGGATGAAGAAACAAGAATTTAAAAAAATGAGGAGAGTCTTAGGAACCTTCAGGACATCTTTAAACATTCCAACATCTGAATTATAGGGGTACCAGAAGGGGAAGAGGAAGATCGAGAAGTGGAAAACTTATTTGAACAAATCATAAAGGAGAACTTCCCCAATCTGGCAAGGGAAATAGACTTCCAGGAAGCTCAGAGAGTCCCAAAGAAGTTGGACCCAAGGAGGAACACACCAAGGCACATCATAATTATATTAGCCAAGATTAAAATGAAGGACAGAATCCTAGAAGCAGCAAGAGATAAGGGGACAGTCACCTACAAAGGAGTTCCCATCAGACTGTCAGCTGATTTCTCAAAAGAGACCTTACAGGCAAGAAGGAGCTGGAAAGAAGTATTCCAAGTCATGAAATCCAAAGACCTATATCCAAGATTGCTCTGTCCAGCAAAGCTTCCATTTAGAATGAAAGGGCAGATCTGCCCAGATAAAGGGCAGATCTCAGATAAGATCAAATTCAAGGAGTTCATTATCACCAAACCCTTATTATATGAAATATTAAAGGGACTTATCTAAGAAAAAGAAGATAAAAATATGAACAGTCAAAGGACAGCAAACTCACAGTTGTTAACAACCACTCCTAAAACAAAAGCAAACCAAGAGGACAGCTAGATCAGGAGTGGAAACATAGAAATGAAGATCACATGGAGGGTTAGCAACAGAAGGGGGGAGAAGGTACAGAGAATAAGTAGCATAGATGTTAGGTAGAAAATAGATAGGGGGGAGGGCAAGAATAGTATGGGAAATATAGAATCTAAAGAACTTGAGACACGTGGACATAAACTAAAGGGGGGGAATGGTGGAGGACGGGTGTGCAGGGTGGAGGGGAATGAAGGGGAGAAATAGGACAACTGTAATGGCATAATCAATAAAATCTATTTTTTTAAAAAGGTGTGTAGGCCCTAACTATGCAAATGCTGAATTTTTGCAAAAACTGCTGAGGCATACCATTGGGACAATATTTGTAAGTGGACTGCTGACCTGTGAGGATCACACATACTGATAGTGAGAGGTAAGAGTCACACTACAGACAGACACCTCAGTTCAAATCCTGTATTTTCTACTTCCTAGTTGCGAGACCCCAGGTAAGTCACTTAACAGCTCTATGCTGCATTTTCCCAATCAAGGATTATAATAGGGCTCTTGTGGAAATTAATAAGTCACTACATGTAGAAAGCTCAGAATAGTGCTTGGTACACAGTAGGTGCTCAATATGTGTTGCTGTTATTATAGAAGCAAGTTTCCTGCTTGGTGACTCCTTGTCAAGCAGCTGAGATTGTCTACTGCCCCAATAGTTCATGGAAAGGCCTGATGCCACCACAGCCACTGGGAAGTACCCACCTCCCTTTAGGAGTTGCTGCCTCAGCTGTCTCAGCCCTTGTTGGGCAGGGAGCAAAAGTCCTCAGGGACATAGCTGTGGCCTCCTGCTCTTTCCCAGGTTGCATTTCTCCTGGGACTGAGAGAGGAAAGAAAGACAGGCAAAAAAAGCAGGTGGGGGCCGGGGTGCTTTGGGAAAGGACAACGAGCTTTGTAAAATTCTTCTCTGGGCAGCCTGGCCAAGTTCAATGGCCTCAGGCCATATGAACAACAAGAAAAATGTGGCCCAAGAATTTCTCCCCAATGATTCCCCTTGTCTTTCTCTGTGGGAATTTGGAGCTACAGACACATTCCTTCCATGAATAACATCCACAGCAGCCGGAGGCCCATTGGCAAGAGCTGGAGAACCTGGCTGGCCTTGCACCTCTGGGGCCCAGTACCCCCTCCCTGAGGAGTATCATGGCTAGTATGAAGAGAATGGGCTCTCACTGGCAGACCACAGATCCTGCTCTGTCCAGAACTGTCCCCTCCTGGCACTGCTTTCTCCTCTCTAGAGCCAACTGCTCAGACTGTTTGTGTAGCTGTCTTTCCCATTCTGTCACCCAAAAGTAGAAACTAAGAATCTCAAAGATGGGAATTTGTTTTTTTCTAAGCCAAGACCTTCCAAATGCTCTACAATGCTTCTAAAACAGAGGGCTGCAAACTATGAAAAGCCCACCAGCCAAATCTGGCTTACTACCTGCTTTGGTAAATAAAGTTTTTTCTAAGATTTTATTTAATTTTTAGAGAGAGGGGAAGGGAGGGAGAAAGAGGAAACATCCATGTGTGAGAGAAACATCAGTTGGTCGCCTCTCTCACGCCCCGTGGCCTGCAACTCAGGTATGTACCTCACTGGGAATTGGACTAGTGACCTTTCGCTTTGCAGGATGACGCCCAACCCACTGAGCCATACCGGTCAGGGCTAAATAAAATGTTACTGAAATATAACCAGATCCATTGATTTATTTACTGTCTGAGGCTAAGTAGAAGGGCCAAGTTAGGTAGTTATCTGTATGGCACACAAAGTTTAAATATGTTTACTATCTGCCCCTTAGAAAAAGTTTACTAACCCCTGATTTAAAATAGAATGTATTACACTCACTTATTTACTTATATTCCTATGTTATCCACAAAGTATTTGAAATGGCTTCTAATGAGGACATTTAGAATGAAATAGAGGTAACACAATATATTTCTTTTGTGTTACTAAGGATCTGAGACAATGCAAATAAAGGTAGAAAAGCAAAATCAGGAAGCAAAGCACAAATATGAAGGCCTACTTTAGGGCCTTCACACTTGCCAAAGTCAAACTTTAAATTTTACTTGAGCTTCCTGGTAGCCAATGGAAAAAGGGAAATAAGACTTAAGTCTCATTAAGAAAAAAGAAAAAGTTCTTGTGAGATCCATAGCCTTTTTCAGCACAAGTAATATGGGTTTGTTTCAGATTATACCTTTCCCAGAGTCACATACGTCATTAAAAAAAATCAAACCATAAGTGTATAAAGTAGCAACTACAAGGCTTTTGATAAGGGATATTATGGGGAGAGGGATGCTAATTAACCTGTTTAATAAGATATCTAAATTCAATCAGTTGGCTTTCAATTTGGTAAAAGCGCACAGAACATTTTGAGGGATGGTTGAGAGGCCTCTTTTTCATTGATCATTTCTATAGGTCTGTTTGTTTCAGAGTGGAAACTGAAGTTGACTGGACATAGCCCCAGCTTGTCACTAACTCACCTTTCAGTGCCTGATACATTCAAGGGTCTTGAGAAATATTTGATATGGAGTGGTTCTAGGCCCTTTGGACCTCAGATATCCTATGAAAAATGAAGATGTTGTTTTAAAATGTAGCGTCTTTCATTCCCAGAATATCTGTGTGTCTATGGTATTGTTCGTGTGGTGTGTATACACACTGGATTTTGGCCCCTGACTCAGATCAGATCTATGATGGGAGGGGTGGATAAGGGAAAGGGAGAAGGCCCTGATGGAGACCCTCACTTCCAGGAGGCAGGGGACAGGGGCTGGCCATTAGGAAAGCGCCTATAGTGGGTCAGACTGCCCAGGTTCAAGTACAAACTCTTTTACCTACCAGCTATGTGACTCTGAGAGCTCTCATAGCCTGGGTGAGTATCCCTATTCTTAACTGTAAAGTAAGCATGGTGATATCACCAACACGGGGCTGTTGTGAGCTAGTACCTGTGAGATTCTAGTGCCAACATGAGATAGACTTATAATAAGGGGTCTACAAACTTCCTTTATAACTCCCATCTTCAAGAACCTCCCTTCACCAGATGCCAGGGCTGACATGAAGCAGACATTAGTACAAAAAGCTAACAGAGCAATGAACTTCACAAGGCCTCTCTGCCAGACACCATCCAGCATACCACAGGGGTTGTCTTTTTTCCACAAATCTCACCTACAGATATGCCTTAGACCCACGGGGAATTGAATTCATCGCCAAGTGCCAACCCTTTTGCCTCCAAAATATCCACCACAGAGTCATGAAGCGCACAGGCTCTGAAGCAAGATGGCCTGTTTCCACTCTGAGCTCAGCCATTAATTAGCCATGTTACCTTGTGCACATGACTTCACCTCTCTGTGGCTCAGTATCCCTCTTTACAGTGGAAATAATAATGTTACTGAATACATAGGGTTGCTTTCAATTCTAATGGGATGTCAGGCTCTTAGCCTGACACACCATCAGCACCAGGCAGAGTTAGCTATCAGTATTACATGTTACTCCCCATGTTTCTGTCTTGTTACTGCATAACAAACCACCCCAAAGCTTTGTGACTTAAACAGTTCATTTTCTCACTGTTTTATCACATGGGTAGGGCTTGTCAGGGACAGCTTGGTTCTGCTCTACATGTGTCAGCTGGAAGATTGATTCCCTGGGTGGCTTCAGTCACATGACTAGAAGAAGAATCACTTGCTAGCCTGGACCTCAGTTTTCCACAGGGCCCATCCATATTGCTAGGTTGGGCTACTCAGGGCATGTAGTCTCAGAATAGTTACACTGTTCACAAGGCAATGGCTTTGCATGGAAGATAACAGAAGAAGCTGTCAAGCCTTCTTGGCACATGGGCCCAGCACCACTTCTATCACCTTCTTTTGATTACGGCCAGTCATAGGGCAGCCCAGATTCAAGGAGACAGAACCACATGGGATATGAGAACTGGGGAATGTGAGTCACTGGGGACCACCCTGCTAGCACACAGCTCCATCTCCTCTGTTGGGTTGGGCATGATCTCCTCTGATCTAATGTGGCTGGGGACATCTCTCACCTGGCATATGCCTTTTGTTTCTTAGCTTTCTCTCTGCTCCTTGTGGACCCCTTCCAGTCCCCACTTCACTCTTGTGCCAGGCTGACCAGTCAGAATCACAGGTAGCATCATGTCCCCTACCCTAAATGCCTGGCGTTCTTCCCTATCCCTAAATCAAGCTCCTAAACATAATAATGCCCATTGGAGGATCATTTCTATCCCATCCACACGTGTGCATGCAACACGGGTTGTCTTTTGGTGCTGGACTCTCGCATCTCCATCTCAACTCTCACCTCCAGGATCTCTCCTCTGTCAGTGGGTCACTGTCCCAGGGTGCCCTCCAGGCCTCCTCAGAGCTCAGGCCCTGGGCTTTCTCAGGTGTTCAGTCATTGTGTGGTATACAGATGAATAACAGAAAGAATGAATGAATGATCACCATATCCTCCAAAGCTACAGCCGCGACTAAGATGCTACGTCCCCATTTCTACCCTCCCCTGGAGCTTCCCAGGGTTGAGCTCGCACCTTGAGATAATGCCACGAAGGTACCTTAGGTATGTCTGAGGAGGGTAGACTCCTCAGACAACCAGACTCCTGCAGAGGGGTATCAAGGCCACATCCTAAATCTCCTAAGCAAATGCCTCAAATGTCTTGGGCATATGTGGAAGGGCCAGGATCCCAGCAACAATGGTGCCCTCCCTAGAAACAACCCCATATCCTTACCACCAAACTTGGGATCTCTCAGAGAAATGGAATCAAGCAGCAGGGGGTAGTCTCCACACAGCCTTCATCTTCCAAAGCTGGCATTTGCCCTCGTCCTGGAGCCCATTCCACTCACAGGATACCCACCCCCACTAGTTCTGGCTCTGCTTCCCTGTGGTCTACAGGATGTCAGCCTTCCAGCTCAGGAAGATGTCTCATAGGCCCCCACCTCCCTCCCTGGTCACTCTTCTGGAATTGGGTGGCTTCAGCTCAGCCAGAGCCTTGCAGCACTGACTGATGCTGACATTTTGGTTCAATTCAAGATGGTTTTAAGTTATGATCAATGCAGGGGGCATGGCTATGTTCAGAGAGTTTGATTTTTCAGGTAAATTCCATGTTCAGTAGGTGCTTTTCCAATTGCAGCTTATTACTATACCCAATTGGAAAAATGCTATCCATCTATCCATCAACCCTCTATCTTGGCTCTGCCACTCACCACTTCATTCATCTTGGGAAAATCTCTTCACCTCCCTGAACTTTAGTTTCTTCCTCTATAAATCGAATCTAATGCTGTCTGCCTTACGGGTTTGTCCTGTGGTTAACTGAGATAAACAGCATTTATGAATTGCCTAATGGGAAGCATATAGTGAATGTTATTTTCCTTCCTTCTTGAGGAATAGACAGACACACAACTAGAAAACTATGAGAAGACAGTGTCTAATCAGGAATTAAACTGTGTGAAACCAAAAGCAACAATGAAAAAGCACTTGCCTTGTTTTCTAACTCTTAAACTGCCCTGGGAGTTGATATTTATTTAAAGTCACTGTGAAAAGTTGAGTATCCCAAAATAAATTTGAACAGTTCAGTGAAGGTGCTAACCCTCTATAATAGGTTCATTTGAAATGATCCCGCTTTGCTACTTCCTTTTAGGAAGATAAACAACAGCCAACAGTGGCCACTGTGATGTTTTCTTTTAAATCTTCCTTTCCAAACGCACAGCTTGGCTGTTGGACAATCACGCCGGGGCGGGTGGGGAGGCTTGCTCCCCTCACATGCTCTCCCTGAATGCAGGCTCTAGCTTAGAATTCTTGGGCCTCATTAAGCCCGTTGTGACTAAGACATCTTGTCTGGTGCTAAAACTGTTTAAAATAACTTGGCAACAACCAGAAGTCAGGTCTCTCTGTTTTTAGTCAGTGACTCCCTCTTTGTAACCCCCTGCCGACAAGTCATGAATTGAAAATATCTTTCTTTCCAGATATAGTGTAGGATGGCCCTCTTCTCTCCCTAAAGAAGCCTCACCCTGGTCTTTCTGGAGAGTTAAAGGACAGGGAGGCAGATATCAGCCCCACTGTTGTTAATCTCTCCTTTGAATATGACTTAACTCCTGGGAAAACCTCTTCCCTGCTCAAAGTCATTCTTTCCTCCCTTCCTCCCCACAGGCCATGTAACTCTTCTGCTCCATGCCCCAGGCAGCCTCTGCCTCTGGCCTGGCCTTGCCTCTGCACCCCCCTCCCCACTTTCTCCTCCTCCACCACCACCCAAAATGAGGTGGGCGGGGGGAGGTAGAAGGGAGAAAAATCCCAGTTAGGCCAAAAAGGCATCAAAGGTTGATCACAGCCCTGTTTAAGAGGCAGGAAGAGATCCCAGGAACTAGAGGAGTGAGAAAGAACTTGGTATTAAGAACTCTACTCTGTGCTAGACACTTCTACTTTCTCTAACTTGATTGTTTGATTAATACAATACTATGTAAATATACCTCCCTTTTAAGAAATTAGACCACTATAAGAACATAAAGTCTCTTTACACTCATCTTCAATCCATTCTTGTCACTCAGCCTCTACCCAGAGGGAGCCACTCTTGGTCTCCTGTTTTCCTCCCATGTATCTTCCAGGCCCTGGTGCCTAGGGCAGTGTCCAGCACAGGTGAAGACCAGAGGAAGACTTTGTGGGTGTATGCTTTGCATAAATGCTGTGAATCCACAGATCTCAAATACTCAGTTCCAGCTCCCTTCTGTGAGATAGTTTTCTGAAAACACCAGTATATTTGATAATTCCTTTACTTATGAATAGCCTTACACATGTTTTCCTGGGCATGTGGGCAAACATTTCTGTGGGGTACATAGTAATAATGGAATTGTTTGGTCCCAGAATATTAGTATTTTTAGTTTCAGTAAGCAGCTCATGGGTCACCTTCCAAAGTGATTGCACCAAAAACATCTTTGTGACAAAAGTACCTGTTTGTTCAAGTCCTCAGAAGCACCTGATTACGATGGTAGTTTACATTTACTGAGCAACATGCCAGTTATGTTCTAAGTTTTAGATGTGTGTGTGTGTGTGTGTGTGTGTATTTTATATATGTAAAACTTGAACAATGTGAGGATTAGGGGCACCCACCCCTCCCAGTTTAAAATCTATCTGTAACTTTTTACTCACCCAAAACTTAATTACTGTCTATTGTTGATAGGAAGCCTTACTGATAACATTAAACTGTGGATTAACACATATTTTGTATTTATCTCATATTACATACTTATGTATTGAATGTATTCTTACATTAAAGTAAGCTAGAGAAAAGAAAATGTTACTAATAAAATCATGAGGAAGAGAAAATACATTCACAATACTATACGTATTTATTGAAAAAAAATTCAGCTATAAGTGGACCCATGCATCTCAAGGGTCAGCTGTATACACCTCAATCTCAGGTAATCAATCCTTAGAAGGATCCCAACGAAGCAGTTCCATGATCCTCTCCTTTTTGTAGCTGAGGAAAACTAAGCAGAAAGTGTTTAAATAACTTGATACCATCAAACCTTTTAACTTGTGGTAAATGACATCAGAAACGGTGTTGTTTCCCTCAATTTCCAGGAGAAGAAACAGCCTCGGAAGGGAAGTGACTTGCCCGAAGTCACACAACCAAGATGGGGATTGCCTGGGCATACACTCTCTTTTTCTGTAGTGTGATGGTGAGCTGAGAAAACAAGAGCAAGGTGGTCTTGGTACACGCCCAATAAACCACCCCTGAGGTCAGAGAATGGGGGCCGGGAGGTGCCCGAGACAAGTGGGGACACCTTTCTTTCCTGTCTGAGCACATTGGTCAGGTCAGTGTTTCCCCCACCCACTCTCTGGCTCTCCCAGGGCGAAGGAGGGAAACGAGGCCGCATCTGCTCGCACAGCGCCCCCTGGCCTTCCCTCGGGAGTGCGCAGCTCTGCACCTCCGGAGAGTAACGGGTCGTGGGGAGGGCTCCTGGGAGGGCAAGGAGCGGAGCAGGGCCGCTCCAGCGCGCGGAGATAAAAGCAGGAAGGCGAACAGCCAGCTCGATTAGCACGTTCTCCTGTTGATTACCAGGGTCTGCTCGGAGCAGGGATGACTGCTGCTTGGGGCCCGGACTGAACGTGAGGGCGAGGGAGGCCAGGGTGGTGGTTCTACGGAAAGCCCTTCCTGCGTACTGCCCGCGGGCGGATTTCGGACGTGCAGCCCCGGGTGCAGCCCCGGGGTGCTGACAGCTGGCGGGGCAGCTGCCATGGGGCTGTGCTGCTGCAAGGACTGGAGAGGACACCTGCGAGCGCCCAAAGGTAACTCTCCGGGGTGCACGTGCGCCGCGGGCTGGGGACCTCTGCTCTCTGCTACGGTGCGCGTGTGCCGCCGACTTTCTCCAGCTGCGGCTGGGGGCTGGCAGCGCTTCCTCCGGGCCTTGTCCGCCCAACACCTGCCTCAGCCCTAGAAACGACTAAGGCGTGGCAGCAAGTCCCGGAGTCCCCAAACTTTGGAGCGTGTGTCCAGCGCCTCCCTTGCTCTGCGGTGCTGGCTGGGGCCTGAGGTCTGGCGTCTGGCCCAGGACCGGAGGGGAGTGGACTGCGGGCTCCTACTGCAGGTCCGGCCAAGTTCTCCGCTAGGGCGGAGGAATCCCGGGAGGCCCGCCCCGAGCACAAGTTTTTAGCAGACGGAGCCCGGCCAGCGCCTGGCACCGTCTCTGCAGCTTAAACCGCCCGGGAGCGGCCCATTCATTCTCCTTGCCGCCTCTTACAAACCTGGACTCAGTTTTCCAAAGGTCACGGCTGTAGCTGCTTGCGGACTGCAGCGTCTGGGAGAGGGCTCCAAGCAAAGAAAACCCTGAGAGCTTAGCCTCCTCGTGCTGGGGACCTTCCAACTTAACTTTGACTGACTGAAATGATCCCTGTGTTTTTTGGAAACATCGTTAGGCTATCCCTGCAGTGTAGTGCTTTCCAAACTCATCCAACCCTGATACGCGCCTGTCCACCCCCCCACCCCCCCACCCCCCCACCCCGCACCTGGTTAAACATTTAGATCTCTGGGCCCACCTTGACCTGGATGGGCTCTAGGGAAGGACCTTGTAGCTGTGTATTTAAGGACTTGCCCAAGTGACTGCCTTGACCAGGTGAGTTAGGAAACCTTGCAAGTAAACTATAAGGTCAGCGCAGCTTTTTTAAGAGTGGGCACCAGGACCCTGTTCCTTGAAAAGTATATTTTGGAACCAGATAAAGAAGAGGAATGTAAATGTATCAGTCAATCAGCTTCAGGGACTCCTGTCCAGGTGCTAATGATGCCGTAAATGTACAGGCCTGATTTACAAAGAGTTTGAGGTAGCTTATAGCATGTATAATAAATAAATATAAAACGCTAAACAGGCCTTACATTTAAACTGGACATATGGAGCAAAGAGAGAGAAGTTAATCCTGCCATGAGAAAGACACTGTCTGTGGCTGGCCACTTTGCAGCCAAAACCAAATAGGAAACATGAATAGTCTCATAGTTCTCATTGTCCCAGAGCAACAGTTATTTTAACATTGCTTTAAAAACGAAAAAAATTGCATGTGGAATTTCATGTTTAGAGGGGATTGAAAGCAGTAGGACGGAGAGGGCAAAGTCTTATTCCACGCTGGCTGAGGGCAGGTCAGGGCCCAGAGCAGAGCAGGGAAGATTTCACTGGGAGGTCTGGCAGGGCTGGAGTAGCTTTTGTCTTTCCTGACTCTGGAAGCAAGGCTGGGGGTGGGGGTGGTGGAGCCGGAGTCCCAGAAGCAAGGGTGGATTTGCAAGGCTTTGGTTAGGAAGAGTACATACTCTATCTACTTACAGCCTCAGAAAGGAGCCAGGGGCAACTCCTGCTAGGTTTATATGCTGGGGCTGTGCCCCGGGCTACACCTATTCCAGTAAAGAACAAGCCTGGCGTGGGAGTGTTTCCCAGCTTGTCCTCACCCTCCATGGACCTGGACACACAGCTGGCCCCAGCAGCCTGGGAACAGGGATTCAGTCTGAAGGGCCCATGAGGTCCCGCATCCTGTGTAAATTTGAAAGGCTGTCCCAGTCTGGGACCTGGAACAAGAGGGGTCTGGGAGCACTGTGGTGTCCGAATGCACTTGCCCTCCGAAGCAGGCAGCCAGCCACTGCCCATCAGAAAAGATCATCCATGGTTCAAGAAAGGCAGCCATTTAGTTTTTCAGTGTAAAATCTCCAAAGGTCCCAGGGGTGTCCAACCTGTGGCCCAAGGGCTGAGTGCAACCTGGAATGGCTGTGAGTACAGCCCAACACAAAATTGTAAATATACTTAAAACATTATGAGATTTAAAAAATATATTTCTTTTTAGAGAGGGGAAGGGAAGGAGACAGAGTGGAAGGGAAATAGCATTGTGTGAGAGAAAAACAGTTGCCTCTCACACAGCACCAACTGGGGGGGAGCCACCATTTGGGTGGGACCCAGCCCCCAACACAGGCATGTGCCCTGACCACAAATGGAACTGGCGAACTTTGGGTTTGCAAGTTGGCGCTCAATCCACTGAGCCACACCAGCCAAGGCCATAATGAGATTTTTTTTGTGATCACGTGTCACAGCGTATTTAATGTGTGACCCAAGGCAACTCTTCTTCCAGTGTGGCACAGGTTTTTCAATGTAAGACTTCTCAGAGCTTTTAATATAGTGATTGCTTGTGCATCCCCTAGTCAGGTGGATGGTAGGTTCAATCTCCAAACCTGCGCCAAGGGAACTGGCTTTTATATAGCAGCTCATGGCACTGCATCTTGGGGCGCACTTTGAGAAATGCTGCTTTAGACAGTAACTGATTCAGTTGTCATAGCAGTGTTGTAGTACAACTGTTCCCAAGGGGTGTGTGTGTATTGTATGTTTAGCTTTCTGACTTTACACACTAGAAATGTGTGTATGTATTTTATTTAAGAAAAGATCAGAAGAGAGTGCATTAGTCATCGATATAATTTAAATTTTCCCAAGAGAATAGCTGTTGTTATTAATTTTATTCTTGGATATTTCTGGATCAGAACTTATACAACAATATTTGACCATATTCTCATTGTGTAAAAATGTAATTGTTAAAGTTTAAGAATTTAAATAGTAAATCACAAATTCCATGAAAAGAACTGCAAAAATAATCGTCACATGCCAGAATCACCATAGTGGATCTAGTCATCGTGCTTTTACAGTCCAAAGCCTGGCACTCTCTCCAGGAGTTGCAGAACTGCACCTGGGCAGCTTGGACTCCGGAGGGAGTGCTAGAGGTGCTTTTTGGGGTGTGAGATGTTGTGATGTTAATCACACCATCATATGCAATACAGATAGTTGCACATGGAGCAGTCCTGGGTCCCTGTATTTCTGAAGAAGCTGAAAGGTCAATGAGTAGGAGCTGATGTGGAGAAGCATTACACCCACTTTAAAGCAGAGCTCAAGTGGCCCTGGCTAGTGTAGCTCATTAGATTGAGTGAGAGCCTTTGAATGAAAGGGTTGCTGTTTCAATTCCCAGTCAGGGGGCATACCTGGGTTGTGGGCCAGGTCTCCAGTAGGGGGCATGCGAGAGGCAACCACACACTGATGTTTCTCTCCTTCTCTTTCTCCTCCCTTCCCCTCTCTAAAAGTAAATAAAATCTTTTTTTTTTTAATTAAAGCAGAGGGCAAGTGTACTTGTTCTGAACTCTGAGGATACTGTCTGATTTCATTGTTTCTGGACAGTGTTTCCAGATGTGTCTGTTATGTAGAGCTCTGTGGGGGGTATGTTCAGTGGCAAATTTCAGTTTCTTCAACTTTGCACTGTGGTGCAAGCCTGAGACAGAGGAGGCAGTATAAGAATGTATCATGGAGTCAGCTTCTGTTCAAGGCCAGGGAGGGTGCCAGGGCAGACTGATGGGCCCCTAAGGCCTTTGAGGAGCACTGGCCTCCTGCTGTCACTTCATCCCCAAGTTCACCCATAACACCTCCTGGTTTCAGCATCGGGAGCCTTCTCTGCCTTCTGGGATCTTGCTCCCTGTCATGTTCTCTTTCTCCCCAACACCCTCACCCTTCCTTGTACTGGCTCCTCATTAGCCCACAAACCTGCCTGAATCATTCATCAGAGCACTTTTTTAAAAGCCAGTCTCTTCACTGTGTGCTCACAAGCCTTCCTGTCTCACCTTCCCTCTATCACTAGCTCCCCAGGAATAGTCTTCCTGGCCCTGCTTTCCCCTTATCCTCCTCCTGTACTTATTCCTGTCAGCATGCTGCATCTAATGACCAGTCCTGGTTCTCTGAGCACCTAAGAGCCCCCCACCTTCTACCTCTCCTTGACCTGCCCTCTCTGACATCCTGCCCCCTTTAATACACCACATTCAGATGTGAATTCTTTTTGTTTCACATTCTGAGCTCAGTCTTCCCAGGTCCCTGATGATTGTGATTGCCTCTAAGCACACAGTGCCGTCTGCAGTGCCCATCTCCAGCTTGCCAATCCAGAAGTCAGGCTGAAGTCCTGGGCTCCTGCCAGGTTTCCTGGCTTTCAGCCCTGTACTGTGCTTCATTTCCCACAAGCAAAGGCTGCCCTCCTGACCAGGGCAGTGTCCCCATCCCTGTCCCCAAAGTTACTGTGACACCTGTGCAGACCCTCATCATCAACAGTGCTGGCTTCCTGACTGGTCATCCACAGTTTGTCCTTGCCTCTTCCAGTTCACTGCCCAGGCTAGCCTCCCGTGCACAGCTCCTGTCACATTCTGTCCCTCTTCGGACTGTGTTTCTGACCAGAGTGCCTCTGGAAAAAGCCCAGCTTCTTAGCCCTGCTGGCATTGGATGTCTCCCTCCCATCCCCCTCTCAGCTTCCCCTACCACAACCTGGACCTCTCTGGTCCCTGTCCACACCACAGCCTCTCACAATATCTTCAATTTGGCCTGAGGAGGTCAAGTCCTCTGAAAGGTGGCCTGCACGTGGAACCTTCTGATACCCAGGCCCATGGGTCCAGTTCATTTCATTCTCCAGTACCTGGTTGGTCTAGGACTGGCACTCTAGCTGACAGTCGTCTTGTCACTGTTGTGATATGGCACCAGGCTCAGCAGAGAATTGGTGCTCAGTGAACACTGGCAGGAGAGCAATGGGTGCAGCAGAGATGGGAGATGGTTATGTTCACCTTCGTCTGTTCATGTCACCTGACGTCTAGAGATCCCAGCGTTACCCCAGCTGAGAGTGTCCAAGCCCAGTTGGTGTAATTCTCTGCTGTGATATAGTGAGGCATTGGGCATGGACTCCATGCCCCTTTTCTGATGGACAGAAGGCTTTCCAGGTGCCTGGTAGCTAGCATGCAGAGGCCAGTGGGCCAGGCAGGAACACTACCGCTGCTGCTGTTGTGCTCAAGTCTCTTGTTGTCCCAGAGAAAGGCAGACAGAGGTGTGGCCATCACTCGGTGTGAATGATAGAACTGGTTTTACTATGGAAACTCCTGTACAGCTTCTCTTCTTGAGAAGCTTCCATTTTTCTTGAATCCTTCCAAGATGGCTAATTGGAAGCTGCCATCCAAGCTTTTATTCATTCATTTACCAATCTTTGTTGGGCACCTGCTCCATGGCAGTCCTCATCCCCTGGGGAGGGACAGCATCTCCCCCGATGATGCTCATAGCCTGGCCAAATGGAGACCAGGAAACTGACACTGCAGGCAAAGCAGAAATTCAGTGAGACAAGCAAGCCTGGCTATTCTGAGTGGTTCAGAAAATGCCCAGGCCAGCTGGTCCCCGAGCTGGGTTCTTCACAGAGGAACAGCTAGTCCAGCAGAGAAAATAGGGAGGGACTTTCCAGGAGAGGTGAGCTGCAGTGGCCCACCTCTGTGAAGCACAGGGTTTCCTCCCTCTCTGGTGCTCCTTTCCTGTGACTGGTCGCAGGGACCTGCATGAGCAGTTGCCCCTCAGGCTCACTTTGGCACCCCCCCCCCCCACCTCTTGCCAGCAAACTTCAGAATCACTGAACACATCTCAGTCCAGGCCTTGCTCTGAACACCAGACCCACTTGACTCCTCCATTGAGTGTCTCCTGGACTGGAGATGGGCCAAAGCTAATCAGCCTAAGTCTAAACTCTTGATTTTGTCCTTCTGCTCTAATTTCCATCACCAAGTCCTGCCACTTTTATTTCCAAAATGCATCTGAAGCCTCTTTGCTTGTCTGTATTCCATGCCAGGCAGCCCTGTTCAGCCACCAGCATGTTGCTCGACTGCACCAACAGCCTCCTGATGGGTCTTCAGCTTGGGTTGTGCTCCAGTGCATTCTCTAGTAGCAGCCAGGGACTGTTCAAATTGCCTATAGGATCTCATTGCTTCCTGTTCACCAGTGCTCAGACTGGAATGGCATTCACAGAGAACTCATAGAGCTTCAGGTTACAGGGATTGCTCCCATGGGCCAGAGCTCTAGGGCCTCTCCTGTCTGTAGCTCAGGGTTTGCATAGGTTGAACTCTGTTTCTGAGAAGTGTTCTTCTTTGTTACCCCTTTCTCATTCAAGTGCCCTGAGCAGCAAGTAGCCCTGTGGGTCTTTCAAAAAGGAAATCATATAACTCAGTTGGTTAGAGCATCACCCAGGTACACAAACGTTGCAGGTTCTATCCCTGGTCAGGACACATATTAGAGTAAACCAGTGAATGTGTAAATAAGTGGAACAACAAATCAATGTTTCTCTCTCTCTCTCCCTCTCCTCCCTGCCCCCCAAAATCATTTTTTAAAAATATTTTATAAAGAAGTAGAAGAGAGAAACCAGCCTCAGGCAGAGGATTTGGATCCATTTCCTAGCCAGGAAACCGCAGACTACCTGTTACCTCTGTGAGTCTCTGTGTCCCCACCTATAAATGGGGACAGGAATGCCAAACTCAAGAGTTGTCAGAAGGCCCAGTGATAGTCCTAGCTTTGCTCCTTTCTAACTGGATTACTGCTCAGAATCTTAGTTTCTTCATCTGTAAAGAGGGAGCCAGGTAAGATAGATGATCTGTGGGATTCCTGTCAGCTTGAAGCTCAGGTGACCCTCTGAGGAAACTCAGAGCTGCTCTCTGCTCCTAGTAGGGCATTAGAAGGCCATTGCCCTTTCCCAGCTCTTCCAAAAGAGGGCTCAGCCAGTGGTCATTTGGCTGTATGTGTGGGGGATGTAAGGCAGGAAGGTCAGTGCCCCCCCCCCCTTAGACAAAGTTTATAAGCAGAACTGTTTAACCAGCATGTAGCCACAATCAACACTGCTGTCCCCTGGGGCTTTGGGGTGTGGGTGGAGGTGGACTTATGGCCTCAGTCCTGGGGGAGGCTGAAGTCTCTGACCTTCCTTGACCATTAGGGCAGCAAGCCTCCCAGAGAGCTCAGGAGTCCTGAACTCCTCAATGGAGAAAGAAAATGCCTGGTGGGGTATTTTTTCATCCTATTAGTCTGTGTTCCTTGGTGCCGTATTAGGGGTCTCTTCTTCAGGAATCCTGGCACCAAAATGGGGAACACGCAAATGAAGTGAACCCCTAAAATAGTTTTCCTTGTCCTTCCTTCCCAACCCAGCTATGTAGTTCATGCATATCCTGGCCGAATTACATCTTTTGCATGAGGTCTTCCCACAAATACTCCATCACTAGACTCTTTAAAATAGTTTTATTGAGATCTATGTCACATATCATAGAATTTATTCACTTAGACTGTACCAATCCCTGATTTTAGTATATTCACAGAGTTTGGCAACCATCACCCAAATCTGATTTTAGAACATTTTTATTACATCCCAAACAAACCTCATGCCCATTATTAGCCATCACTTTCCATCCCTAAGACAACCCACCCGCTTTGTCCCACCCCTCAACTCCACAACCACTGAACTACTTTTATACAATATATGGTCGTTTGCGATTGAGTCACTTAACTTAGCATACTGTGTTCAAGTTTCATCCATGTTGTAGCATGTATCACTAGTGTATTCCATTTTATGGCTGAATATAGTCTTAGTGTGAGTATACCACATTTGTTAATCCTTCACCAGTTGATGAGCATTGGACTCCAGTTTGCTGGTATGTTATTGAGGATTTTTGTGTGTGTTCAAAGGGGTGTTGGTCTGTAGTCTTTCTGCAGTGTCTTTGGTTTCTTATCAGAGGACTGCTGGCTGCACAGGAGTTGGAAACTGTCCCCTCCTCTTCTGTTTTTGGAAGAGTGTGGGAACAGTTGACAGTAATTCTTCATATGATTGGTACATTCACCAGTGAAACTGTCTGGTGTTAATTCTTCTTAAATGATTGGTAGAATTCTTCAGTGAAACATTTTGGCACATTTTGAAGTTCCCCAGTCTCTTGTTAAAGGTTTATTTGATTTTCTATTTATTGAGTTGATTTGGGCAATTTATGTCTTTCTAGGAATCTGTCTGTTTTATCTAATTCATCTAATTTGTCGGCATACAGTTTTTGAAATAGAAAATCCTTTTTATTTCTGTAAGGCTGGCAGTGGTATCCATTCTTGCGTTACTGACTTCTATGATTTTTTTCTTGGTTAGTCTAGCGAGTTTGTCAAATGTGATCTTTTCATTCAGAGAACCAATTTCTGTTTTTATTGACTTTCCTCTATTATCTTTTGAATCTTTGTATTCTTTATTTTCACTCTAATCTTAGTTATTTCCTTCCATCTGTGTATTTTGGTGGGTCTGTTCTTTTTCCAGTTTCTTAAGGTGTAATAGGTTAAGAAATTGTAAGGTTAGGTTATTGATTTGAGATATTTTTTCTTGTATAATGTAGTCATTCATACGTATAAGTTTCCCTCTGAGCACACTGTGTCTCCTAAGTTTTGGTATATTTGTTTTCATTTTTATTCATCTCAAAGTGTTTTTTAAATTTCTGTTGTGGTTTCATCTTTGCTTATTTAGGACTGAGTTGCTTAGTTTTCACATATTTATGAATTCTCCAAATATTCTTTTCATATTGATTTTGAATTCCAAACCTCTGTAGTTGGTGAATATACCTTCATATTTAAGTATTAAAACCTTGCTTTATGATTTGGCATATGGTCTATCCTGGAAGATGTTTCATTTGTACTTGAGACAAATGCGTATTCTACTGTTATTGGGTAGAGTGTCCTATGGATGTATATTAGGTCGAGTTGGCTCCTTGTGTTATTCAGGTCTTCTTTTTTCTTATTGATTTTCTGCCTAGTTGTTCTATCTATTTTTGAAAGTTGAATACTAAAGTTTCCAGTTATTATTGGAGAATCTCAATTCAATGCTGTCCATTTTTACTTCATGAATTATGGTGCTTTGTTGTTAGGGACATATATGTTTATGATTTTTATATCTTCCCGCTGAATCAAATCTTTATCGTTATAGGACATTCCTCTTTGTCTCCAGTAAATTTCTATCTTGAAGTCTTATTTTTTCTGATATTTGTATAGCAACTCTAGCTCTATTTTGGGTATTGTTTGTATAGTGTATCTTTTTATATCATTTCACTTTCAGTCTATTTGAGTATTAAAATCTAAATGTGTCTCTTGTATGCCCTGACTGCTGTGACTCAGTGGATTGAGTGCCAGTCTATAAACCAAAAGGGTTGTGGTTTGATTCCCAGTCAGGGGACATGCCTGGGTTGTGGGCCAGGTACCCAGTAGGGGGCATGCTAGAGGCAACCATACATTGATGTTTCTCTCCCTCTCTTTCTCCCTCCCACTCTCTCTAGAAATAAATAAATACATAAAAAATCTTTAAATGTGTCTCTTGTAGAAAATAATTTGATTATTTTTTAAATCTATTATGTCAGCCTTTGCCTTTTTGTTGGAGTGTTGAGTGCATTACATTTAATGTAATTGCTGATAAGGTATGTTTATGTCAACCAGTTTACTGTTTGTTTTTTGTAAGTCTCTGTCTTTTTTTCCTATTCTTCCCTTTCTGCTTTCTTTTTGTGTTAAATAGATGTTTTCTTTGGTAACATTTTAATTTTCTTATTGTTCCTCCACAGTATTTTTTAAGTTATTTTCTTAGTGGTCAGCCTTGGGATTGTAGTTAGCTTCTTAGTTTAACACAATCTAGTTCAAGTTAATACTACCTTAACTTCAATAGTATACATTTTCTCTCCAATATAGCTCTGTCCCCTCATTCTCCTTTGTGTCATTATTGGCATACTAATTACATCTTTATGAATTATAAGTCCATCCACACAGTTTTATAAGTATTGCTTCATGCAGTTATCTTTTAAATCACATAGAAGAGCTAAAATAAATTTATGCTGTCTTTTATATTTAACTATATAATTATTGGTGTTCTTTATTTTTTTTACATGGATTTGAATGACCATCTAATGTCCTTTCATTTCCCTGAAGGATTCCCTTTAGAATTTCTTGTAGTACAGGTCTGCTAGGATAGAGAACTGAATGCTCTTTTTGTTTTTCTGGGAAAGAATGTCTTAATTACTCCTTTGTTTTTGAAAGATGGTTTTTCTGGATATAGAATTCTTGGTTGATAGTCTTTCCTCCTCCCAGCATTTTGAAAATGTTATCCCACTGACTTCTAATGTCCATGGCTTCTGATGAAAGTGAACTGTTAATTTTATTGTGAATGGCTCATATGTGATGAATCATTTTTTTCTTTTACTTCTTTTAAGATTTTTTTGTCCTTGGACAGTTTACTATAATATGTCTATGTGTGAGTCTCTTTGAGTCATATGTAGTCATGTGTAGTATGCAGCCACTGAAGTCTCTCATTAATTAGTTTAGTGGTCAGCTAATGATTTGTCAGAGGTATAATTAAATGTCTTGGCCCTGGCTGGTGTTGCTCAGTGGACTGAGCATGGGTTGTGAACCAGAGGTTCGCGGGTTTGATTCCTAGTCCGGGCACACGCCTGGGTTGCGGGCCAGGTCCCCAGTGGGGGCCATGTGGGAGGCAACCACACACTGATGTTTCTTTCCCTTTCTTTCTCTCTCCCTTCCCCTCTTTCAAAAAATAAATAATAAATAAATAAAAATAAACGTCTTGAACCAATAAGACTTCTACCCTTTGCTGAGTGTGTGTGTTGGGGCACACCTTCAGTGCTTAGGTGGTTTATGACTCTGCCTTAGGCTTCACTTTGGGCTTGTGCAGGGACTCAGAATCATCCAGAGATGAGAAATTGGGGGCCTCATAGGTCTTTGCTGCTCATGGGCACAGCTCTCCACATGTACATGACCTTGTAGTGTTCCAGAAATATGTCAGAGCTTTTTAGAGCTCCCAATAGATTTCTCATGGCCAGCTCATGTTTGCTTCAATTAGTATCATATGTTTAGGCAGCTGTCATATTAAAGAATTACCACCGATGGTTTTGACAAATGCCCTGGAACTAGGGCTTTTCCACAAGTGAGTCAAGTAAATTAATGACAATTCTGTGTAAATGGGGCTTTTTCAGGGTGTGGCAAGACAGGTGAAATTGTGACAGTGCCCTGAGGATAAGACAGTGCTCTGGGGATGGGACTTTCTGAGATGCTACTTCATATCAAAGTGTGTGGGCAGATAGTTAGGTCTTCTCTGGAGGCCTTGTCCTTCTTACCTAAACTTCACCTACATGCCAAGTGGTGGCGTGGATGTCAGTTTAGGTGCCTGAGGGGTTGATATCATTGAGGCAGTGTGAAATGCTGGAAGCTCATAAAGTGGGAGTTGGGCAGATTTTGTTTTGATTTCTGATTCTGTCACATACTATCTGTGCAGCCTTGGGGACAAGTTACTTCTCTGAGCCAAAGAAGGGTGCCTTCCTTTGGACATTGGTATACCAGCAACCTCACCAGGTATGTCAGTGGAAGAATTAAATTGACCTCTATGTAAGGTTGCTGGCATACACACAGAAAAATGCCCAATAATGGAAATAATTATTGTTTGGTTTGAGACTTAGCATAAGACTCTAAAAAATGATGATGCCAGTGCTGTTTTATTACAATAAAAGCACTTATAATACATACAATACTCACTATGTGTCAAGCCTTGTCATAAACACGTTTAATGCTCACAATAACCCTCCAGTGGGTTTTATTATTAGTGTCATTTTAGAGATGAGGAAACTGAATGGAGTTTCCTGCCTCAGGCCACTTAGAGCTGGGATATCAATTCAGGCTGTCTGGCACCAGGGTCTGCACTTTTAACCTGCACTCTGTGTTTATATTTAAATACCACACGGTGTAAAGCCTGGTGTTCACTTTAACAACTAGCAGTGGAAAACACTAAAGTGAGAGTAAAACAAAAATCAGCTATGCCCTTTAATAATGAAACTTGGAACAAAAGGACTGGACACTCCCTAGTCAACAACCAATTTGGAAAAAGTCAAAGGTTGGTCACAAACCAGCAGCTTCTTCTTTGTGGCTTTGGCAAGGCCCAGTTCCTCTTCTAGGGATCAGTCACGCACAGGACGTGCCCACCCCATCCAGTCAGAGTTCGTCTTGGGGCAGGGGGTACCGCCTCGGTGCTGCCCTGTCCCTGAGCCTGCTCAGACTCACAGAGACTGAGGCCGTGGCACTTTGACCCCTCCAAGCTAGCTCCCCTTGCCCATACCCAGAAGCCACAGCACCAGTAGTGGGCAGTTGATATTTATTTTATTTTTTAAGATTTTATTTATTAATTTTTAGAGAGGTGAAGAGAAGGAGAATGAGAGGGAGAGGATCATCAATGCGTGGTTGCCTCTCATGCATCCTGTACCAGGGACCTAGCCTGCAACCTAGGCATGTGCCCTGACTGGGAATCGAACTGGCGACCCCTTGTTTCCCAGCCCACGCTCAGTCCATTGAGCTACACCAGCCAGGGCCTGAGCAATT
Source organism: Sturnira hondurensis (assembly GCF_014824575.4). NCBI lineage: Eukaryota > Metazoa > Chordata > Mammalia > Chiroptera > Phyllostomidae > Sturnira > Sturnira hondurensis. Next base: position 1,507,886 of record NW_028081756.1, on the reverse strand, counting down.
GATGTTTAATAATATGGCGCTCACCTTGACACACCAAGGCTGTACAGGGACAGGTATTCCTGTGAGTTCAATTCTGTCTTTTATGACTCAAATGTGCCCTCTTTCACAGTGGCCACTGCCTATTCTGAGACTTCTCTGAAAGTGCAGAGCACAAGGTGTGGATCAAGAGCTAGTGTAAAGCCCTCTGTACTTGCCCTCCAGCATCCTTCTCAGACCTGCTCAAAGGAGGACGCTAACCTGTAAGCTGTCAGCTGCCTTCCCATCCAGGAGGTCTGAAGCTATGGTGGATATTCAGATGGCACTCACCTGAATGACTAGGAGCTTTGTAAAGGACTGAAATACTTCTGTACCAGTTAGTAAACTGTTACTGTGCCCAGCCTTCCTTCCTGGAGCTCCTCAGCATTCTCACTATCGAGTACCAAAAACTTGATGCTGGGCCCAGCAGCACCACCTAGCCCTGGGTACGAGCAAGCTTATGGTCCACTTCTGTTCTGATTGGTGTCGGTCTCTGCAGAGTCAATTTTTAGGTTTTTGAATACTACCCAGTCTTCTACAGCAACTCCTGGAGGGAGAGAGCCCCTGAACTTAGGAGCAAAGAAATCTTTGAGGTTAGGTAGTTTCCAATTCTTCACTTTTCTGATGACTAGAGTCAGATGAAGAAAGGCCTGTGTCACTCTCCAAGAGCACAAAGCTCATTTGGACAGAGTGTGAGCCCTTGTAGGTTGGGGGTGCAGGATGTGGGTACAGCATGAAAGACATTCCAATGTCAGGTCACCCTAGTTTCAAATACTGACGTTCCCACTTTGACCTGCTGTGCCTCCGTGTGAGCACCTGGGCTCTGGGCCCCCACATGGCTAGGAGAGCCCTGCCTCGCCACTGCAGGAGGACATGGAGGGAGAGGACTTGTGTATGATGAGCACCCACCAACACTCTTCCCATGACAGTCAGGGCTGCTGAGGTTCTTTAGGAAACACCAGCACCTTCTAACTTAGCAAGGCCCCCGCAGCCATGTCCAGGGTCACCTGCCTGCAAACAGGCAAGCTCATTTCCAGTGAAGGTGTATCAGGGGTGGGTTAAACAGAGCATCCACCACTCAAACTCTGAATCCATCTTGCTAATGAGCGAATTGTTGGTACTTATAACATACAGGCTCAGAGGGGGTGAGCTGAGAGGTCCTCAGGTCACCTAGTTCCACCTTTTTGTTTTCCAAGTGAGTTTTTTAAAGGCCCCCCAAAGAGGAAGTGGCTTGCCTAAAACCAAAGAGCATGTCAGTGACCCAGCTGGCCCATGGTGCCTTGAATCTGGGGGGCCCCGTGCTCTTGACTTTGAGCAAAATCGCCAAACTTCGTTCTAATTTATTCCATATGAAGTGAAGGCGAAGAACTGTGCTGGGATACTTATAGAGCAGATATCGCACCTTCCTTACTCCAAAACACTTAGTGGAGGAAGGAGCAGGACATACAAGAGTTTTCCAAGGCCAGGATAAAAACTGGGGGAAGGGAGCTGATGGATGTAAGGGAACCACCCTTACATGCTAGCCCTGACAGCTAGGTGGGCACAGTCAGCCCCCTGGATGTGTCCCCGCTCTGAATGCATTCCATCAAAAGTGATCCTTTTTCTGTTGTTTCAACCTTTTCCAAGTACCAGAAGGGACAAACTACACTCAGATTTAAGATTCTCTACTTTGCCAGAGGCCATGGGCCTCTCTGTCGCCCTGTCTTGCTCATTTGCTTTGATGCCACAGACCTGATCATCTTTTGCTTTATTCATACCCGGCTCAGGTATGAACCCAAGAAGATGGTGGGTTCATACACTAACAAACCATCTTCTCCTTCTCTTTCCTGGTCAGATCTTTTATAAGGGGCGTGGGGGAGGACAAACAAGGTGCAGTGAGGGCTTTGAGATTCAGAAGCTGCAACACTGTTAGCTGTGTTAGCTGTTCCCAAGGGAGGTGGTCATCTGCTCCCCTGGAAGACAAAAGGCCTGGATGCTTCCAATTTGTTCCCAGGCAGTCATCTCTAGCCAGTGCCCCAGGAGGTAGGCTGTTTTCCCCAGGAGCCAGGATGGGCCTTCTCTGTAGTTTCTGAAACAAAAGCTTTAACATACATATTACTTGCTAGACATAACTTTTTACCTTAAGCTAAAAATTTCCAAGTCTTGAGTCACCTATCACATCTTGCAGGTGGGGCTGTGGGGACAGAGGTCCTGACAGGCTGGGGGAGTTGGGGGTTTGGCTCCCTGGCCCTGCTGGCCCTGCTGAGGAGGAAAGCACTGAATGTCAGATAGCTGAAGCATAAAATCCTAGCTCTGGCCTCTGGCTGAGAATCCTTGGACAGTTTTCTTCTGTAGAAAGTGGAAAGATAGGACTTTTGTCACGGTTGTCTTGAAGCTTAACCATGAGAACAGATAGACAAACATGTCACATAATTCCAGAAGGAGAGGTTCACATAAACTACAATGTGCATTGGTGCCTCTGGAAGGAGCCATTTTTAAGACTACAATGAACATGGCTGCCTTGGGAGGGGGAGGGGTGTCAGTCACTTAGACTACAATGTGAATGGCTGCCTCCTGGAGTTTTTTTAGGAAGTGGTGCTGGTTAACCGTGAAGGATATGTCCATCCTGGCACTAGCAAGACTTCTTATTTGCCTGGTTGTTTATACCTGGTTGCCAGGAGGGAGGCAGATTGTAAAACCAGCGTGTTGGCTTTTTAAGAACCTGAAAATGTTTGGTAAAAAAGAGTGTGGGAAAGATGTTAGCTAAAGCCCTGTGGTCCACACACCTGCTGGAGGTGGGCCCACTTTTGGCTTTACCTTACCAGGACACATGCAGAGAGGAACAGAGCATCTATTAGCGATCCATGGTGTCTGTATCAAATTAAGGGAATTTCTTATGCACCCCACATAAATTCTGTGGCTCAAGAAATGTCCACAGGACGGGCGAGAGGAAGCAGAAAGGAACTGAGGAGATGGGATGAGTATACAGGCTAGGACATGGGCGCGGACTGCCACTGGTCCCTGGTACTTCCCTGCCATTTGGTAAGTCACCCCACCTTCCCCCTCCTCACCACCCCCAACACACAAACACTAGCCTCATTCTGTGCACTCTACCCATCTCCAGCCAGTGGAACTCCTTATAGGCCTCTGGCTACATCTACTGCCTGTCACCATCTGCTGCCTGTCACCTCCCTGCAGCCCACCCCTCTCTCTGCTCAGACCTGGGGGGTGGGGACCAAACCCACTTCTCCAGGAGGCAGAGAGGAGGTAGATAATGAAACTGGTGATCCTAGGGGTTCCCTCTCACCCATTCCTCCAGGCCTCTGAAGCCAACCAAATCTGGAGCTGGCTGGGTTCCCTCCTCCCCCGACCAAGAAGAGTAATTCCTGTGAGGCAGAGGTTTTGTGAAACAGAACCTTCATCTGCACAATAAAGAGCAGTGGGGGCGGGGACAGAAGCTTCCACATCTACATCCTACTCAACTACAGTGAAGAGCAGATGTTTTTGCTTTTGCTAATTTGGTTTCTTAGATTGCTCTCTGTCTGCAGCTGACCCTACTCACCCTTGGCTCCCTGAGGACTAGGCCACATCTGCTTCATTTTCATGCCCCTAGCTCCTAGTTTGGTGCCTGGCAGAGGTCCAGGTAGGAGTAGGAAGTATCCTTCAGGGCACCTTCTGGGGCAGGGGTGCTACAACCAGCCCTCCTGGGGGCAAATAAGAATTTCCCCCTGACAGACAGAGAAATGGAGATGTAGGCCCTGGGCCGGCCATCATTATTACTGGTGTCAGAATCTATCTAATCGAGTCCATGGGTGGTCAGCCCCTGCCTGGCTGGAGAGGGGCTGGGCACAGGGGAGCAATAACTAGGGAAAGGGTGTCAGGGCAGACAGAGATCCTTGCATCTGTGCTTTTTAAGCAGCTAGGCTAATGGGGACAGTTATTTGGAAGGGGGTGAAAAGGAAGGCCACCAGCATTTTAAATAGATACTTAAAATTACACAGTGATTGTTATACTTAGTCCAAAATGTGCAGTTTCTGGAGTCAAAGTGAGCAGCGTATGGTGGAACTTGAGATGCCCCCTCCCTTCACCAGCATTGGGCCCTCATGCCTGCTTTGGCTCTACCCCTGTCACAGGTAGGCACAGGTAACCAGGTTCTCGGTTATCTCGGACAAGGACATGAACCAAACACACCGAGTATATAGCATGAAGAGGGAGAGCAGATTATTAAGCGATAGCACACTCCATAGGACATGGGAGCAGGCCAACTCCAAGCAGAGATTGACCTCAGGGGCTGGAGGGATCCTATTCCTATAGGGCAGATATTTCCTGGCTAGTTTGGAGGGCTTTTATTCCGCATGTACAAGTAGTTATATTACTTTAAAGCTACTGGTGGTCTCCCATCATTTTCCTTGACTGGCCACTGGAGAAAGGGGTCGCACAGTGCTAATTTATTATAATGCTTTTATAATGAAACGGGGGTCATGCAGCATCTTCTGCAAAGGTGCATTCATGAGTCACCATGATTCAGCACTTTTCCAGAAAGCGAAAACAATCGGTCTTGGAACAGGTGTCTGTATCAATGTCCTTTATGTTAGCCCTGGAACACCTCCAGAGTCTCCTCCTTCCGGGCTCTCTCCTGCCTCACTGTGGCAGGGGTAGGGGTGGTTTGAAGCCCGGCAGGCTGGTTCTTGTTCTCACACTTCCTATAGACTACCTCCACATCCTTCTTAGCCCACCCCCAAATTTATGAGCAAGTTCTGTTGGGTCTAAGATCAAGACAGATCCTGAAATTAGGTGCTTGTCACTCCTGCCATCTGTCCCTCCCCAAATTAACACCAGTTCTCCACTTTGGACATCTGCCAGAACCTCCTGTCTATTTCCTGACCACCCCAGGCCCTTTCGGGTACACTGAGCCATCCTTGGGACCTCAGAACTTTTCCTACCTCGGGCCCTTACAGTTGCTGCCCTTTCTTCCTCTTGACCCATCTATGTCAGCACCTCTAGTCACTGAGTCCTCAGATCAAGAGTTCTCAGGTGGTGTTATAGGAAAGGGGACCGTCCTTGGGCCTCTAGTGCATCCACTTAGGGCTGGCCAGGCGTGGGTGGGTTCTTGACTTTGTGCAGGAAAGATTTCACAACATGAGTCCAGGTGACTTTGAGAGTATGTTTATTAACGCTGGGGACAGTGAAACAAGGGAGGGCTTAGGATACAAGAAACAACAGGAGAGAGACGAAGCAGGACTGCTTTGGCTCCCTAAAAAACACTGTGGGAAAGAAGTAAGCCAGGGCGGAGCTGCTGTCAGCTCGCTGGAGAGTCAGAGAAAAGGGAGCCTTGGTGACAGGTTCAAGGGTTTAGCCCTGGACAGGCTGCCACTGCCCGTTGCTCCCCAGGTTGCAAGTCTCATGTGGTCCCTTAAAGGTTAGGAGATGTGCCCTGGCTGGTGTAGCTCAGTGGAGTGAGGGAGGTCCTTCGAACCACATGATCACGGTTCGAATTCCAGTCAGGGCACATGCCTGGGTTGCAGGTCAGTTCCCAGCAGGAGACTCACAAGAAGCAACCATACACTGATATTTCTCTCTTTCTCTCCTTCTCTTCCCCTCTAAAGATAAATAAATAAAATCTTTACAAGAAACTACCTAGTGAGCTCAACTCTGGGTTATTAAAAAAAAAGTTTAGGAGATGCATGCTTGAGAGGGAAGGGGAAGGGGAGAGGCCCAGGCTGGGTCCTTTGTTTTGAGGGCTTTTGAAAGGGTTGGGGTTTAGGGTAGTATTTCAATAGAATATTGGTTTTCCCAGTGAGCGCTTGCAGGGTCCTGGTCTCCACTGACTGCTCAGCACCAGGACAGGGGGCATTGCAGCTGGTCCTGGCTTACCACCCGCCCACCTGGTTTTGCTGCTTTTTGGGGCCTGGAGCTGAAGTACAACTGAGCTTAGATGTTATCTCTAGGGAGGTGACCTCTGTGTCTGGCTGTAAATTGCCTGACCTTTGTGTTCAGTTATTTGTCTCAGTCCTGAGAAATTTTCCTAGCTTCTTCCTGTCCTGCCTGCATAGGAACCACCCTATCCCTGCTGCAGTCACCCCAGCTGAGCTCACCTCCCTCCTTTGTCCATTTATCCCTAGGAGAAGTCCTAGGAAGTGGGGCCTTGCCTGTCTTGTTCACCTAGGCATCCCACTCCACCCCACCCCTTTGCCAAGCAGGGTGCTGGCACACAGTAGGGTCTTGAGGAATATTTGTTGTCTCGTTGAAAGGGTCCCCCTACACATGCAGCTTGGTCAGGCCCAGCCTGTACCAGCCATGCCCTCCTGAAGAGGTGGGGGAAGAGGCGTAGTTAAAAGTTCTTGGAGCTGCCCTTCACCAGGTGTACCTGGAGCTAATGGGTACCTACTCTCTCTTCTATCCCTGGGCTGGCAATTCTGATACACAAGTCACAAGGCTGCACAGACCATGCCAGCAGGATGGAGTACCCCCAGGCTCCCAAAGCAGTAACCTGCTCTGTCCCATATCCTGGTGGGCTCTCATTCCCTGGTTCATTGCCTGTCCTGCAGCTCTCCCTGGGATAGTTCCCAAATCTACAACCTGCACACAAGCCCCTGGTTTTAGGGAACCCAGATTAAGACAGTATTAGTGCAGGAAAACAATCTCAATAGGAACCTGAAGTAGTAAAAGGCACCAGTTACCTTCATTCAGTACACTCCACCTGAGCCCACAGTGCTTTAGTCATTTGTTATGCATGCTGATGAAATACAGACCTGGAGCAAAGCACTCTACTAGGTTTTAGGAGAGCCACAGGGTTTCATCTCAAAGCTCCAGAGGCCTTGGAGGGGAGGCAGGGCATGGGGTGAGAGGGGCCCATGGAGGCTGGACATGGACTGAGGACAGGACTTGGATGCACACCAAGGCTCCGTCATTACTAGATCCTGAGCTAGGGAAACTTACCCGCTGGCTTCTGCTTCTCCTGTGCACAGTGGGGATGGTAATACATTGATCTCCACAATTGCCTTGGTTTGTAAAGTAGATAGTAAACCCTGCACAGAGTCATTGGAGAGGTCAAATCTAATCACTTGTAGGGAAGCTGGAGCTGAGTAGGCACTTCATAAATGCTAGGCTCCCTTCTGTCCTTAGAAAAATGAATTAAGCTGGACTTCCGCCAAGATGGAGGCATAGGTGGAAACATTGTGCCTTCTCCCACAACCAAGTTTGAATACAACAAATGTTTGGAGAACAAAGACACAGACAAAGAACAGAAAATTGAATTATACGGAAGTCCGATAGCAACAGACCCATTCAACCGGGACCAGTAAGAGGGGCGGAGCCAGCGGCGCAGCAGGGTCCGGCAGGAAAGATCCCCTGACGCCAGGCACGCAAGCAGCCCGAACAAGCCGGGGTGCGGGGCAGACTGACCGTGGTCGCACATTCGCGCACAGTGAGACGGACCGAGCAGGCCCCAGCGGGCAAACCCAGTGGCGGAGGGCTGTCGGCAGTGGCACATTCGCGTGCAGTGGGACGAAACGCTAGGCCCCGGTGACGGTGGCAGCTGCGGTGAAAGCGGCGGGAGGCGGCAGACAAGACCTCCATTGCTCCTCTTTGGCTCCACCCCCATGTAAGCATCATAACCCAGTGACTGAGTTGCCCTGCTCTGGTGAACACCTAGGGCTCCAATCCTGATACGTAACAGGCACGAACAGTCCAAAAGATGGCTCAAGAAGAACTCAAAGCCCCAGAGCTGATAACTCTAAGAGACCAGGAAATAGCCAGCCTCTCAGATGCACAGTTCAAAACACTGGTCATCAGGATGCTCACAGAACTGGTTGATTATAGTCACAAATTAGAAGAACATATGAAGGCTAAACTAATTGAAATAAAGGGAAGTGCACAGGAAACCAATAGTGATGGAAAGGAAACTGGGGCTCAAATCAATGGAATGGACCAGAAGGAAGAAAGAAACATCCAACCAGAAAGGAATGAAGAAATGAGAATTCAAAAAAATGAGGAGAGGCTTAGGAACCTCCAGGACATCTTTAAACGTTCCAACATCCGAATTATAGGGGTACCAGAAGGGGAAGAGGAACAGCCATGAGTGGAAAACTTATTTGAACAAATAATAAAGGAGAACTTCCCCAGTCTGGCAAAGGAAATAGACTTCCAGGAAATCCAGGAAGCTCAGAGAGTCCCAAAGCAGTTGGACCCAAGAAGGAACACACCAAGGCACATCATAATTACATTAGCCAAGTCTAAAATGAAGGAAAAAATTCTAGAAGCAGCAAGAGATAAGGGGTCAGTCACCTACAAAGGAGTACCCATCAGACTGTCAGCGGATTTCTCAAAAGAGACCTTACAGGCAAGAAGGGGCTGGAAAGAGGTATTCCAAGTCATGAAATCCAAGGACCTACAGCCAAAATTGCTTTANTCGGGGTAACACATGCAGGGTTAGCAACAGGGGAGTGGGAGGAGGAGAAGGGGAAGAAGGTACAGAAAATGGCATAGACAGTAGGTAGAAAATCGATAGGGGGGAGGGCAAGAATAGTGGGGGAAATATAGAATCTAAAGAACTTGAGACACGTGGTCATAAACTAAAGGGGGGGAATGGTGGGGGAGGGAGTGTGCGGTTGGAGGGGAATGAAGGGGGGGAATAGAACAACTGTAATGGTATAATCAATAAAATATATATATTAAAAAATTTATATGGGAATATAAAAAAAGAAAAATGAATTAAGCCATTATTCCTTCCAGATCAGTCAGCATAAATCACATTTTTTCCATTCTAAGTACCAGACCTTCTCCTCCTCCACCTGCTTCTCCTGCTTCACAGCCTCACCCTGGAACACTTCAGAACCAGGTCTTCTTCTGGCAGTTGGCGTATTGTATTCCCTTTTAATGTGTGCTACTTTTAACTTTTTTTTTAAACACAAAAGTTATTTTTAAATGGGGTGGAAAGTGAGGAGGATGCTGGCCTTCAGTCAGTGGTGTTCCCAAGTTTCTGTTGAGGCCTGACTGAGGCCTGGCTTCCTGTCTTCCCTGAGACATCTGGAGACAAGACAGGTTGTGGCCTGACCCAGGTCTAGGAGCTGTTGGTGGGTGGTGGCCTAGAGTATGCAATTCTCACAAAGTGTGGCCTGAGTCCTGGGCCCCTGATCTCTGGGTCTCTCCAAGCCCTTGCAGTTTTGCATTTGTTTGTGATAATGGATAGGCCTGTCTCCCCAACCAGGCTGCATTCTCTAAGAGGCAGGGACTCTTGGTTTTGTCACTGCTGAGTTTCTGGCACATGGCACAGTGTCTGACATATAGTAGACCTTCCATAAACATTATTTGTTTAAGGGAGAATGAGATAAGGAAAACTGGGAGTGTATGAGGGAGGAACAGGTAAGGAAGCTAAGAGAAGTGGATATTTGAGCAGGGGACTGATGAATGGGTAGGAGTTTATAGGTGGACCAGGTGGGAAAGGCATCTCCGGAAGAGAGAAGAGCATGTGCAAAGACAGCAAGGGATGAAATGCATGGCATATTCCAGGAACAAGAAGTAGGGCTGAGTGCCTGAAGTATTTAGTGGCCAGTAGCTGGCTAGGCTGGAACAGTACCCTCAGCTGATCACAGAGAAGCCCAGTAGGAAGCAGTGAACTTGGACACCTCCTGAAGGCAGGGGAGAGGCTGTGGTGTGGAATTCTCACCAGGGAGGGGCAGATCTGACTTGCATTTCAGAGAAAGACATCTAGCAGCACCCAGGCAACCTCCAGCTTGTCCTTCACTCTTGCTTCACTTTTGCAGTTGTCCCTGAGAGAAAAATTGCAACCCCATTTCTCTCACAGGTACTGCCCAGAGTAAGATCAACGTGGATTCCCTAAAAACCCAAACATCCCCAGAACTACAAAAGATTTTCCAGGGAGAAAGAATTGAAACTCTTTCAATTTCAAGAATTGAAACTCTGCTATGGGTTTGGGCTGACAAAAAGGGAATTTGGAGCTCAAACCATTTGGAGGATATCTGGACATTTTCTTAAATTAAAAGTACTCAAAGCTCAGGGCAGGTCTAACTCCTCCAGGACCAAACACGAGCTGCTACCTTTGTTAACAATGAAATAGTTTTTAAAAGAAAGTAATCTGTGCCCATGATGACATGCACACAAACATGTCAGAGACTCTAGTGAGAAGTGAGCCTCCTGTGTTCCTGAACCCTTTACCTGCTCTCCTGAAGCAAGCTCAGGTGCCCTGTCGTGCTTGTCTTTTCAGAAGTAGGCACACACAGCCATGACCCTGTGCCTACAAGTCACTTTACATAAATGGCAGCATGTTCTTCACACTGCATTTTGCTTTATCCAAAGAGTGAATTAATTCCTCAGGAATGGATAGTCATTTAAAAATTTAAAGTTCTGATAGATATTGCCCTGGCCAGGTAGCTCAATTGGTTAGAACGTCATCCCAATACACCAAGGTTGCGGGTTCCATCCCCAGTCAAGGCACATACAAGAAACAACTAATGAGTGCATGAATGGGTAGAACAACAAATTGATGTTTCTTCTCTCCCTCTCTCTAAAATCAATAAGTAAAATAAAGTTTTGATAGATATTGTCAAATTATTTCTCATAAAGAGGTTGTCCAAAATCTACTCCTGTCAACATTAAGGGTCTGCCCACTTCCCTCACTGTCCTCCTCTGGTTCTGAGCAACTCCCAGGTGCCCACGTGCCACCATGGCTGATTCCCCACTCAGGGCAAAACCTGCAGCCCCGACTCACTGCCCCCACTGCCTTTGCACATGATGTGAAAAGGTTTCTGTCATTGTTACTTTACTGAAATTTTTATTTATTTATTTATTTTATTAATCTTGGTGAGAGAGAGTGCAAGGAACATCGCTTCATTGTCCATGTATTGTTGCAGTCATTGGTAGATTTTTGTATGTGCTCTGACCGGGGATCGAACCTACAACCTTGCTGTATTGGGTCAACTATTTAACCAACTGACCTACTTGGCCAGGGCTCATTGTCACTTGATATTAAATTCTATTTTTAGTTGTTAAAATAGGTAACATGGTTGAAATATCAAAAGGCAAAAAGTCATTCTCCCTGCACCCATCCTTTTACCCTAGCCACTCACTTCCCACCCAGTCATCTTTCTCCTTCCATAAATATTTTACACATATTCAAAAAGTATATCTTTCATCTTCCCCCACTTCCCCTCCCTCTGCAAAACATGATGGGATGTCATTATTTTTTTTCACTGATCTAGCAGAGAAGATTCCAAATCCGAATATATATTCCTCTCATCTCTTTTTGTTTTTTGCCTTTACACTTTCTCTCCTTTACCATGCAAATATTTTTAACTTTCCTATAGTGAAATTTTGTTTTGTAGTCTCTGGTGTTTCTCTTTAATATTAATTAATTAATTAATTATTTTTAGAGAGTAGGGAGGGAGAAAGAGGGAAATACTGATTGATTGCCTCTCCCATACCCCCACCAGGGGTCCTGGCCCAAAACCCATGAATGTACCCTGACTAGGAATTGATCCGGAGGCCTTTTGGTTCACAAGCCGGCACCCAGTCCACTGAACCAGAGCAGCCAGGGCAATGGCCTCTAGTTTTAGAGTGTAGTTAGACAGGCCTTTACCACTTTGAGGTAATATGAAATTTAACCCACGGTTAACCCTAGTTCTCTTGTTTCATTTTTCATCTTTAAATTCTTGATCTGTTATGAATTTGTATTATGTTATTAGGTGTGATATAAGGATTCAACTTGCTAATATTTTAAAGGATTTTATTGATTCATTTTTAGAGAGCTGGAGGGAGGGAAAAAGAGAGAAAAACATCAATGTGTGGTTGACTATTGAGCTCCCCCTACTGGGGACCTGGCCCACAACTCAGGCATGTGCCCTGACTGGGAATCCAACCAGCAACCCCTTTGGTTCACAGGCTAGTGCTCAGTCTACTGAGCCACACCAGCCAGGGCTCAACTTGTTAATTTTTCATCTAGCTGTTCCTAGTCCATTTACTAAATAACCCATCTTGTACTTGCCCATTTGAAATAACTTCCTAATTTTACTCTGAACTCCCGTATGTGTTGGAGTCTATCTCTGTTTGTGTTATGCAGTACCATGCTGTTTTCATTATTGTAGCTGTATACTGTATTCTGTTTTGATAATTGATAGGTCTTCTCTGACTTCATCATTTTTTAAATGCATTTTCTGCTTTTATTTATGAATGTTAGAATCAAATTGTCTAATTTTTAAAAATGCTATTAGTGTTTTATTGTGTTAAATTTACAGACTAAATTAGAGTAATTGGCATCTCTGTTATACTGTTTTCCTATTTATGTGATGGCATACATTTCTGGTTTTTTTTCTAATTTATAACAGATTGTTATTTCTGAATATAAATTTTGTGTGTGGCTACCTTACTGAATTCACTAATTGCTTGTAGTGCTTTTTCAGTTCCCTGACTTGGGTTTTTGCATATGTAAACAGATGACTGAAAAATAATAACAGCAATAATAATAACCTCCTCCCCCCTCTAGCTTTTATAGTTGTACGTTCTTTCTCTAGTCTGAGGCTCTGGGGAAGACTTCCAGGAAATTGTTACATGGCAATGGTGACAGTGGACACACGTGCATTGTCCCTGGTTGTGATGGCAGTGCTGCTGGCATTTCTCCACTCCACACAATATTGGCCTGGGGTCTACCCACATTGAGGAAGGGTCCATCCATTCTGATTTAACATAGGATTTTTGTCAAAATGGATGTTAAGCATTGTCAAGTGTCCTTCATGTTTTTTAGACCCTGCTGCAGGTCCACCAGTATGCCCCAGCAATCTCTCTTAATAAAATTTACAAGTTTTATTGGATGTTTACCATACGCTGGGCAACTTCTAAGAGCTTTGCATGCTTTAGCTCAGTATCCTTGCAGTAAGTAACCCTATAAGGTAGTATAATTATGACACTCATTTTACAGATAAGACAACAGAGGCTGAGGGAGTAATTTGTCTGAGGTCAGATGACAAATCTTGGCTCCCCATTGGCCCTGTTCAGCAAAGGGAAATCACTTGTAAACTGGTCTTCTAACATGCTGGCCAGTCGCAGATCCACTGTGGAGGGTTGAGGCTCTGCACCCAGGCAGTTGGAAGCAGTCTGACCTCTTGGTGGGCAAACTCTGAGATGGCCCCAGTGAAGCCTGCTTCCTAAAGGTGGGCTGGACCCTGCAACTTGCTTTCAGTGAATAGAAGAATAGGGCAAAACAAGACAGGTTGTCACTTCTGAGATTAGGTTACATAGAGACTGTGGCTTATGTACTGTGTTCCCTCCATTGCAGCAGATCTAAGCCAGGGATGTGAGGAGACTGACAACCTACTTCATTTCTAGGAAGACTTTTTATTGTCTCAAATGCAGAGAGAAGAAGAAGACAAGGGAAAGTAGAGAGAAAGGGTAAAGAAGATGTTGAAAGCGGGTGCACTGCGCACTGACTGCTTGGGGCGTGGGGGCTCTAACTCTCTGCCCTGTGACAACGTGTCTGTGATTTCCTTTACCATCATGGTCCTAGAGAAAGGATGACCAGTGAGGGCCTTCATGTGAAATATCCGGCAGCACTGAAGACAGATGGACACATAGCACACTCTGTTCAGGGGCATGCACTGTTTGCCTAGAGATAAAAAGAAATCTCAGTCAGCACAACTCGAGAAGGAGAGGGGTCAACATACCATATGTGCCCAGTGTATCAGAGATATTGGGCACAGTCTGTGCTGGGACCAAGTGGGGTGGGGGTCTCTGTTGGTGCCCATCCTGCTCAGACCAGCATCCTCCTTTCTTCATAGGATTCCATCTTTCTTCTCAAGATAGAGAGCATGTAGCCCCAGGTAGATATGACCTGCATGAAGGCTTCTGAGGGTTGAGGACCTGCCCTAGGGGTTGCATCCTCTTTCCTCTGGGTGCACTTACCCCAGCTTAACTAAGGGACAGATTCAAGAGGGCCCTAAAGGAACCATTTGGGCCTGACACCTCTGCTCCTCTGAGCCCAGTGCTTCCCCTCCCGACGACTGTTTTGCACCTCTCCCAGCCCCCTTGGGCCAGCATCTCCTCCTGAGTGTCCTTTCAGGGTCATGTTCTCAGCAGGGTCGTAACTAGTCGTATTTGGTTCTGATGTCAGCCATGGTGTCGTTTGTCTGGTTGTGCTGCTTTTCTGAGGCCTAGGTGTATTTGGTGCAGATCAGAACCTGCTTATCCTGGGGGTGGAATGCTGAAGGATTATTCTCTGGCCCCCTTGTCCTCTAAGGGAGTCTATCCCACATGACTAGCAACACGTCAGGGAAGGAAAGGTCAGGTGTGTATCCAAGCCACATGACCAGTGATATATTAGGGGAGAAAAGATTACCCTGGGGGCAAGGTCCTTGTTTTCCCAGTTTGCCCCTTGCTAGGCACCTAGGGCTTTCTGCCCTTATGACCTCTGTACCTGGCCCATCGTCCTTGCTCTGCTCCCGACTAACTGCCTACCACAGCTGTTAGCTGATTTCAGGAAAAGAACCTACCAGTGCTAAGTTCAAATCCTGGCTGTGCCATTGCTCAGCTGGGTGGCCCTGGGCCACTGGAAGCTTTTGGAACCTTAGCTTCCTTGTCTATAACACCGGGATGACAGTGACTACAGGGTATGATTGCACTGATAGAGCATTTGCATGCATTGCCCAGTCCACAGCGTCCTTATCTCATTCAATCCTCACCAGAACCTCACAGGTAAGATCCAATTACTGACTGCTTGTTGATGAAGAAATGGAAACATGGAAAGATGATGTGGCCAGTGAGCACTTTTATTTTTCAGTCTTCTTGCATGGAGAGAACCCAGAGGCACAAAGCCAATAGAGCTGGGGTCCAGCCCTGTGCTCTCAGCTCCTCACTGCTGGGGTAACAGGATGGACCCAGTGGTAGCCAGACCGCACTTCCTGTGCCCTCTCCGAGAATACAAGGGAGGGAGAGTGCAAGGTGGCAGGTGCCAGGGACTTGCACTGGGATTTCCATTGTAGGAAACCAAGGTAGCCCCTGCACTAGCAGGGTGTCCACTTGTTCCTCCTCGCCCCACCCTGGACAGGTCAACCTTGGACTGTTGAGAGGTACACAGGTTCCAGGAACAATAAAAGGGCCTGAGGACAGAGCAGAGCACATGCCTGGAAGTTACTGCTCCTGCCCTGAGCCACTTGCCTCTGTACACTGCCTGGATTCCCACCACCTGGGTTCCTGCCCAGCCTGGCAGCACCTGGCCTCACTTTTTCCTGCCCCATGCCTTTCTGTCCCATCAGCCATCTGAAGAGCAGGAGACGTATGCCCAGGAATAAATGGGTAGCCAGGGTCAAGGGCAGGCTTCAGGGACACCAGACCAGAAGATGATTAACACTTGAAGGGCAAGTGGCTTTTGGTGGCTCCAAGTAGATTAAGAGAAATACGTGAAGACAGGAGGACACGGAGGCAGATTTTACCCCTGCTCAGGTTCAGCTTGGTGCACCTAGGGATGGGCAGAAAAGCCCAGCTAGCTTATAGGCATCGCCCAGAGCTGGCAATGCACACAAGGGCAGTCTCAGGACATCTGAAGGTGGTCTTCCCTCCTCTCACTCCAGCCCAGTCTGGGTGACCATAAAGGTGTCCAAGCCAGTAGCCACCAGCCAGGTGCAGCTACTGAGCACCTGAAATGTGGGTAGTCCAAATTAAGATGTGCTGTTAGTACAAAATACATACCAGATTTTGAAGATTTAGTTTTATATAGCTCAGTAATTTAGTTTTATATATCAGTAATTTATTTATTTTTTAAAGTATATTTTATTGATTATGCTATTGCAGTTGTCTGATTTTCTCTCCCCTTTACTTCCCTCTGCCCTGCACCCTGCTCCTGTCAGCATCCCCCTCCCCTTAGTTCATGTCCATGGGTCGTACATATAAGTTCCTTGGCTTCTCCATTTCCTATACTATTCTTAACCTCCCCTGTCTGTTTTGTACCTACCATTTATGCTTCTTATTCCCTGTACCTTCCCCACCATTGTCCTCCCTCCACTGATAACCCTCCATGTGATCTCTTTCTGTGATTCTTTTCCTGTTCTGGTTGTTGCTTAGTTTGTTTTTGTTTTTGTTTTTTAGGTTCCGTTGTCAATAGTTGTGAGTTTGTTGTATTTTTACTGTTGTAGAAATACTGTTGTATTTTTACTGTATTTTACTGAGTACTGTTCATAGTTGTGATCTTCTTTTTCTTAGATAAGTCCCTTTAACATTTCATATAATAAGGACTTGGTGATGATGAACTTCTTGAACTTGGCCTTATCTAAGAGCACTTTATCTGCCCTTCCATTCTAAATGAAAGCTTTGCTGGATAGAGCAATCTTGGATGTAGGTCCTTGCCTTTCATGAATTTGAACACTTCTTTCCAGCCCCTTCTTGCCTGCAAGGTTTCTTTTGAGAAATCAGCTGATAGTCTTATGGGAACACGTTTGTAGGTAACTGTCTTCTTTTCTCTTGCCTCTTTTAAAATTCTCTCCTATCTTTAATCTTGGGTAATGTAATTATGATGTGCCTTGGTGTGTTCCTCCTTGGGTCCAACTTCTTTGGGACTCTCAGAGCTTCCTAGACTTCCTAGAAGTCTATTTCCTTCACCAGATTGGGGAAGTTTTCCTTCATTATTTTTTCAAATAAGTTTTCAACATCTTGCTCTTCCTCTTCTCCTTCCAGCACATGTATGATTTGGATATTGGAATGTTTAAAGTTGTCCCAGAGGTTCCTAAGCCTCTCCTCCTTTTTTTTGCATTCTTGTTTCTTCATTCTGTTCTGGTTGAATATTTGTTTCTTCCTTTTGCTCCAAAATGTTAATTTGAATCTCAGTTTCCTTCCCTTCACTGTTGGTTCCCTGTATATTTTTCTTTATTTTACTTTGCATAGCCTTGATTTCTTCCTTTATTTTGCAACTGTACTCAATCATTTCTCTGAGCATCCTGATTACCAGTGTTTTGAACTCTGCATTTGATAGGTTGCTTATCTTCATTTTGTTTAGTTCTTTTTCTGGAGCTTTGATCTGTTCTTTCATTTGGATCATATTTCTTGATCTCAGCACGCCCGTTACATAGTGAGGAGCGGAGCCTTGGATATTCACCAGAGTAGGGCAACTGATGTCCGCGGCGTTGTGGTGCTATCTGTGGGGAAGGGTCAGAGAGGAAACAATACCACTTGCTTGGCTCTTGGCTGGCTTTCAGTCACTTCCCCCACTACCCACAGAAAACTGGGCCCTTCTGGTGCTAATTCCCTGGGTGGGTTGGTTTGTGTATGTATGTTCTAGGACCCTGTGGATGTCCCCAACGAACTCTCCTGTGAGGCTGGGAGTTGCTCCTGCCATAAAACGTCACAGGCTTTTACAGCAGAGGCTTTGAGACTTTCTTTTCCTGTGCTGGAACCCTGTCTCATTCCCCAGTTGTTCCTCCAGGTTTATCCACATGCAAAGGTGGGACCAAAAGCCCTACCTCTCCTACCCAGTCCTCCAGCTGCCACCTTGCTGCATGTCCTTTCCTCCTCGGCTGCCCATCTGCCCCTCCTTCCAGTCTGGATGAATGTTTCTTTAACTCCTTGGATGTCATACCTCCAAACAGTTCGATTTTCTGGTAGTTCTGGTTGCATTTTGTTTTTAAATTTGTTGTTGTCCTTCTTTTGGTTGCCCGAGGAGGCAAAGTCTATCTACCTATGCCTCCATCTTGGCTAGAAGTTTTCAGTAATTTTTTCTTCAATGAAAAGGAAGCTTTATTGAGGATCCAGGGTCACACGGTTCGGGGACAAGGCCATCCTGTGGGTCAGGGAGGTGGTAGAAAGGCCTTATTAAACCTTCTTCTCGGAGTGCAGGTTGTTGGTGCAGCCGCATTTCTTCGCATGGCCATCGGCAGCCCAAGGGTGCAGGCAGAAGCAACACTTGCACCAGACCATCCTGTTGCAGTTGTACTTGTGGGCAAGCTGGCCCAGGGAGGGCTCGATGAGGCCAGCCCATGGATGAAGTGCCAAGTGCAGGGTGGACTCTTTCTGAATGTTGTAGTTTGAAAGAGAACTTTTAAGGTCTGCTCTCTCAGCAACTTTCAAATATGTAATTCGTTGTTATTAACTATAGTTATCATGCTGTACACTACATCCCCATGGCTTATTTTTTTCATAACTGAAAATTTGTACCTTTTAACCCCGCCCCCCCCACCCCCACCTCTGGCAACCACCCGTCTCTTCTCTGAGCTTCGTTTTGTTTGTTTTTGTTATTATGTTTTTTAGATTTGCGTGTGAGTATACAGTATTTGTTGTTCCCTATCCGGCTTATTTCACTTAGCCTAATGTCCTCAGGGTCCATCCTTGTAGATGGCAATATTTCATTCTTTTTTATGGGTGAATAACATTATACATGTATCATGTTTTCTTTATCTATTCATCCCTCAATGTTTCCAGGTCTGGCTGTAGTGAATAGTCCTACAGTGAACATAAGGGTACACATATATGTTTGAGTTATGCTATTGCTTCTGTCAGATAGATACCCAGTGGTCGAATTGTTGTATCATATGATAGTTCTGTCTTGAATTTTTTGAGAAACCACAATTCTGTTTCATAGTGGTTGAACCAATTTATATCCCCACTAATGGTGAACAAGGGTTCCCTTTTTCCACATTCTCACTAACAATTGCTATCTCTTGTCTTTTTGATAATAGCCATTCTAACAGGGGTGAGGTGATATTTCGTGTTTTGGTTTGTATTTTTTTGGTGATTAATAATGTTGAGCATCTTTTCATGTACCTATTAAGACCATCTGTGTGTCATCTTTGGAAAAATGTCTGTATAGATCCTCTGCCCATTTTTAAATATGATTGTTTTCATTTTTACTGTGGAGTTATATGAATTCTTTATATACTTTGTGTATTAACCCCTTATCACACACATGGTTTATAGATATTTTCTCCATCTTTTCCCCAAAAATGGGGATAATGACACCATTTCCCTCGTGAATGTTCACACTTATAAGGTTCCTCAATTCATTAACTTCATGCCTACATCTGAGTGAGTGCTCTGTCTTGCCAGCCACGAGGGTTCAGCTGCTGCTACTACTACTAACCTCTCACCCATCACAGATTCAGTGATGCCCTCCCACGCCAGGCACTGCCCCATGTTCTGCAGGTGTTTATAAAATAGACAGAATAGGGGTGGATCAAAAGTAAAAAGTATACACAATCAGGTTATAAAAGCAAAATACATGTGTACTGGGTTGTGATACAGCTATGGAAAAATTAAGGTCAGGGAGGGGCATGGGTAGTGGTGGGGGATGTGGAGTGAGGTGTAAATAGAGCAGCAGAAAGATTCCCCAAGGAAGATGACATTTGAGGGAAGACCTGACAAGGTAAGGCAGGTTGTGTCAGTATCTGGGATAACTGCTTTCCTGGCAATAGCAAGGGCCGAGCAAACACAGGGACATACCTGGTTTTTCCAGGAATGACAAAGAGCAAAGAGGAGAGCAGCAAGAAGTCAGAGGAGCAGTGGGTGAAGGGATGAGCGGCTTGGAAGACCATTGCAAGAACTTTGTTGAGGCAGCAGTGCTCATGGCAGGATTTTGAGCCGATATGTGCTAGTTTGGGTCTTAAGTAGGCCACTGACTTAGTCTCCTACCTAAAACATCCACAAAAGAAGATAAAATGTAAGAAACATGTTTTTTAAGACACTGAACATTGCCAGTGACAGACTTACTGCCCTGAGAAAGTCTGCAGGCTGTGATGCAGGAAACGGAAACCCAGGTGGAGATCACAGGGCTCTGTGAATTAAGAAGACAGCTTGGAGACAGGAGGTACCAATGCATCTAGAGTTTTCAAGATATAATACCAAGGGGGAAAGAGCTGCTCAGAGGGAGAATCCCTTGGGAACTCATTAGCACATGCACATGGGAAAATTACTGATTTTATTAATCCCCTCAAAAAACCCACAGTTTTTTGTTTTAGTGACTTTGTTTGTATATTTCTCTTTATTTTTCTGGTTAACAAGCTCTTTCTTAAAGTGCTAGGTGGCAAATATTTTAGATTTTAGTTCATATGGTCTGTGCCACATGACATTGTGATGCTCTGAAGCCAATAATCCAATTGGCCAATCAGCCAATTATCAGCATAATCCTGATACCAAAACCAACAAAGACATTGTAAGAAAAGAAATTGGTAGGAATTTCTTTAGGAATATAAATGAAAAATCCTCCACAAAATTTTAGCAAATTTTATTCAACAATATATAAAAAGGATAATGCATCATGATCAATCAGGATTCCAGGAATGCAAGGTTGGTTTGAAATTCGAAAATTCATCAGCATAATTTATCATATTAATAAACTTAAAATATTCATGTGATATTTCAATACATACATAAAAAGCAGTTGACAAAAATCCAACACCCATTTCCGATTTAAAAAAGAAAGAACACTCAGCAAATTGGAAATAGAAGAGAACTTCCTCAACCTAAGAAAGGACATTGACACAAAAAAGCCTATAGCAGGTATGCTTAATGGTGAAAAACCAAATGCTTTTGCCATAAGATGAACAAGACAAGGATGCCCACTCACTCCACTTCTATTTAACCTTGTGTTTGAGGCTGTAGTCAGTACAATAAGACAAGAAATATAAATAAAAGTTTCCAGATTGAAAAGTAAGAAGAACGAAAACTGTCTTTATTTGCAGATGGTGCAATTGCCTATACAGGAGCACTTCTGTTCAACAAACGGTGCCAGAACAAGTGGGCAGCCACGCACAAAATGGGACAAACTCCAATTCCTACCTTGTACCATAAACAAAAACGAACTCAAAGACCTAAATATAAGTCCTAAAACTATGGAACTCCTAGAAGAAAACTTTTATGTCCTTGGCTTAAGGAAAAGTATATTAAATGCAAAACCAGAAGCACACTCAATAAAAGAAAAAGGTGGGTAAACTGGGCTTTATCAAAATTAAAAACTCCTCCTTTTGGAAATACACAGTGAATAGAATGAGAGGAAAAGGCATAGAATGGGAGAAATATTTGCAAAACATATATCTTGTAAGAGACTTGTATCCAGAATAGGAAAAGAACTCTCAGATCTCAATAATAAAAAGAAATGAACAACACTTCTAAATACTGGAAAAATGATTTTAACAGATATCTCACCAAAGAAGATACATGGATAGCAGTTGAACACATAAAAAGATGTCCAACATCATTAGTCATTTTGGGAAATGCAAATTCAAACACAATGCTGTACTACTACACATCCATTACAATGGCTAAAAGTAAAAAGGCTTACTAGACCAAGTGTTGGTGAGAAAGTGGAGGAACTGGAACTCTTGTATGTTGCTCATGTGACTGTAAAGGGTGTAGTTACTTTGGAAAGCAGTTTGTGGCAATTTCTTAAAAAGTTAAACATATATATATATCATATATATGAGAGGGGACCCAAAAAACAGAATTATCTTTTGGAGGATGGGCCTTTTATAGTACAGGTGTCCCCCACTAGGTGAGTGTTCCAGAAACCCATTTATATCAGTGTACAGGTTGGTGTTGTTGTGAGAGGCTGCATTCAGCCTCAGTGAATTTTTTTAAAGACTTGCAATGTGTTGCTCATTTCATGATGGGTGATTTACAAGTGCACCTGCCCATACAGTGCTGAGAGTTCAGAAGTTTTTGACTGAAAACAGCATGACCCCCTTGCCCCACCCTCCTATTCACCTGATCTCATCCCTAGTGACTTTTTCTTTTTGTTTCCCTGGGTGAAAAATGCCCTCAAACAGAAATGTTTTTTTCTGTGTGGAAGAGGTGAAATGAAAAATGGTAGAAGCAGTGATAGGCATTAGTTCAAAAACTGTTGGAGCAATGGAAAAAATGTCTCAATAGGTGTATTGCATCTAATGGAGAGTACTTTGAAAGCAACTGAAGTTTAAATATGTAAGAGTAAATATGCAATTTTTATAAATGAATTCCGGGTTTTGGGGGTCCTTGCCAAAAATAAGCATGCATATGTGAGAAGTACATTAAAAGTTAAGTACACAAACTTGGAGCATCATGAGATCAGGACTATGGGCAGGAGTACAGATGGATTCGAGAGCATCTGTCAACATCTGGGCATGGCAGGTCCAAGTTTGTAGATGAAGTTTGTATGAAGCCTATATGACATGGTGGCCCCCTTTGGGAAAAAGAATTGCAAAATGAGGTATTCCAATTAGGTACAAACTTCAGTATTCATTTAGAACAAACAAGTAACCACAGCAAGTTCTCAAGGCTGTGGATCTCTAAGTCATCTTGAGACTCTTTTCCAGAAAAGCTTTCTGGTGGCATCCAGCTTCTCATCCCCACCTGAACCACTCAGCCATTTCAGCCCTCACAGTCCATGCAGAGCCATTGTCCTCACCTCAGTGGCAGTGCCCATACCCCACACATGACCCCAGCGGCTGGCTGAGCTGTGGGGTAGCCTGTGTTTTCAGCAGGTCCATGCCACCTATTGGACTTCAGGCTGTGCTATTGCTGCTTCAAGCTGTCTTCTTCACCTCTGCAGCTCTGCTGCTCAGTGGCTTAGACCCAAAGGAGCAGGGCTGGACGTGTAGTGAGGGGCCCAGGAATGCACCCAAGAGCTCAGGCAGTCTTGTATTCTTGCTCACCACCTTCCTGAGCTTTGGGTCCCACTGGAATCTCCTTCTTCCTACCTAGCTCCTTGAACCCCTTCAGTGAGGACACACCCCTTCCCCTGCTCCAGCTCTCAGAGCAGCCTTGGCAGCTTCCCCAGTCATCAGTGGCATTGCTGTGACCACAACAGCCTGACCCCAGCAGGCCACCTTGTTCGTGGGGGATGGTGGGAACATGGAGTGGGTCAGATCCCAGAGCTGGGAACTTTGAATCCCTAGCTTTACTCCACATTAGCTGTGTGAATTCAGGCAAGTTTTTTAATCACTCTGTGCTTCAGTTTCCTCTTCTGTAAAATGCAGATAGTAAAAGTATTTCCCTCAGCACTGCTGTGAAGGTTAAAGAATCCTAGGAAGACAGGTGTGTCTGTCAGCTTTGTTCATTTAAGCATCTGCAGCTTGTGGAAGGGTCTCAGGCAGGTACCAAGTGCTCAGTAAGCTGTTACTTCTGTGTGATCTCTGTTCTGGGGCTGCAGTAAGGATTGTCTTGGGTGTCACAGTTGTTCCCGCTGCCATTCTATCTCCTTGGGAATACAGGTCTCTGGGCCTCAACTGACTAGCAGACAACCCTGGTTAGGGTCTGAGGCTCTGTGATCTTAGGCGAGCATATAAGTGAGTTACGTATTGTATGATGTCGGGGTAGGGGGTACATAAAGACAAGGTACATTTTCAGGTACATTCCTGAAAGTCCTTAAATCGCCTATGAAGTTTAGTGTGAGTGGTTTTATATATATCCCAAAGATTAATTCATTTGCATGTGAAAGATGAATCTTTTACACATGAAAACATGAGAACCGCTGAAGTTACTGTAGGAAAAACTCGGTTCAGGAATGAAGCTCTCCCATCTTCTGCCTTCAGATGTGAGCGGGGACAGGTGCAGAATTCTGGAATTTTACTCTGGGGACCGAATTCTCCACTGGCTTCTAATCTGCATGCTTTTAAAAATAGTTCCCCAGGATGATTTTGATAATTCTGATTTGATACAGAAAAATAAGACTGAGGGAGAAAAGAGAAACCCTGAAGTGTTACAAAGACAGATATGTGAGATGTGAAAGGAATAGGCTGCAAAAATAGAACCCAGAGTATGGCTCTTGATGAAAGAGACAGCTTTCTCACAGCCCAGGCAATAAAAAGCTAACTGGTTTGGGGGCTGGAGAGAGTGCTGTGGGGGAAGGTACCTTGTGTCTGCACAAGGGTCTCTGTAGTAAGCTTGTGTCTCCCTGTCTTGCAGATGCCGGGGAGCGGGAGAAGGTGCCAGCCAACCCTGAGGCGCTCCTGCTCATGGCGAGTTCTCAACGTGACATGGAGGACTGGGTGCAGGCCATCCGCCGGGTCATCTGGGCCCCATTTGGTGGAGGTACTGCCCATAGCCTGCATGTTCGTCCTCTAGAACCCCTGTGTCCAGGTAATCATGCCCCTCACCCCACACTGGGCCTACAGGACTCCTCTTGCTCAGGACTCCCTGGCTGTGTCCCATGCTTTTTTTTTTAGATTTTATTTATTTATCTTTAGAGGGGAAGGGAAGGAGAGAGGGAGAGAAATATCAATGTATGGTTGCCTTTCACGCGTCCCCTGCTGGGAACTGGCCTGCAACCCAGGCATGTGCCCTGACTGGGAATCGAACCGCGATCTGCACTCAATCCACTGAGGTACACCAGCCAGGGCATGCTTTTCAAGGCAGACAGGCACTGTCTTCCTCTTCTGCTGTAGGCCCTCAAGAGCTGTCCCTCAGGTGCACCAAGCAGACCCTGGCAGGGGAAATCGGGGCCCTTTTTCAAAGGCATGCAACTCCAACCACACAGTCCTGGGCCTTTTGCATTCTTGGTGCTCAGCATCAGACCCCTGCTGGGTGCTTCAGGTGGATGAGTTCTGCACAAAGTCCATAAGTGAGCACCCACAGGGTCATATCAGATGCCTAGGTACAGTATCCTTCCCTCTGTGGCACCTGCTGCAGCTGCAGAGGTCCCTTGCACTGCCCACGAAATCTGCCCCCATCACTAATCAGAAACCAGTAGTTCCCATTTACTCATTTTCTCCTTTATTCATAACATTTACTGAGTGCCTAAAATGTACCAGGTTGTGTTCTAGACACCAGGATTTCAGTGGTAAACTAAATGAAAGTAGGCGATGCCTCCACCCTCCATTCCTCTGCATTGTACTCTGGGAGACAGAGTTAGGCAAGTAAACATGTCACATGATGTCCAGCAGTGAGAAACTGGGATGAGCAACCTAAACCTAAATGGAAGGACAGAGGTGGCATTGCATTAGAGGTTGTAGCCGAGCCAAATTAATGGAGTCACCAGGAGAATGCAGGGGAAGAGCAAAGGGACCAGCAAGTGTGTCGGCCCCGAGGTGGGACTGATCGAAGGGAACACAGGGAATCTCAGGAAGGCCAGTGAGTCTGAGGGAGAGAGGACAGGAGAGTGGAGGACCTGGCATGAGAGAGGTCGCAAAGGCCGGGGGGACATGGTGGAGATTTCAGGGAGGGCTCTGAACAAGAGGCAGACATGACCTGACTTAGGTTTATAAAAAGAGCTCTCTGGCTGCCATGTTAATGGTGAACCATAGACAAAGGTGGACATAACAGTCTGGGACAGTCATGGGACAAGGGTCATGGGGCCATGGGCTGGTGCGGGAGTGGAGAAGACCGTGAAGAGTGGTCAGTTGTAAATGTGTTCTGAAGGTGGAGCTGCAGGGTTTTGCTGATGGTCTGGACATGGGGTACCAGAGAAAGGAAAGATGACTCCCAGCTAGGCAGTTGCTGTTTCTCTAGGTTGGTGTCTAAGAAGTAATCATGAAAAGAGCTTTTAGAAGGGGTCACCATTCCTGCTGGGCTGAGTCCACCAACTTCCTGCTCAATGGGTAGACCAGGGGCCCTCAGGATGCTGAGGTTCTGACCACAGGAGTCATGGGAGTCCTCTGTCTCCTTACAGAGTTTAACTGGCTCTGACTCCAGACAGAGGCAAAAGTTTATCTTTTGGGACTCACAGCATACCTCTAGCTTGTGCAGGCCCCACAGGCTGAGCCCCTTCCTTCACTCCTTACCTCACCGGCTCTCCTCTCCCATTCCTGGCTATACAGTTCCTGACCACCTTTCATGCAACCACGTGTCTCTTATGTAGAGTCAATATAATTTTGAAAGTCAGAGTTTCTTTTCTGGGCTTCATAAATGGCCTCACTCTGTTAGCCATAGCCTCCTGCCCCCTGCTGATCCCAGCAAATATGACCCCTAGCCCCAGTTGAACCACTTGGAAGGACCAAAGCTCACCCAGGGATTTTTGCATCCTCTGTGAGCTTTCTTTGGTGCAAGTTGGGTGAAAGTGAAGCAACACAACAGAATAGAGCCCAGAAGTAGACTTCTATATAGCCGGACTTTGCTTTATGACAAGTGACACCTTTGAACATTGAAAAAGTGAGAACATAGCCATGATGTTGGGTTAGAGAAAGACTTTTTAAATGAATTAAAAGAATCATTGATCTTTGGGAAAAGATTGACAAATTATACTATAAAGAACAGGGGTTTCAAACTCATTTTCACTGGGGACCACATCAGCCTCATGGTTGCTTTCAAAGGGCTGAATGTCATTTTGGGACTGTATAAATGTAACTACTCCTTAATAGTTAAGCGAGAGCTCAGTTCTGCCACTGGGTAGAAACAAGGTGCGGGACTGGATAAAATAAGGTGGCCCGCGGGCCTTGTGTTTTCCACCTGTGATATAGAATGAAGAGTATCTATTCTTTAAAAACTAGATTGAGAAAATGAAAAGATGAGCTACAGGTTGCAAGAAGGTACTTGCTACATATACAACCATCGAAAGACGTACTCCTCACACTCTTGCAAACCAATAAGGTCAAGATAGACAAGCCAGTAGAAACATAGGCAAGAGACTTGAATAGCCACATTGCAGCAGAGGAAATCCTTGTGACCAACAAACACAGGCGGTAACCTCAAAACACAACACGATCCTTCCACTCATCCACTTGCATGACTAAATAAAAAGGACTGCACATTCCAAACCGTGATGAGAATAGCAGGCCACAGACACTTGCATATATCATTAGGCAAATAGTTGAAAGTATCTACAAAAGTCAGCGCATGCCTATGTTTCAGCACTTCCACTGCTAAGCATGTTTCAAAGAGAAATACGTGCACAGGTATGCTGGGAGACTCATACATACCACATGTTCACAGCAGCCTTATTTAAGATGGCCTGATGACAAATAAACTTTGTCATCAATTCTACAAGGATTTATTCTACAAGAATGAAAATGAATTAATTACAGCTCTACCCAGCATGTCTGAATCCTAAAACATACTGTGGGACTTGGGAAGCCTAATAATGTGCTTTATGATCCCACTTACATAAAGTTTATAAAGTTGAAAAATAGGGTAGTAGTAAACTACATATGTTATTTATGGGTAGGTAATTAGGAAGCAAAAATATAAAGAAAAGCAAAGAAATGAATACCATAGAAGTCAGGATGGTAGTCATAGTCACACAGTTGTTCATTGTGCAATTATGTCTTTTTGTGCATATTTTACTATATAACAGAATTTAAAAATAAAAAAAGAAACGACGAGTCCAAGAGTCTAAGTAATTATGCAAGGTGACATAGCTAGTCAAGTGACCAGAGCTGAGAAATGAGGGCTGATGTTCTGAGCCCAAAGGCTGTGCTCCGTCGCAACCCATGGAGGACTTGGTCACACTTGGTCTGCTTGCTGGCCCCTGCTCTAGCCTATCTCTTACACTTTTCTCTCTTCCCTTCCCTTCTCTCCCCTTCCCTTCTCTATCTTTCTATCTCTAAAGCTCTAGCTGTGTCTCTCTCTGTCTTACCCCTGTCTCTATGTATCCCTATCTCTATCTCACCCTCTTTCTCCTTCTCCCTCTCTCTCTGCCTCTCTCACTGCTTGCTTAGAATGAGGGCCCTTTGCAGAATCCCACATAGAACCCAGATTTGCCCCTCTTCCAGCCTCCCTCCCACCAGTATATATCAGACTTCTCAGGCTGTGTGCTGAAGGACTTGCAGGAATTAAAACAGGACCTGGCATCAAAAGTGCTCATCTCCTTTCTACAAGAAGGACAGAGGAAATGCAGAAATCCTAGAGTTAGTAATGGCAGACATGTCTGGGCAAGCATGGGCACTCACAGGTGGGCTCAACTGGCCTCTGGAGG
The DNA here is from genome assembly GCF_014824575.4 of Sturnira hondurensis. NCBI lineage: Eukaryota > Metazoa > Chordata > Mammalia > Chiroptera > Phyllostomidae > Sturnira > Sturnira hondurensis. The sequence continues at coordinate 1,480,084 of NW_028081756.1, read as the reverse complement.
TTTCCTGGCAAAGCTGTTATTAGCCTGGGTTCCCCTGAAAAGGAAGCTTAGAGGATCAGTTCTTCTTTCGCTGGTTTGTAACGGAGCCCAAGACCCCTTTCAAGCATGTTTGTTCTGGCACAGAGCAGGCCAGCTCTGACAGACAGGAATGGGCAGCATGCCGCCTGCAGTTAGAGAGCCTGAGTGTCCCTACAGAGAAAGCTGGAGCAGGCCAGTGGGTCAGAGGAGCTTGTTACTGCTGATGGCCTGCCTAGGGTGGCCCAGACTGTGGTGCCCCTTGTCTGGGCATTCATTAATGCATTCCTTCATTCAACCAGTCAGTCATTCGCTCAAGAATGTGTTCTAGGGGCTGGGGATACAGCAATGAGCAAGAAAGATAAGATCCCTGCCCTCATGGAATTCAAGTTCTAGTAGAAGAGACAGGTAAACAAGATAAGTAAGCCCATTATAGCTTAGATGGTGATGAGCTCAGTGACTAAAGATGAGGTAGAGAAAGCAAGCAGGAGTAATGGGAGAGGGGGCAGAGGTTAGCAACATTTAAGTAAGAAGATGAAAGAGTGAATTAAACCTATACCTGGGCAGAGAGTTTTGGAGGCAGAGTCAGGAGTGTCCAGAAGGGCAACAAAGAGGCCACTGTGGCTAGAGCAACATCTGTTAAGGGGCAGAGAGCAGGAAATAGGTCACAGAAGTCATGTAGTGGTAAACGAGCAGGGCCTTGTGCTCATAGTGATGCCTCTGGTTTTTCTTGAGTGAGGTGCTGCCCTTGACAGGTTTTAAGCACAGGAGTGGCACAGCCTGACTCAGGTCCAACAGAATCCCTGTGGCTGCCATGCTGAGAAAAGATAAAAGAATGCAAGGATGAAACAGAGAGACCAGTTAGGATCTTATCACATAATTATACAGGTGAGAGATGATGATGGCTTGGCCCAGGATGGTATTGGCGTTGAGAAGTAATTGAATTCTTGATGTATTCCAAAGGTACAGACAGTGATATTTCATTAAGATGGAAGAAAGTCATAAGAGAATGAGAGACAGCGAGGTAATTCCAAGATGTTTTGATCCAAGCAACTGGGAAGATGACTAGTTATTAACTGAGATGGGAAAGACTGCACATAGGAAGTATATTTGTTTGGTAGGAAGATTGAGGGTTTGCTTTGGGGCTTACTTAGTCTGAGATACCTATGAGAAGCTCAAGTTTAGATATCAAGCAGGCAGTTAGACATTTAGGTCTAGAGATTAGGGCGAGAGGACTGAGTTGGAGAGGGAATGTGGGTGTCACTGACACATAGTTGGGATTTGAAGCCATGAGGCTGGATGAGACACTACCAAGCAAGTACAGGGAGAACCAGAGTGGAGTTTTGAGCTGCTCCCCAGTAAGAAGTTGGGGAGCAGAGGATAAGCCAGCAGAAGGAGTTGAGAAGAGGACCAGTGAGGGAGGGGAGCCAGGAATTAGTTGGGTCCCAGAGAAGAGTGAAGCGACTATCTAAGGAAGAAGGAGCAGTGATTAGCTACACCATGCGCTGCTGATACATCAGTCAGAAGAGAACGGACACTGATTACCTAGAGACTGGTCACTTGAACAAGGGAGCTTTTGGTGGAAAGCTGAGGATAAAGCTTGAAAATAGTGGGTATGAAAAAGGATAAGAGGCGGGGAATTGGAGTGTGAGCTTAGCCAACTCTTTCTAGAAATTTGTTGTAAAGGGAAAGAGAGAAATGGGACAGTCCTGGAAGAGGAAGCAAGGTAGTGGGTTTTGTTTTTATTTTTCCTTAGTTGGGAGACAAACAGCAATGCAAAGAGGATTGATGGTGTGGAAGAGGCAGGGAAGAGTTGCTGGAGTACCAATATTTCTTGTGGATATAGGTGCAAAAATGCTCCAATCACTACTAACAAATTGAATCCAGCAATATATGAAAGGATTATACACCATGGCCAAATGAGATTTCTCCCAGAAATGCAAGGATGGTTTAACACTGGAAAAATCAATTAATATAATATGTCAATAGAATAAAGGACAAAATCCACACGATTGCCTCAGTAGACCCAAAAAAGCAATTGATAAACTCCAGCATCCTTTCATGGATAAGAACACTCAATGGTTTAGGGGTATAAAGGAACTTCCTCAACTTGCCAAAAAGCTGTGGCGGACCCTGGCCAGCAGAGTCCACCTGTTGTGGCTGATGATGAGAAAAAATATTTATTGATATTTTTTTTGATTTTTGATTATAATGGGGAAAGTTAAAAGGACATTTAAATTATTTTTTTGTCTGTTGAGGGTATTGTCTTACCATTTTAATAGGGTATTTATTTGAATTTTTTGGCTTTTTTGATGGTGATTGATTTTGTGGGGAGGAATGTTTTTATAATTGAGATAAGGAGTGGTTACTATTACACAGGTTTTTATGGTGGAGTTGCAGGTTTGTTTTTTTGTTGTATTGTATATAATTTTTTAATTTGAATTAAATTTTGCATTTTTTATAATTAAAGTTTTTTAGTTTAGGCATGAGGTAGTCTTGACAAGTTTTTAAGTTATTAAGTTTTGAATTTTGATTGGAAATTTATATTTTGTAAAGCCTTTAATTTGTTAGTTTTTTTAATTTTAATATTTAACATTGTTATTAGGAAAAGTAGGGTAATATTTTTTTATAGTTTGTAAAAGTTGTAGAAGATATTGTTGTTTTATTTTATATTTTGATTTTTGGAGGAGTTATTATAATATATGTAGGTAGACTTTTTGTTTTTTAGATAAGTTAGAATTTATTTTTGTTGTTACCAGGTTTTTTTATTTTTTATTTTTGTTGTTTTAGATTGTGTAGTTTGTATTAAATTTTAGTTAATTATTTATTAGGGAATATAGTGTGGTGGGTCAGAAATGTATTGTTGCTGAAAATTGTCAAGGAGGGCTGTCTGATTTCAGACATTTTATCTATTTCAGATACTCTAACTTTGTTTATGGGCTTTAGGGTTTTTTTATGTGTCTAAGACTGTGATAGGGGGGCTTGAAGTGTCAGGTGACTAACTTTTATATTGCGTTTTTTGACTGAGTTGAGAGTTAAATTATTGTGATTGGAATTTTTTGTGAGGTTTTTGTGTGTCTTAGGGATTGACTTTAGTCATTTTAGTCATTTTATTTATGTAGGAATGCTTTAGATTTCAAGTCAGAGGGAGGAATGTTTTTTATTTTTGGCGTCAGTAAGAAATTGAGACACTTATAAATAACTCTGTTAATTAACTTTGAGTTTTTTTATTTATAATTTAATTTAATTTATTTATTTATCTTTGGAAGGGAAGGGAAGGGAAGGAGAGAGGGAGACAAATATCAATGTATGGTTGCCTCTCATGTGTCCCATGCTGGGAACTGGCCTGCAACCCAGACATGTGCCCTGACTGGGAATCAACCGCAATCCTTTGGTTCGCAGGCCCATGCTCAACCCACTGAGCTACACCAGCCAGGACTAACTTTGAGTTTTTAAAGTAATTTTTGGAGTTTGGTTGAAACTGAAATATTTATTTATTTGTTTGTTTGTTTGTTTGTTTATAGGCAGCAGAGGGAAAAGGCAGAATTAAAAGGGCTGTAAAAAGTAGTTTAAGGAAAGAATGTGTAGAGGCACTTGTAAAAAAAAAAAGCTAATTGAAAGGAATGTTTATTGTTTTCTTTCCCAAGCCTAAAACCTGATTGGGAATTGTGTCGTGGGGATGGGCTTGTGAGTGGTTTTTACAGTCTGACTCTCGTTGTACGGACTTTTGCTTGCAGTTGGCAGGAAATCTAGTGTTTTTTCTTGATCCACCTCCAACTCATCCTGTCACAGGTGACTTTGTTGTGGCAAGCACCCTTATGCTTTTAACTGCTTGTGCCTGCAGGGGTGTGGCGATTGCCAGAGAGAGAGAGCAAGGCTTCTGTTTACTAAAGAGAGTGCGGTTGTAAGAGAGGGCGACCTTGGAAAGATACCCTATTTCCCTAAATACAACACACCCTACGCCTTCCAAAAAGCACTCAGGGTCCTCAGCGCTTACCTGGGCTGTTGTGCGCGTTCCACCCACGTTGGTGTGTTGACCACAACAGCTGATAGCCTTGGCTGATAGCCTTTGCATCCCTGTTCAGGTGCCAGAAAAAGCCTCTACAAAAAACATACTTAATGGAGAAAGACTGGATGCTTTTTCTCTAAGAAGGGAATAAGACAAGGATTCTCTCACTTTTACTATTTCTATTCAGCATTGTATCGGAAGTCATGGTCAGAGCACTTAGTCAGCACGTTGAAATAAAATGCTTCCACATAGGAAAGAGAAAAGTGAAAGTATTTATATTTGTAGGTAACATGGTCTTGTATATAGAAAAATCTTAAGAAACCCACTAGAAAACTACAAAAAATTTCAGCAAAATTGCACGACACAAGTTTAGCATACACAAGCCAATTGTATTTCTATACAGTAGCAGTGAATGAACTGAAAATAAAATCAAGAAAACTTCATTTTCAGCCCTGACCAGGTACCTCAGTGGGTTAGAGCATCATTCTGACATGCCAAGGTTGTGGGTTTGATACCTGGTCAGGGTACATGCAGAAAGCAACCAATGAATGCGCACATAAGTGAAACAACAAATCCATGTATGTCTGTCTGTCTCTCTCGCTCTCCCCTTTTCTCTATCAAAATCAATTTTAAAAAGTTAAAATAAGAGAAAACTTCATTAACTATAGCATCAAAAAGAATAAAATAGGAATAAAATTAACACACAAAGTGTAAAACTTAATGCTATTAAAATGAGAGAACATTGTTGAAAGAAATTAAAGAAGACCTAAATAAATGGAAAGACAATCCATGTTCATGGATCAGAAGACTTGATATTGAGAAGAGGGCTGTCTTCCCCAGTGGCTCTCTGGGCATCTCTGCCCAGCTCCAGGAGGCTTCATTAGGAAGCACCTCCCAGCCAGGTCTCTGAGAGAGAGGAAAGCAGGGAGTCACAGGGTACCCAGCACTGTCTGGCTGCATGAATGAGTCCTTGCCTGCAAGCTCTCAGAGATGAATCCCACGTCCATAGGGTGGTGCTCAGTAAAGTTGGTCTCATTGGTGTGTGAGAGGAGAGTGAGCAGTTTTCAGCACCAGGCTGTGGTCTGGGTATAATCTGGCTCTTCTCCTTGCTTCTTTGAGACCCTGGGCATACCACTTATTCTCTCTGTGCCCTTGTTTGTGAAATGGGAATAAAAGTATTTTCTTTTCAGGATTGTCCTGAGAATTAAAAGAGAAAATGGGTGCAAAATGCTCATTTCTCTCTTAGTACTAAATAGCCCTCATCTATTCAGAAAGCACAGAATATCTGCCATGTGCAAACAAGGGATGCGCCAAGGAAGAAAAGAGATCAGAAAAAGCCTCTATCCTCCTCCCCAGGACAGACAATAGCAAGGAAAGTCCATTGTGGGGCATAGAGCAGTGGTTCTCAAAACTAGTTGGCCCCAGGGTCACCCAGAGGAAAGTCCATTTTTACAAAAATGTACTACTGACTCCACCCAGTTTCCAACTCACTTGGGTGTGGCCCTAAAATCTGTATTTCCAAGTAGTACTGGTCTGGGCCCACATTTTGAGAGCCATGTTTTAGGTGGTGAGTTCTACTGAAAGAAAAAAAAATAGAGTAGTTTTAAACAGTGGTGAGGCAGGCTGAATGAGAGAGTGACATTGAAACAAAGTCTTAAAGAGGTGAGAATGGGCCAGGGCGTGCCACTGGAAGTGTACCAGACCAAGGCCACAGCTCAGGCAAGAGCAGCAAACATCTGATGTAGCCTTGAGTCGGCACCAAGGAAGGTGGGCAGGAGTAGGGAGGACCAGGACTAGAAGGGAAGGGGGCCTGGTGGCTGAGGCTTCATGGGCCCCTCTAAGGACTTCAGTGTGTACTGGTAAGTGAAATGGGGAAGGGGGCACTGGAGGGCTTTGAGCTGAATGACATAATCTCGTATGTAATTTAAAAAGACCACTCTAACCACTGAGCAAAGAGGGACAAAGGGAAGCCCAGAGACATATATGTAGTAATCCAAGCAGAGACAGCTGCAGTATCATCGGTAGTAATAGAAGTGATCAGATTCCAGATCTATGCTGAAAGCACGTGGGTGTGAGGGAAAGGGAACTCCAAGGGGTCTGGCCAAGCACCAGAAGGACACAGTTTTCATTAACCAAGAGGGGAAGGTTCAGTGTAGAGCAGGTTTGGAAGGTTGGGGCAAGACTGTAGCTCCTTTGAACATGTTTGAGTTTGAGATGCCTATTTATTAGTCACTGAACCAGTGGAGATGCTGAGTGGGCAGTTATATACAGGAGGCTGGGGCGGTGTGCAATATTAATGCTCAATAACTGGTGGCAGGGTAACTATCCCACCTACAGGCTAGCAAACTGCTGAGCAAAACCCAGGATCTTTTTGTTGCAGCCTTATGGGCAGCAGCATGGAGTGACAGTCCTGGGGCAAGGGGCCTGATCTGGGGATAGTGTCCCTGCCCAGAGGCTCCCAGGGATCAGGCAGAAGGCTTGCAATAGCCATCAGAGAGTAGCTGCCCAAAGGCCAGCTGTGTGGCTCATGTAGGCCTCTGGAGACTTTCTTCTGACCTGCCAGAGCCAATCTTCTTGTCCACCTGTTCCTCAGAAATCATGAGAGGCGGGGATGCAGAGGGGACAAATGCTGCTCCCAGAGGCCACAGGGCAAATCCAAGCCTCAGGACAACTGGAGGGACAGACACAACCTTGTCAGTCCAGTTGGGAGCAGTCATTATTTGCTGGAATGCCATCTTTAAATGGAAGTCCTCAAGGCACAATCAGGTTTAGGAGGCAAGGTCGATGGCTCCAGCCTGGCAGTGGCGGAGCCTAAGATCCCAGTGGACCACATAGCCCCATTATTGCTTGCACCATATCCCAGCTCTTGTGGGAAATTCAAGAAGAGAGTCTTAACTTCCATTTCCTCTGAATGTTCACCCAACAGGCCAGGGGGCCTGAGCCTTTCCTGACAGCCCTTCCAAAAGGAGAGAGAAAGGACTGTTGCTGATCTGGACTGGGCTGTGGGTCTCTAAACCAGCAGAAAGAATACTGAAGCTTGATTCCGGTGCCCTCACACCTTTCTAATAGGCCCTGTGGGTCCACATACCAGGTGGAAGAGGAGACACCATATAGGCCTTGGACCCCATCTCATATCAGCCTGGTTCCAGGCTCTGAAGGCAGATCTGGCCTCTTCTGGGTATAGGGGTTGGTTCACAATTGGTTCCCTGCACTGCCCCAGAAGCCTGTGAGCTTGGAGCCTCACAGGAAATAGCTCCCTGCCACAGACCCCACTGACAGGAGCTATTTACTAGGAGAACAGGCAGAAAAAATAGCTGCCCTCTCTTGGGAGAGCCTGGCAAGCCAACGAGAGGGATTTTCAGGAGTCTGCTCATCAGAGCTTCCTGTGCAACTCAGGATGATAACTGTTCAACTGTCTTTTACTCACCTTGACAGACCTTTCACTCCTCCTGCCCTCCCAGCAGCTGTGATGGGAGTGGCCTGTCAGCGTGGCCTGCTTGGCTTCAGAGGGTGCTAAGTGGAGCTCAGATCACAGTCCAGAAAAGAGCTCGTCCTGGTCACTGCTAAGATGAGTCCAATGTAGTGCACATGCCAGTGACGCTGCACAGTGCCCTGGTGACACAGCCAAAAGGGGGGAAGTTGGGCAGAGGCAGCCACTTGCCAGAATAGCTAACGTTTACTCAGCATGTCCCCATGCCAGCCTCTGTATCTTGATTGACCCTCACAGCAGTCCAGTGAAACCAGTCCTGGTATAGCCCCTTTATGGGTGAGGAGACAGTAGCAAGGAAGCTCAGATGACCTGTCCAGGTCACAGAGAAGTAGGCAGGAAGCTCACTTTCTAATGCAGGCCTGAAGGAGCTCAGAGCCTGGGTGCTAAAGGCCTGCTCTGGAGACTAGGATACCAGGAGGCTTCCCAGGGCCCTGTGGCCAGTTCTCTGCCCTCAGCTTCCTCTAGGAGGCCATGGTTCTCCTGGGGAAAGAGGGAGGGATCTCATGCTGCCATGTAATGCTCTTGCTAGGGATTGTTGTATCAAAATCATGTTGTAGAGGGGCAGAGAGGCCCAGAGAGGTTCAACAACTTGCTTAACAGCACACTGCAAGCTGGGAGGAGGGGCAGTCTGCCTCCAGCATCAGCCTATTTGCGGATTCGCTGTTACCAGGCAAGCTTCAGAGCACCTGAGCCTCTGGATCTGAGCTGCCTTGATGAGGGGCCAGTGGGGGGCATCATGGGGAAGCAGTCCAGATGGAGGAAAGAGGCTGTCCCTGAGGTCGTGGGCCCAGGGTCTGCAGTATACACAGCTCATAAATAAGGGCCACCCCAGCTGAAGAGGTCATTTGTCACTATGTGCTTGTGTGAAGGGACAGATCCTTAGTTTCTCAGCAACCTGGTCCTGACCCAAGAAGACAATTTTATTAGTGCCTCTGCACACCCACCCCCAGCAGGCCCCATGGCTAAAAATTACCCTTAAGGTCTATTGGGGGTGATTGACAGTGCATGTCATTCAGGAGCCAGCTGCAGACTTTCATCATTGGAGGATCTAGGTGAGGGTGGAAGGGGTTTCCTAGAGACCAGCGGGTCTAACTCAGTGATCACATGGGTGGGAAAACTGAGGCAGGAGAGGAGAAAGCAACTCAGCACCACAGCCCCCTGAGATTCCCACCTACCCCCAAAGTGGGTACCTTAACTGAGCCTGAGGACCCTTCTCTTTAATCTACAGAGTTGCTCAGACCCAGTGGGTCCTGGGGCCATGGGACCCCCAGGCTTTCTTGGCACACTTAAGGCAGGGCATTCCTGGGTCTATGGCCCCCTAGCAATGTGAACTCTCCCGTCATTATGTTTACCTGAACTATGGGAAGGGACAATACAGAGCCCTCACCTTTGCCCCCTTCCCCTCCAAACCCCACACTAGTATCAGGGCTTGTGCACCAAGAACCTCAGTAATCAAGATAAGTAATTTATTGTTACAGTTTTTAAAATGCAAATTAGCACCCCAAAACTCCATTGTGTAAGTTTCATTGCTACTCTCACAAATTGCCACGAATTTATTCTCTCATCAATCTGGAGGTCAGAATTCAGTTTTAGGAGCCGAAAATCAAGGTGTCAGCAAGGCTGATTACTTACGAGGACTTCAGGGGAGAGCCTGTTTCTTGCCTCTTCCGCCTCTAGAGGCTGCCCACATTCCTTGGTGTGGCCTCATCACTTCCTTCCTGACACTGTCTCCTCTTCCACAGTTGACCCTTGAACAGCATGAGGGTTGACACCAACCTTCATGCAATCGAAAACCCACATATAACTTTTGACTTGGCAAAAACTGAACTGTTAATAGCCTACTGTTGACTGGAAGCCTTACTGATAACATAAACAGTTAACACATATTTTGTATGTTATAGGTACTACATACTGTATTCTTACAGTAATCTAGAGACAATGTTAAGAAAATCATAAGGAAGAGAAATTACATTTATAGTATTTATTTAAGAAATTGCATATAAGTGGACTCTCACAGTTCAAACCATGTTTAAGGGTCAACTGTATAATCAGATTTCCCTTTGACTTCCTTTCTGACGTCCATTGAGCTAATCCAATGTAATTGCTCCACCTTAATTTAATCACATCTACAAAGTCCCTTTTACTATGTAAGGTAACGTAGTTAAAGTTTCCGGGGAGTAGAATGTGGACATCTTTAGAGAGCCTTTACTCAGCCTGACACATCCATGATAAACAAAATTTTCATATTTTATAAATGGGTTTTTTGCATTAACTTTTATTTTTTTAATTTTTATTTATTTATTCTTAGAGAAAGGGGAGGGGAGGGAGAAAGAGAGGATGAGAAACATCATTGTGAGATATGAGAGAGAAATGTGTTCCCCTGACTGGAGACAGAACCTACAACCCAGGCTTGTGCCCTGACAGGGAATTGAACCAGCAACGTTTTGCTTTGCAGAATGAGGCCCAACTAACTGAGCCACACTAGTCAGGGCTAATTTGCATTCTAAAAACATTACAATAAAATGTTTACCTTGATTACTAAAGTTTTTGGCACCCGCCTTAAATTGTGCAACTGTGGTGAGTACCTCACTTGCCTTACCCTAGTTTAGGCCCTGTGTAATAGGAAGAGCAAAAAGACTGACCCTGCCCTGCACACGCTGCTTTCAGATGAGCTCCCCACCATTCTAGCCTCAGGGCTCCCTTAACCCCCTCTCTTGCAGAGTTCTGCCCACAGGAAGGACATCTATCCTTTCTGTTTGGCGTTGCATGGCCCTCAGCTTTGCTTCCCTTCCCCGCCCCAGCCCCTCACAGTGGGGGACTGTGCCTGGGACTCTGTACCCATCCCAGTCCTCATAGTCCTTGCAGTATGGGATCGTGGGCTCTTTTTACAGAATGCTGCCTTTGTGAGGTCATAGCTTTTGCAGAAAGATCGTTTAGATCTAAATTGAAAATCTGTCACTATCTTTGCGACCCTAGGAAAATGACACCTTTGTCAGCTTCAGCTGTGTCGTCTGGAAAAAATGGGACAATAATACTAGCTTCTCCGGACTGCGCTGGATACCATATGTTAAGTCCTAAGCACCGCCCCTGCACTCAGTCCCTGGCGCTCTTAGGCGCTGGCCCTGAGGCCTGGAGCTCTAAGCTCCAGCTATTCCCAGATTTACATCTAGGTTCATAACTTTTGGCAGGGTGGGGCAGACCTAGTACCTGATCTTCCTGAACCTCCATTGCTCCACCTGGAACACCTGCCTCCCAGGTTGCGGGGAATGGGAGCTCCTAACGTCAGTCCTTGGTCAGGACGTTGGGACCTATCATGGGATTTACTAGTTTTTCTGGGGTGCAAAATAACATGGGGTATTAGGAAAAAGGGGGAGCAGATGATCGAAATCGCAGATCTTCCACGGGTTTCAACTTCAGGCTTGGCATTTCAGGCATTCGCAGTCCCGGGCTCTTCCTCCCTCCTCTCTGGGGTCTGGGCCGGCTGAGGGTGTGCGGGCGGGCCTCGGGCAAGCTGCTACCTGCGCGCGTGCCAGGCATTCCTGCTGCCGCGGAACCGCCGCGCCCGGGCCGCCATGGGCCTGATGCCGGCCGCGCGGGCCCTCTCCTGCTGCCGCTCCTGCCCGCGGCCGTGCAGTCGCCTGCCAGCCTGCTGCGCACCCGCCGCCCCAGGTAGGGCGGGACAGGATGCGGGCGTTCAGGGCCGGGAACGCACTTGAACCCGATACTGGCGAGGCGGGCTAGAGGAGCGCTACGCATGCGCGGCTGGGAGCTGGGGGCGAGTGCCGGGGTGCCAGCGCGGGACCCTGAGTCGCCCTGGTCGAGCGGAACGCCCTCGTGACCCAGGGCAGAGGCCGAGGCCTGGCGCCTGCTACCCGAGTGGGCGTCCGGCGTGCGGAGATGAGGAAACAGCGAGAGGGCTTGCAGAGGACGTGCCTCCCCCGACCACTACAAGGGACTGAGACCAAGTGGGAAGCGCGCCCAGGGCTTCCTATTCCAATCCCCAGGCTCTCCTGCTTTTACCTTCCTGTGTCTCAGAGAGGGACCGCTGTGCCCTCTTGAGGCCTGGCTCTGGGCAGACCCCCCCCCCCCCCAAGATGATGTTTGCCTCTCGCTTTTTTCTGTCTCCTGCGCTGACTTTATCCCGTTGCTTGGCGAGGCCTGGGTGGGCAGGAAGAGCCAGGGAAAGGAGTTTCAGCACGAAGAATTTTTACAGCATATAGGCACAACTGCTGGAGTAATGGAAGGATGGATTTACAAACGGTGGGTGGGTGCAGGGAATGTGGCGCCTGCCCTGGGGAGTGGAGAAGAAAGCAAGGAGGGATTGCCCAAAGTTTGTGGGTCTCTGGAGAGAATTTTAGAATTATTTTCCTCCTTGCTTCTCTTCTGTGACTGTGCCTTTAGGGCAGGCCTTAGGTATCTGCTCAGGGATCAGCTCCAACAGGGAATCCCAGCTGTCTCCCTTTTCCTGGGTGTGAGACTGGGGACAAGTAGAGCCCAGCCCTTCCCTTCCCCCAGGCCTCTAGGTCAAAAGAAGGCCATGTTTACCAAGTACCTGCTTCAGGGTGCCTGGTGTAGTAGGCACTTCCATGGCTGCTCACAGCCCCACAAAGTGCCAGTGGCTGAGACTCAGAGAAGTTGAGGTCACGCATGGGATCCCAGGCTTTGTCAGAGGGCAGCTGGCATGAGGCCCGACTCAGCCCAGCTCTGAGTCCTTCAGCAGGTTCATCCAGAGGAAAGGCATCCTCGGCCACTTTTCTCTCCCTGGCAGAGCCAGTGCTTTGTGAAGAGCGTGGGCTGGGACCTCGAGGAACCTGCATGCTGGCTGGGTTTCCAGGGATCCGCCAGATCTACTGGAACTGGTTCTTGGCAATACTATTTCTCCAAAATGTGCCAAGAGGGCTGAAAGAATTCAGTGCAGCTGTTCCAGGCTTTACCAGGTGCTGCCAAAGAGACTCTGGCAGGAGAACGGTAGGCAAGGCCTCTGGGCAAGGGAGGCTACACCCTGTTCTCTGAGTGCAGGGGCCTCCAGTGGGAGGGTGTAGTTGGGAAGGAGGCCTGGAAGGCTGAGCTGAAATGAGGCTTTTCCATGGGGCTCCCCAAGGCATCTCCCCTCCAGGGGTGGCAAGTGAGGCAGTGTTCCTGGAAAGCCTGCACAAGCTCTCAGGAAAGGCTCCGCATGGCTGTGCTGGGAATGTAGACTCAATCCCAAGGTCTGGCTGTGGCAGGTGACTGCCTAGGGAAGCTCTGAGAAGTTCCTACCGCCTACTACTAAGGGTCCTGGCCTCTGTCCAGCCCCAGAGTGACCTAGCACCCAGAGGCACTGTTGCCTCTTACTCAGGGCTCAATAGCCTGTGCTTAGCAGTGGGACATGTGGGTTTAAGATGTTCTTCTTTAGCTAGTATGATATTTGAAATATTTTTAAATAGGTTATTTAAAATCAAGAGAGTTTATATAAAAATCAATATTCCCAATTTCTTTGGAAAATGCACAGATCTGGTGGCACCAGGCCTGAATTCCCAAACGGCAGCACCAGAGAAGTTCAGTGGCCTCTGTCCCCTTTGGTCCACATACTTGTTCTTTCTCCACAGTCCCCACTACACCCAGCCTATACCTCACTCACATGGCTTTGCCAGGCATTCGTCTACTTTGACCTGCAGGGAACAGATGTCTCCCAAGGGCACTGGGATCAGGACCTTTAGTGAACAGTCAGGGGACATCCAGGGGGAATGCCCTTGAGCAGAGGGCCTCCAAGAGTAGAGACAGGTCGACTGGCATTGTGCCCTCCAGGCCTGCCTCCTGCTCAGCCACAAGTCCTTTCACCTCAGCTTTCCCACCAACTAAATGTCCTGTACATCTGCTGTCCTGCTACCTGGCCTGCACACAGTGCACAGGCTCCTCTACCTGGAAGCTTCTTTCCACCTCAGTCTGTGTACATTTCTTAGTAGCCCTTGGGAGGAGCTCAGCAGCCCCCTCCTATATGAGCTGTCCTAGACCCTGCCTTCAGCACAGCCACAGTGATCTGACCCTCCTGGCCACCATCACAGCTGATGTGAAGACACCCCTGCTTGAAGGCCCCTCACCAGGGGCCACTTCCCTCTCCCCAGTCGGACCCGATGCTCAGGGTGGAGCAGAGGTCATATGAACACACAGCCCCTACCCCACCATTGTGTTCAGCCTCACTCCCTCAGCTCACAGGTGACTGAGGCCACCGTCACAGGAAAGAGACACTGAGGAAAACAATTCTAAAACTCGGTAGAGAGCCACAGACCTTGGGTAATTCCATCTGGCCTCTGCTTGATGCCAACCATTCCTGAGCTCCTGTCTCCTGTCCCCAAGACACCTGTTGTCTTTCTGTCCATCCCTTCCTCCACACTTTCATTCTCTCACACTTGGGCCCCAGCCCTATCTAGGTACTAGAGAGCCTCAAAGCTGCCCAGAGGGCTAGAAACATGTAAATCCCACTGAGGCCTTCTCTGTTGGAAGCCCTTTGCTGCCTCCGCATCCCCCTTCATTACCCCCTAGGGAAAAGTCAAAACTTGGCCGACAGGCCAGGCCCTGTCCCTGCCCCTCTTCCACCAGCCTCTGGGTACAAGCCCGGAACAGACAGAGCAGCTGCCTCAGAGCCAGCCCCGCTGTTCATGGGTACCTGAGTCTCTGAAGGCCCCTCCCAACCTCAGCAACAAGCAATGCCTTCTCCAAGAAGCCCCTTGAGCACTTTCCCCACATTCCATAAATAGAGCTGTGAGAGCCAGAAGAGGGAGGCCACTGGGGCCCTGAGTTGGGAGGCGGAAATCGGCCTGCAATCCGAGGCCTGAAGGCAGACATGGGTGAGGCCTGATGAGGACCCAGGGGTTGTAGAGTGGGCACGAGGGAGGATGCTCGAAGAGACTGGAAGAACGGCAGCACCCTGCCCTGGCAAAGACCATGGGTCATGATGAGCATTGACCCTACATGTCCCTCAGGGAATCTGGGAAATAGGAGCCTCCCCCAGAGGCCCTCCAAGTGCTGAGCTTGGGTGGATGTCTGGGCTAGGGATGGGGGAGGGGACACAGGCAGAAGATGATGGTTAAAACCAAAGGCCATAATGACAAAGATTTCATCTGCGTTGGTCTAGGTGCATATCCTGGCTAAGTCCTCGAGGAGCAGAGTGTCCCCTTTTCTGAGCGTCAGTTTGTCCGTCTATAAAATAGGATGATCACACCTGTTTTTATTAATAATAATAGACTCTGAGTTACTCAGTTATGTGAGAATTAAATATATTGATATATGTAAAATGTTTAGAATAGCACCTGGTCCCACAAGTGCCATGTGTTAGCTATTTCAGCACTTCCCTCATATACACACATATGCACACACATGACCCCCACATGCATGTATGAACACACATAGCCCAAGTGCACACTGATTTCTTCCTAAAGCTTCGGTGGCATTATTAGGTGCATTCCACATGAGCATTCCACATTATTAGGTGCATTCCATACCCTTCTAGAAGGGTATGTTTTCATCCCTCGGGTTCTGTGTGCTTCGTCTTTGGGTCCTGCGGGGTGAGGAGGGACATTTAGTGAGCCCTGTTCTATGCCAAGCACTGTATTACAAATTGATATATCTTATTTCAAAATAACCATTGTGTGTGGAGAGACAATTAGGCTACCCGAGTCCTGCCAGCACTTAGCGCCAGGGGAAGGATTGAGAGTCTTACTCACTGACTCATCATGCCGGTCTTGGGAAGCTACCTGTCTGGGCTTATGTCCCTTAGGGACCATATGCTTCTGGTGTACTCCTAAACCTGCCCTGCAGGGGAGTTCTCTGCATCATAGATCTGGAAGCTGTTGGGCACTCCAAAGTCCTCTAGAGCTTAGGGCTGGGAGAAGACTGTTTTTCCTATTACTCTTACTGCGAGATAGAAAGCTTTATGGGTCTCAGCTCCTTCTACTCTTTGCCTTGGCTGCCAGGGACCTCTTAACCCAGTTGTGTATATAGTTCTCACAGGTTTTCTCTGTCAGAAATTCTTCTTTTGCTCTATCCCTCATTTGCTATTTTTGTCCTGTATTAAATGTTTTGGATCTTTTACTACCTGATTTTTTTTGCAGGTGTCATTAAAATATAGCATACATAAAAGTAGAGCAATTACAAGCATACAGTTTAGTGATTTTTCTCAAAGTGCACGCAACCAGGGAAGCAGTGTGCATCACCAACACCCAGAGCCTGTCAGGCCCCATCCAGTCGCTGACCCACTGAGCTAGCCATGTTCTGACCTAGTTTTGAATTTTACAAATAGGGTAGTGAAGTTTTGTTCTGGGTCTGGCTTTTGCATTTTTTTAAAGATTTTATTTATCCATCTTTAGAGGGGAAGGGAAGGAGAGAGGGAGAGAAACATCAATGTATGGTTGCCTCCCATGCGTCCCCCACTGGGAACTGGCCTGCAACCCAGGCATGTGCCCTGACTGGGAATCGAACCTCCATCCTCCATTTCAGAGGCCTTCGCCCAATCCACTAAGTCACACCAGCCAGGGCTGGCATTTTTTAAATGTATTGTTTTAAATTTTTATTATTGATTCTAGAGACGTGGGAGAGAGAGGTTGAGCTTTTTTAAAAAAAAATCTTTTTCCCAAATCCTCACTTAGGGATATGATTATCGATTTTAGAGAGAGAGGAAGGGAGAGAGTAAAAGAGAGAGAAACATTGATCAGTTGACTCCTGTATGTGGCCTGACTGGGGATCAAACCCACATCCTTTTGGTCTATAGGGCAGCACTCCAACCACCTGAGCCACTCGGCCAAGGATATGTGTTTGGTTTTTCATAAGTTTTAAAAGTTTTTGGTACATAGAGCTAGTATAAAATTTACCATCTTAACCAATTTTAACTGTACAACTCAGTGGAATTAAATATATTCATAATGTGCAACCACCATCTCCAGAATTCTTTTCATCTTGTAAAAGTGAAACCATGTCCCCAATAAAGAATAACTCCTGATCTCCCTCCTCCAGCCCCTGGCAGCTACCCTTCTACTTTCCGACTTTGAGATTATTCTAGCACCTCTTATAAGTGGAATCATGCAGTATTTGTCATTTTGTGACTGACTGATTTCACATACTCTAATGTTCTCAAGGATCATTCATGGTGTAGCATGGGCCAGAATTTTGTTTCTTTATAAGGTCGAATAATATTCCACTGTAAGTACATACCACATTTTGTTTACCCATTCATCTGTGGATGGACACTTGGATTGCTTCCACCTTTGGGCTATTTTGAATGATACTACTGTGAACACAGTTGTACAAATATATGTTCAAGTCTGCTGTCAGTTATTTCGGGTATATGTGTATAACTAGAAGTGGAATTGCTGGGTCGCATAGTAATTCTGTTTTAAATTTTTTTAGGAAACTCTGTATTGTTTTGTGCAATAGCTATACCATTTTATATTCTCACTAACAGTGCACAAGGGTTCCAATTTCTCCACATCCTTGCTAACATTTATTATTTTGTTTTTTTTTCATTTTTATGCTTTTAACAGTTCATTGTTATTGTCCTTTTTCATTACTATTCATTCCCCATCCCCTCTTCTATCTTGTTATTTTGTTTTTAAATAGCAGCCATCCCAGTGAGTGTGAGGCAGTGTTTCATTGGTTTTGGTTTGCGTTTCCTTAAAGATTGGTGGTGTTGAGTCACGACTGCATTTTCACATGGACGCATCGTGCGCCTAGTCGCATGAGCTCTGCCCCACCTGCTCTGCTGATAGCTGTGTTAGGGCCATGTGAGCAGACCCTGATGTATTTGCTCATTCTGTTGCTGATGGGCATTGGGTGCTTACGCATTTGGAGAGGTTGCAAGGACTGCTGCTAAGAACATTCTAGAGCGGGTCTTGTGGTGGACATGGTCTTGAGTTTTTAAATCATTGGCCTCTCCTCTTTAGAGGCTAGTGTTGCATGAATAAACTAATCAATAAAATGTGTAATGCATGTTCCCTGCGGGCCCTTTTAAGGTTCCTCAGGCTTGCACAATCTCCACAAGACGAAACAGGACACCTGTCCACAGTGCTCTTCTGCTCCCTGTCCCAGGTGGCTTGGCATCCAGGTGCCTGGCAGGTTCCTTTATAATTTCTAATCTGCTCCCTCAGGAGCAGCCAGCCGCCTTTGGCCCTGACGCCGCCCTTGCCCTCCGTTGTCCCAAGAGCCCACTCTCACCGCTAAGCTGGATAGCTGAGGGTGTGACCACGTCCTCTCTATGCCCAGGGGTCTTTGGGCAGCGCCTGGAGGACACAGTCCACCATGAGCAGAAGTATGGCCCCCGCCTGGCCCCTATGCTGGTGGAACAGTGTGTGGACTTCATCCGGGAGCGCGGGCTTACTGAGGAGGGGCTCTTCCGCATGCCAGGCCAGGCCAACCTGGTGAGGGACCTGCAGGACTCCTTTGACTGTGGGGAGAAGCCACTGTTTGACAGGTGAGCCCCTTGGGGAGGGATGAAGGTGGGGCCATTATCCCCTTGCTGGGCCTCCTCCCAGGACATCAGCTACAGAGTCAGGCTTGCACAGGTGCCCAGGAAACCTGGCAGCAGGACTCTGGGGAGAATGGTTCCTCACATTGCTGCATGTGTGCTGAAACAGTCCTCCCCAATGGGCAGAGCCCAGAGCCCCAAATTCCTGCAGCTTCCCTAGGCCTCCTTTCAGGGACAGTCCTGCCAGGGAGGAGGTCACTCACTTCCAGGCAGGCCTTTTCTGCTGCAGATGCCCCTAAACCCAACTCAGGCAGGAGAAAGGAAGGGCCTCTGTGCTCCATTCAGGACTTCAGGCCCTCTTTAGAGCGTCTGCCCTGGGTTCTGCTTGGGGTGACCTGCCCCCAGGCTCCATCAGTGCCAAGATGGGGCAGCAGCTGTGGCCCCACATGCTCTCAGGTTTCCTGATGGGGAGCAAGTCTACTCCACTTGTCTTGGGCCAGTGCCCATCCTAACCCATCACTGGGGCTTACTAGGTCCACAGGTTTACCCTTTGGGCAGAGTCAACCTCACTAAGAGCCAAGGGGCTAAGAATAGGGGAAATGGGGACAGTTTTTCATAGGAAGTTCTTCCTGCATCAAGCTTACCCTGGCCTCCATGGAGCTTTCCTTTTCTTCTTGGATCTGCCCTCACAGATGTGGCCCTCTCTGCCCCAGGGTAGGTTTATGGGTTCCTACTGGCAGCCCTGGACTTCTCAGGCCTCTTTGTGGAGCAGAACACCCCCGTCCCTCCAGCTTCTGCCCAGACGCATCACTGTAGTCAGGAGAGTCTGCCCATGTCTTTCTTCAGATGTGGAGTCTGAGACTGACCACCATTCCCCAGAGGAGGTCTGCCCAGGAGGCACAGGGGTCCCTCCCTCTATCTGGAGTCTCATGAAGCTGCATTCTGATACCCTGAACTTGTGGTCCAGAATTTGCAGTCTCAGTGATCCTGTGGTCCATTCTGAACCTCTGCCAGCTGGGCCTCTTCTATCCTATGCCCGTGTGGTCCAGGATTGTAGTTGGAGATTGCTTCCAATGATGCCCCTTCTGTGATTCCTGGAAACTCACCCTTGACATTGGGTTCTGGGCACTTTTCCTTCTAGAAACTGCTTCCTGGGTTATCTGACACCATTCTTTCTCATTTTGTACCATGTCCGTGGTGGTCCTCTAGTGCTGCCCTGGTGCCCATCTAACTGCTCCGAGGCATTGCAGAACAGTCTGACTCCTAGGTACAAACCATAATCTGCACAACAGTGAACTTCAGGCCCAGGTGTTGGGCTCCCTGCTCCATAAATAGCCCCACCAGGCCAGAAGCCTCAGTCAGCAGAGCTGTCTCATACCAAACCCTTCCCCAGCCCTGGCCCTGGGGCGTGTAGCAGTTCTAGGCCTGTCTACCTTGTTGCCAAGCCCCGAGGAGGGTTTCCTTTGAGCCAGACCCTGACTGCTCCATTGACCCTAACCATAGTCCCTTCTTACTTCCTTCAGTCAACTTACCTCACCCATCTACTGAGTGAGAGTGCCCCCTCAGGCAAGGGGATGTGGCCATGAACTAGACAGAAAAGGTCCTGCCCTCAAGGGGTCAGGGAAGATGGCAAACAGGTAAATGCACACAAAGGGGACCAGCAGAGTCTTCAGTCACCAAGCCCAAGCCCTGTCTGGCAGACTACCTTAGAGGAAATCCAAGACCAGACACAGTCCTGGAGCCCAGGCCTGCTGCCCTCCATGGTGCTCATCTTAGCCAGGGCATCTCTGAGCTGGAAGCAAGAGACCAAGGACTGGGAGCAGACACCTAGGATGCTAGGTGCTGGAAACAGGGTGAGGAGCATAGAAGCCCAAGCATCCACTGGGGAAAGGGTCAGACCTCTGATCTGCCCACCCCAGGAGGAAGTTCAGGCTTGGGCAAGGACAGCTGTGTGCCTGCCTCCCTGCCCACCCCCGCTCCCATCCACCCAGGAACGGTGCAGCTGCCATGTCACCCTGCAGAGGACTCTGGGGTGGCCACCAGGCCCACAGAAGGGGACTCTTCACTCCCACTGGTTCCCTGACCGGCTGTCCCAGGGCCCCTCTGAGCCAGCGGGATCTTGTGTGATTCCTCCCACCCAGAGCAGCCACAGTGTGGGGAGCAACTGCACCCTGCCAGCCCCATAGCTTTTACAGCAGTGGGGAGTTTCACAATGCCATCCCCGAGGGCCAACCCAGACCTGAGGCACAAGGCTTCTAAGCAGGGGCTTGGGCTGTGGGTTGTCTGAGCTGGGGCTCCAGTCCCTAGCCAACTCTGGACCCCTGTGCCAGGCTCCTGGAAGCAGCCTGGGCATTTTCTTAACTGGGTCAGTCGGAGCAGATGCAGTCTCCAGCCCTCTGTGGCTTTTTTGTGCACATGCGCGTGCGCACACGTGCTTGGGCATGAGAGCAGAGCCTGCCGGTGGGTGGGAACATGCTGGTACATCTCGCAGTTCCCTGGCACCCATGCTTCTCATGTGTCCCCTTGCTGGCAGCACCACAGACGTGCACACGGTGGCCTCCCTGTTGAAGCTGTACCTGCGGGAGCTGCCCGAGCCTTTAGTCCCTTTCGCCAGGTATGAGGACTTCCTCAGCTGCGCCCAGCTGCTCACCAAGGACGAGGGGGAGGTTAGTGGCTCCTGGGGACTCATCCTGGGAGGTGGACCTGCTAGGTGTGGGAAGGGGGCTGTGGAATCAGCACACAAAACTCTGACTCTCATCATGTTTTGAGACATGTAGATCCTGACCTGAGGCCTGCTGTGTGTGTGTTGGGGTGGGGGCGGGAGAACCCTGCTGTGGGGGCAGGTTTATCTTGCTTTGTTCATGGGGCAGCCTAAAGCCTCCTGATGCTGGGGCGGTGGGGGGTGCTGGAGCACTCCCTCTGTGCAGGACCCTCTCTGCGTGGGGTTTCATTCAGCCTGAGAGGGCTCAGGGCAGGTGCCTCCTAAAGCAGGCTGAGTGCTGGTCACACCCAGGACACTACCCAGTAGGTACTCCTACTCTACCACCCAGTTCTACACTCATATCAGGCTACCCAGTGCCACAGAGTTCAGAAACAACCAGACCCTTCATCTGTTTATATTCTGCCTCCTTCCGAAAGAATCTGAGATAGGACAGAGGCTCCCACCCCCACCCGCAGGTGTTTGGCTAGGAAGGACTGTTTACCTTCCCTGTGGCCCTATGGGAGATGAGGGGTCTGTATCTGGCAAATATTTGTGTCTCAATAAGCACTGGCCCTGACATTCCTCCAATGCCCTGCAGAGGCCCACCCCTCACACCAGTCCCCAAAGTAAATCTGCCTTCCCAGGAGGTCATAGGTCTGGCCCAGCCACTCCTCAGAGGGAGATGGAGTTGGTGGTGCCCTCTGGTCACTGGAGGCCGAGCCGAATGGGCAGCTGGAGGTCTGGCCTCTGGTGCCTGCCACCCTCATCCCTGCCCATTTACTTGTCCCTCCCTCAGAGAGAGAAGGGCCAGTTGCTGGTTTCTGAAATGCTGTTTTTCTTTTTCAATACCAAGGGGACTCTGGAGTTGGCTAAACAAGTGAGCAGCCTTCCCCTGGCCAATTACAACCTGCTCAGATATATCTGCAAGTAAGTGACTTCGGGGCAGGGGCCGGGTCATTCTCCCATCCCACACTGCTCCCTGAGTGCCAGTCAGAGAGCCAGCAGGGACTGCTAAAGAAAACAGTCCCTGTGCAAAACTAGCTTACAGTGGAAGCAGGAGGTGCTCCAGTCCCTCGTGGATCATTCAGAAGGGAAGAGACATACTTCTGTTCTTTTTGCCCCCTTTTCGTGCCTTTCTCAGTCCCCTTACCCAAGAGTCACCTCCTGACATGACCCCAGCTCAGGTGTTGAGAAAGAGCATGCGGGTCAGCCCTCCCCCAGTCCCTGACATCTGCCCCACTGCAGGTGAGACAGCCATGTGTCTTCCTTCCATGCTGATGACAGTACCTTGTCCTACAGGTTTTTGCTTCTGCTGTCCGTCCTGGACCCTAAGGGAGGCTCTGCCCTCTACCAAGCTGGCAGGGGTAGCTGGCTGTGGGAGCATGTGGCTGTGGGCCCCAGGCAGCTCCCTACAGAGCAGGCATCAGGATTTGCCCCTCCGCCAATGGCCTCTTCCTTACTTGGCAGGTTTCTAGATGAAGTTCAGTCCCACTCAAATGTCAACAAGATGAGCGTCCAAAACCTGGCAACCGTTTTTGGACCTAATATTCTTCGGCCACAGATAGAAGACCCAGTGACCATCATGGAAGGTGACTGGATGTTTGTATGACAATGTGGGAGGGCATGTGTGCCCATATGTACCTGTAAGACATCTCTAGTCCCTGTCCCAGAGCCCCTGAGAGCATGGGTAGTCAGGCACAGACATTATTGGCAGCATAGGGTTGTGAGATACGGGGACTCAGCTGAGAGGGCTCTGACACCCAGAAGCTGATTTCCAGTCCTAGCCTGCCACTTGCTCACTTCACAGCCTTCATGGGCATTGCGCCTGCTTTCTCCCCTGCACCTAGCTGCTGGAGTGGGCTGGGAGGCACAGTGCCTCCTCTGCTTCAGGACCCGCATTTGTCTGAGGAAGACGATCTTTGGGCAGTATCCCTCTGTCTGTGCCTGGATTTGGAGGGTATAATGGTCATCCTTTCCTTCAGGGTGGCTGATGGCAACCTCTTGCAGAGTTCTCTCTTGAGGGGCAACCTGGTTCTGGGCTGCAGGCAGAGCCTGGCACCCTGGGTCCAAGCTGCAGTGTCCCCTGACAGGTCTGACTGGAGAGACATTCACAGCCAGGCCTTTCTCGATTTGGCTCCTTGGCAGGCACTTCCCTTGTCCAGCACCTGATGACTATCTTGATCCGCAAACACAGCCAGCTCTTCACTCCAAGGACCACTGAAGGGCCAGCCTCCCCCCACGGGGGCCCACCTTGCACAGTGGGGTGGGGCTCCGAGGAGGTCATGAGGGACCACCAGGCAGAGCCCAGGAGCCCCAGCGCCCCTGGCCTACCCTCACACAGGACCTCATCTCTGGATGGGGCCACTGTGGCTGCACTGGCTAGAAACTCTGCCCTGGGCCCGGGTAGCCGCTGTAGCCTGACCACCAGCAGCCCTGGGAAGAGGATGCAGACTCTGCCCAACTGGAAGTCTTCCTTTCGGCAGTCAGGGCCCCGGTCAGGGAGCCCGACAGCAGGCAGCTCGTCCCTGGAGGTGCCCATAATCTCCTCTGGCGGGAACTGGTTCATGAATGGGTTGTCCTCCTTGCGAGGCCACCACCGGGCCTCCTCAGGAGACCGGCTCAAGGACTCGAGCACCTCACAGAGACTCTCCACCTACGACAACGTGCCGGCAGCCAGCCTCTTCCCCAGCACTCCTAGCATGTCCAGCTCAGCATGGTCGGGGGCCTCCTCCTTTGAGGCCTCTGCTAGGGGCTCTGTCAGCAGCTGCACAGCCTGCCGGGCCAGTGACTCCTCTGCCTGCAGCTCCCTGCTCACCGAGGGGGCCCCAGAACCCTCCCCCTTCCCCAGCAGCAATGAGGACCACAGATCCCCAGACCTGGGCCGCAGCCTGGATGAGGTGGGCCTCTGCCCCAGGAGCAGCGAGCCTAGCGACCCAGGCAGCCTGGCCCAGGACCGTGCCCACCACTCCAAGACTCTGCAGGGCCTGATCACAGAGCTCAGGGCAGAGCTGTGCCGACAGAGGACTGAGTACGAGACAAGTGTGCAAAGGTAAAGGGCTGCAGACTGGGCTGACCAAGGCTGCTGTGCCTTGGGCTGGGCAGAGCTGTTGTGGGGCAGCGCTCACTGGGCCTGGCCCCAGGCAATCAGCCTCTGGTTCTGAAGGAAAGCCTCCTGGAGGCAGGGGTCTGAGCAGTCAGCCCCAAGAAGTCACCTTTGCAGGAGAATGCTGCAGGACAGGGTGGAGATGGAGCTTCGGGGGTTTTATGTTAGGGAGAGCTCCATGAATACTGCTGAAGGAATGAGTCAGAATCTCAGCCTGGGCTGCTCAGAGCACCGCTGATAGAGGGGCTGAGGCTAGGGGTTCCTCTGTGGCCCTCAGTCAGGTAAGAGGCACTGGGCTATGCTGACAGCAGTTAGGTCTGACGTGAATGAGGACAACTTCTGATCAGAATCTGGTTTCCTCTGGGGAGGGAGCTGGCAGTGCTGAGCCAGGCTGTCCATCCTGCCCTGACCACAGGAGGGTGCTTTGTGTCACGTGCTGAGCCTTTCAAGCTTGCTCACCACGGTCCTTGTTTGACCCTCCCAGCCTCCCTGTGAGGAGGGTGTTTTTCTGGCTCTGAGAGGCCAGGTTCTCCAGCTAAGGTTGCCAGCAGAAGCTTCATTGAATAGCACTGTGCTTCCAGCATCATCTCTGACTCCTTGGTCTGGCTCTCTGACCTGTGGCCCAGTTCCCGCCCACTCGCAGGGGTGTCTGTGGGTTCTGAGGGCGTCCTCTCTCTATCAGGGGCAGTGGAGATAGAAGGAATTCCTAATTCTCATTTTGAGCCTAAGGGAACTGGGATGGCAGCACTTGGCATTTTTGCTCTTCTGGAAGCCACATCCTGGGCCTCCAGGGAGGGTTAATGTGTGCAGGGGCTGTGTCCTTGGTAGATATATGACAGGAGAAGAGCTTTAAGGACGGAGGCCACAAGGAAGGTCAGGGAGGGTCAGAGCAGGTCACTTCTGAGCCAGGACTTAAAGGACCGATAGGATCGAGTTGCGCAAGAAGGAGAAAGGACACACCATGAGAAAACCTCGAGGTATACAGTTGTGTGGAGTCCCTAAAAATGCAAGCCTGGGTTTACCAGGCAGAGGTGACAGTGGAAGCGGTGATGGGGACAGAGGAAGTGATTAGCTGCTAGGGACGAACAAACACATGGATGAAAGCTGTGGACTCCAGGGCGATTCACCACGGACAGCTTCACAGGAGGTCAGAGTCAGCTTGTCACCCGAGCTGCTAGTTCCTTCCCATACTCAGAGGCTCCATTTCTCAGGGGAAATGCAGTGTTATTTCGTGGTGGACTCGGTCAGACCGTCAGGTGTGGACAGAGTGTCCCAGACAGGCTTTCTGCCCCCAGTGGGTACTGACTGGCCGTCCACTCAGGGACCTCACACATTTGTTTTAAAGACTGCGTGAGGTGATGGGGGAGTGCTCAGCACAGAGCTGACTATGGCCAGAGTGCTCCGGAAACACTGCTCTTACCGCTTTCTGCTTGGTGGGTTGGAAGAGAGATAAGGCCCTCAGAGGCAAACGGACAGCAATGACAGACCCTGTAGTGGCAGAGCAGTCCCACCCATTGTCCTGCTTGGAGGGGAGTGGTCGAAAATGAAAAGGCCTCTGAGCGTAGGAAGGAATAGGGCCCCATCTGGTGGGCCTTAGGGGGAATATATCTTGTTCATTCTGTTCCTATGGAGCCAGTACTGGGTCTGGTCTGGGTGGGCAGGGGCATCAGCTCTCCCCCTGCCTCCCCTGTGCTGGATGCTGAGGACAGAGCTATGACCAACACAGATCAACATCTCTGTCCTTGTGTGGTTGTGGGGGGCACAAACAGACTCTACAAAAGATAGACTTTAAAATCTGTGTGGTCTGTTAGGAAGTTAGATAAAGGATGAGAATGAAACAGGGTGGAGGGGAGGGGAGCGTGGGGGGAAGGTTGGAGCTGAGCTGGTGCTGTAGGCAGAGGGAAGGGGGGCAGACGGGGTGTGGTGCGAGAAAGGGCTGGCTGGGGCAGGGGGCAGGACCTTCAGTCAGACTGTGCTCTGGATTTTACTCCTAATGGACTCTTAAGTGAGTGGAGGGCCTTGAGCACTTTGATCACTTTGACAGGTGCACCTGGCTGCTGTACTGAGGACAGCGTGACCAGTTAGGCCACAGGATCCAGGCCTGCCTGGGTGACATGGGCCCAAGGCAGTGGTTGAGGTGGGGAGAGGAGCCAAATGCTGAACATATTTGGAAGGTTTTGCTAGTTGAGCAACTGTGGGGGTAAGAAAAAGAACTGACTTAGGGACAACATTTTTGTTTGGCCAAGTAACTGAAAGAAGGTGTTCACTGGGGCTGGGGAGAAGTTCTTGGAAGAAGGGTCAGGGGCTCAGCTGTGGACCTGTGAAGATGGAGATGCTTATTTCACTTCTGAGCAGAGTTGAGGGTCATTAGCACGTAGATGGTGCTTCAGGTCTGGATACTGGACCAGGGCCCCATACTTGAGTGCACCAGAGTTCACCAGCAGGTGGGAGGAATTGGCAGAGAGAGCCCTGGGACTTTAAGAGTAACAGTGAGGGGCCATGGGGCTGCTGCCACCTGCCTTGGGGGCCTTATTTCTGACATCATGTCCTGTGCTCCCCAGGTGGAAGGCAGGGGTGGAGGGAGGTTTTTTCACTTCTCTGAGCTTGGCGTTCAGTGATTGAGGTGGAGGCCAGCCCCTGTCTGGGGCCAGGAGTTGACATTTGCTCCTCATACACCAGGTTCCAGGCATTGCGTTGTACACATGTGGTCTTTGTCCACTGTAGCTGTAGTACTTGAGTGAGGCTGTCCCTGCATTTTTCAGGACCTTAGGGCTCAGGGTAGTTTGTGTTCTGCCCACAGTCATGTGCCTTGTAAGTGGCTAGGCCGGTTCCCAAGGTCCAGGCTCAGTGCCTCCCTCAGGCCAGACAGGAGCTGGTCGTCTGGTTGGAAAGACAGATGTACCAACCTTTGTACAGTGTCAGCCTCTACAGAAGTGGTGTCACTCTGTGGTAGCACAAAGGAGCAATAATGTGACCTGCTGGGGAGGATTCAGAGAAGCTTCACTGAGGGCACACTGAGCTGGAACTAGAAGGGCTAGCAGGAATGGAATTGATGGCTGATGGGGTTTCCTGTGAGTTGCCGTGTGTGGCTGGGGAATGAGGCAGTGGGAGGGAGGAGAGTGGAGGCAAGTCCCAGTGGGGACAGGTCCTGCTTTCCGCAGTCCATCCTCCGCAGGATGGTCGGCTGGCCCACAGGGTAAAGTGGTCTTCATATTTTAGTGAGGACTCAGGGCTGGAGGCCAAGGGTTCACACTGGTGTTTCTGAACCACTAGCTATGGGCAGGTTCTCCAGAGGTGAAGTGCCAGGGTCTGGGGGCGGGGGAGCTGTGCAGCCGCTCTGGAGCTTGGCCTGCGCTGCACGCGGCCACCCCTCCAGGCCCAGCCTGAGAGGCTCTTCCCCCATCAGTTCTCTTGGCAAACCCAGCAAGCCATTCTAAAGCAGGGTCTTTCTTCTTGATTTTTAAGACTTGAAGAAGGTACCGCTAACCTGCGGAAAGAAATGTTGCAGCTAGAGGAAGAACTGGACCAGGAAAAGAAAAGATACACCATGCTGGAAATCAAGCTGAGGAACTCCGAGCGGGCACGGGAAGATGCGGAGAGGAGGAACCGCCTCCTGCAGCAGGAGATGGAGGAGTTTTTTTTAACCCTGGGGAGTCTGACTGTTGGGGCAAAAGGTGTCAGAACCCCAAAGTAAAGGAGTTTGCTTCTGCTGTGCTGCTTGTCCTCCCCTCAGCAGAGAGTCCCTGGCCTGGACCGTAAGGAGCCGGAGGCCCCTGCATTGTGGACCCCGCCTCAGTGCCCAAGCTCTGGAGCCAGCTGGACAGAGGAATCCTGACATCCAGGCGGGGTATGGCAGAAGCCTGGGCCCCTCATGGGATCTGAATGCTGCTGCTACAACTGCATGGTCCAGCAGGTGTCACAGGGGATCGTCTCTTGGCCATCCAAAGGGATGGCACCTGGAATTCAAGTAGTCCACCCAGGAACATTTTGCATTCTTTATTAAATTTTCTCTAAAAGCATGATACCTGTCTCCTTTATGGTCTGAAAAATGGCAATTACCGAGTGACCTCTACTGTTTTTATCAGGGTTGGGAGTCCCCAAAGTGTCCCATGGGTGGAATGCCTGAATGGGGTGTGAAGCTCCCTGAAGAGTACCCAGAACTGTCAACTGGATTTATGCAAATCTGTGTGCTCTGAGCTTCCTTACCTGTGTGCTCAAGGCAGGATGGGTTTCCTCTCCTCCCTTCACTCTGAGCCACCTGTGCCTCCATAGTTGGTGTCTGTCCTGGAATTGCTCTCAGAACCTTGAACCAGAACCTCTCAGTCCTTTGCCTGGCTCCAGCTCCGCTCTGGGACCAGGGCCTGGGCAGGGTGACAAGGCACATGTCTGAAGAAGAGGTGAACCAAAGTGCTGGGAAGTGCCCTTTCTCTGCTCTCCAGGAACCCATGCCTCAGGCTGTGCCCATCTCCCCTGCAGACTCCTTCCAGTTAGCACCAATCCCTCTCCAATGCCTGTTCACTTTCCCCCTGCAGTTCATCCTTCACTCAATGTTCCAATTAGGGCAAATCCTTCAAGAGAGCCTTTCTCTAGCCATTACCACACATGGCCTGTGCCTGGGCCAGAGCTCCTTGGCATGGGTCACAGGGAGCACCAAAGAAGCCACCTCCATGAAGAGGGGATTGGTCTCTGGGGCACTGGCGATACCAGAACCAGGGTCCCTTCATCTGTTCCTGCTCAATGTCCTTATGCAGTACCTCTCATTACCAGGAGCAGTAACCTACAATGGTGTTTTTTAGGCTGGAATGGCTAGAGGGTCACCAAAGTGCCCCAATTTCTGCCCACTCTATCTGGAGCAGTCATTATACCACCTATCTTCCCAGAGTCAGGGATAAACTATTGCACCAGAGCTTGCATGCCAGGGTCTCAGTGCTCCCAGGCAGTGCTGGCCTTCGTGGTGGGAGCTCTGAGTTAGGGGGTCAGAGGGGCGCAAGACTTGGTCTGCCCTCAGGCCCGCTGCCATCACAGCAGGCAGCCTGGGGAACCAGATTTCCCAGAAGATAAAATAATTGTCCCCCCTTTATTCCAAGGAGAAAAAAAAAGAATATGAGGTGACTTTGATTCCTCACAACCACTCAGTAGGGTAGGAATTGGCCCACACTCCCCCTTCAGAGGAAAAAAGCTAGCCGGAGGTAAGTGAAAACAA
Organism: Sturnira hondurensis; assembly: GCF_014824575.4. Lineage (NCBI taxonomy): Eukaryota > Metazoa > Chordata > Mammalia > Chiroptera > Phyllostomidae > Sturnira > Sturnira hondurensis. The sequence goes on along the minus strand of NW_028081756.1, from coordinate 1,451,128 downwards.
GATGTATTCTTAGGGTCCTGAGTTCCACAGACCTGGAATTCTGCCAACTTTGACCTGGCCATAAAATACCCCCAGGCTGTCAAAGGGACAGAAAAGACCAAAGGGCTATCACATAATGGAAAGGGCATTTGTCTGTCCTTTCTTAGCCACTAATACTGGCAAAGGCTGAGCTTTTAGCCAAGTCCTTTGTCAACACCTGCTCGTGAGCCTGCTGACAAAACTAGGACCTGCAAATGCATTTTTTTTTTCACAGAGAGTCAATTAGCAATGTTCAGGAGACATTCTGTCCTCCAATTCCCACTTACCCAGCACCGCCAACCCCATTTTTTCTATAATACATGCTGACTTGCTCATGAAGCTCCGGGGCTGACAGGCTCTGTCTGGCCCCATTCCCTTTCACTTTGGTTCTCCTTGAGTGAATGGCAGACGCTGTTCCCAAACCTGTGGATTCAAGCTATAATCCTTGTATTGACATCATTGAATATGATGAATGATTTATTCATCATTGAATAAAGCAGTGAAGTATGAATGTGAAAAGACAAGGAATTAACTTCTTGAAAAATCTACCTGAATGTTTTAGAAAAGACTCAGTAAAGTCAAGTTGCTGAAAGAAAGTTGTCGCATTAAGTATGGATGAATTGAACATGCAGTAGCAGAAAATTAGTGAAAATGTAGCACTCTGCTCCATAACTACTTCAAAATGTATTTACAGAAAAAACAGGAAATTTTAACTCCCATACAGAAAAACAAGGAGTTGGCTGATATTAAAAGACTGACAAGTGATGTACATTTTAAAAGTTAGAGTGCAATTTTGTGTGTGTGTGTGTTTGTGTGAGAGAGAGAGAGAGAGAGAGGCAGAAATGGCTGTTAAATAATGAACCAGGCACAAACCATGTTCCCTTCACATTGTAAAAGGACTTAGGAATGAAATCCATGTATCCATGCTCTCCAGCCTGTGTGAAACCAGTGAAGTCAGAAATAACCACATTTGATGGCCTTAAGTATTCCATTTTGGAGGATAAAAATGGTGTAGAAGATAGGTCCTGGCCATTAGTTTACCAGCCCAAGACTTTCTGAATGCCAGCTTTCCAGGTGTTAACTGAGTAAGACAGGTTCTTCACTCCGGGAAATGCCAGAGGGAAATATCAGCAGAAGCTGAGCACACAGGACGCACCTGCAGACAATATGAAGAGGCCTCCAGCACACTGATGTCTTACACCCTCTGTGAGGCCAGCCGGGAGAGTGAACAAACACGAGATGGGCATGGGGAAGAGAAAGGCATTGCAGAGGGAGGGGGAATTCCTTGAGCTGGGCCTAAGCAATGAGGATTTTAAATACGCAAGTGCAGAGCAAGTAAGCAAAGCATCCAGCTGGAATGGGCTAGACAGCAGGAATGAGATGAAATTGACACTAAACAAAATTCAATACTGACTTTCAGGAATTTCTCTCCAATGAGGAATCATTCTCATCAACCATGTGAAGACTGGGATTCCAGGTGATGGAGACGGTGACTTGGGGGTCAGAGTGTATGGAAGTTTTGTGATGTGACACCACACAGAACTCCTCCCTTTCTTGTTAACGTTGCTCCATCTCTTAAAACACTTCTTTTCCTTTCCAAAGCTAAAGCCAATAAATACACTTGCTTTACATGGGTTATTTTAATAAAATACATTAAGTCAGTTTTACAAAGTGATCGACACGAAGTCGATCATTACAGTAGCCCTGTGAGACTCTCCAGTCACATGAAAGATGAAGCAACACTACACTCCTCAAAGTTAAGCCTTGTTCGAGATTATTCAAACTCTGTATCTTGAGCTCAGGCTGACTTGAACCCACGGGATTCAGCAGATCCCACCTGGTCTAGGACCTTGTCTTGTCAAGGGTTTTAGTTTTCCCTTTTTTCTCAAGACACTGTCATGTTTCTTTATATTTCCTGCCAAAGTTTCAAAAAGACTTTTTACTACTGCTTCACCGTTGACTCAAACCTTAGCGATCCGAGCTATGCCCCCACCTGTCCAGGTAGTTCTAAGTCGTACATATATTACACCCAGCAGGAATCCCCTTGTCTTTCTCCTCTGTCCACAAAATGACAGAAGGGAAATGGTGCAAAGGCTGTACCAGCGGAGGAGGCAGACCTCCTGAGGGAAGAGACTACAAGACTGGAGAGGTCTGCTGGGTTAGGGAGCAATTATTCCTTTCCTCTCACTTTCTCCCCATGTCTGAAACATACCCAATGTGTGTTCTGTCATAGACTCTTCAGACTGGGGTGTACCAGCTGGAAAGTACATTGATGTGTTTTCCCTGCACATCTACAGCCCAATCACAAGGGCTTGAAACCTGAATAGCTGAAGTGCTTATTAAATGGAATAGCAACTAAATAGATAAATAACCCCCCCCCGCCCCAAATGCTAATTTTGGTGATTTTGCTTAGTAATGCCAACACAAGTAACATCTTTTCCATTCTCATTACACAAAAAGGACCACAACTTTCTCATCTGAGTCTCCGTGGCTTCCCAGTCACCAATTTCCACGCCTCCAATCTAGTGAAACTAGTTTCCACTGCCAGCGACCCTCCTAAAACAAAAATTTGGTCACATTACTCCTCTCTCTCACAGCTGCAAGTTCTTGCTGCCTTTGAAATAAAAGCTTTTCCTCCAAAATGTTTCAATTCTGATCCTGAAATTTCAGTCTTATTGCCCATTCTATTCTCTCTTCATATTCCCATGCCCACGCCAGGCCATTCCTCACTCCTTGCCCATTCATTAAAATTTTCTTTTAGTTTTATTTTTTCCCATTACCATTTAACCCTCTTCCCCCCTCCAGTAGCTGCCATCCTGCTCTCCATCTATGAGTCTGTCTCTATTTTGTTTATTCGTTCAGTTTGTTCACTAGATTCCACATGTAAGTGAAATTATATGGTATTTGCCTTTCTCTGATTGGCTTATTTCACTTAGCATGCTCTCCAGGTCCATTCATGCTGAAAAATTTACATAAAGGGTAAATTTTTCTTCTTTTTTGTGGCTGAGTAGTATTCTGTTGTGTAAATGTCCCATAGTTGTTTTAGCCACTCATCTACTGATGGACACTTGGGTTGCTTCCGTATCTTGGTGATTGTAAATAACACTGCAGTGGACATAGGGGTGCATAAATTCTTTCAAATTGGTGTTTCAGGATTATTGGGATATCTTGCCAGAAGTGTAATCACTGAGTCAAAAGAGAATTTCCTTTTGAATTTTTTGAGGAAACTCTGTACTGTTTTTCACAGTGGCTGTACCAGTCTACATTCCCAGTATGTGGTTCCCTTTTCTCCACATCCTTGCCAAACTGTCTGTTAATTTATTGATGGTAGCCATTCTGACAGGTGTGACACAGACATCGGCAAGCAGTGTCAGTGGCGTTGTGGCTGAGACGAGACAAATTCATATGGACTACCGAGTCCTTGGGAGGAAAAGGGACGGCATGGCCACTCTCTCAAGAGGAGAGCACACTGACCCTTGCTTTGACAAGCTTTTATGGGCTTTATTTGTGTAGGAATACAGGGCATATATGGAGAGCTCATCAATCATTGTCAGGCAGTAATAATCAAATAGATAACATTTAAAGAACTCTTGAGGGCTTATTTTGAGTCAGGGTCAGATACCTGAAGGACCATAATACTTTGGGGAAACAAACTCATTTCAGACTTGGACCCTTATCATTTAAATTGAGGATATTAGCAAAGCAGGTTTCACAGGATTTTATGCATTTTTTCTTAGGCCTGATTGCCCCAGGAACCTGCCCTTTCCAGCATAGGGCTGCACCCACCTCTGGCATTGTTTCAGGCTTAGGTTGAACAAGGGAAGTAAGGCAGCCAAGAGATTAGGAGACTTCTTGCAGACAGAATGAGGACTCAGGCTATGACAAAGCTTAGGGGTGAGGGTCCATCACCCCCTTTTTCTATGGCTTCCCAAGTCCTTCCCTGAGGGCCTCGTCATGACTACATCTGTCTTAGGTCATCCCTCCTTTCAGGAATCTTACCTGTCATTGGCTAAACAACCAGTCATGCACTGGGGGCCAGGATGAGGTAAAGTGGGCAGAGGTGGTACTCCTGCCGGGGAGATAAACTTTGTTTCCTTAGTAGCTTAGCATCTCCAGGTCTCTCACTCAGCCTTCGCCATGGGCGTTACAGTTTCTGAAACCAGGCAGGGGAGTTCCCAACATGTGAGGTGGTATCTCATCATGGTTTTAATTTGCATGTCTGATGGTTAGTGATAATGAGCATCTTTTCATATGTCTATTGGCCATCTGAATATCCTCTTTGAAGTGTCTATTCAGGTCCTTTGCCTTTTATTTTAATTGGAGTTGTTTAAGTTTTTAATGAATTTTTGATATTAACCCCTTAGCAGATGTATTGGGGAACACGTTCTCCCATTCTGTGGGTTGTCTTCTATTNAAACCAGGCAGGGGAGTTCCCAACACGTGAGGTGGTATCTCATCATGGCTTTAATTTGCATGTCTGATGATTAGTGATAATGAGCATCTTTTCATATGTCTATTGGCCATCTGAATATCCTCTTTGAAGTGTCTATTCAGGTCCTTTGCCTTTTATTTTAATTGGAGTTGTTTAAGTTTTTAATGAATTTTTGATATTAACCCCTTAGCAGATGTATTGGGGAACACGTTCTCCCATTCTGTGGGTTGTCTTCTATTTTGTTGATGGTCTCCTTTGCTGTGCAATAACTTTTTAGTATGATGTAGTTCCACTTGCCTGGGAAGGTAATATCAGATAAAATATTGCTATGAGCAGTGCCCAAGATTTTACTGCCGATATTTTCTTCTAGGATTTTTGTGGTTCTAGGTCTAGTATTTAAGTCTCTAATCCATTTAAAATTTATTCTTGTGTGTGGTGTAAGAAGGTGGTCTAGTTTAATTTTTCTGCACATATTTGTTCAATTTATCAGCCCCATTTGTTGAATAAACTATGTTTAGTTCATTGTATGTACTTGCTTCCTCTGCTGAATATTAATTGACTACAAAGGTGTGGGTTTATTTCTGGGCTCTCTATTCTGTTCCATTGATCTGTTTATGTCAGTACCATGCTGTTTTCATTATTATGGCCTTATAGGATAGTTTGATACTATGTGGAGTGATTCCTCCAAATGCATTATGAGGATTGCTGTTCCTATGCAGGGCTTTTTATGGTTCCATATACATTCTTGAAATATTCTAGTTCTGTAAAATATGACACTGGAATCTTGATAGGAATTGTATTGGGTAGTATGGACTTTTTTTTTGCCTTTTTAAAAATTTATTTATTTATTTATCTTTTTTGGAAAGAATGTATATGTTTCCATATACATTCTTGAAATATTCTAGTTCTGTAAAATATGACATTGGAATCTTGATAGGAATTGTATTGGGTAGTATGGACATTTTTTTTTGCCTTTTTAAAAATTTATTTATTTTTCTTTTCTTGTATGGACATTTTAATGATGTTAATCATTCTTATCCATGAACATGTTATGTGCTTCCATTTATTTGTTATCTTCTTCAATTTCTTTCTTCAGTGTCCTATAATTTTCCCAGTACAGGTCTTTTGCATCCTCTGTTAGATTTATTCCTAGGTATTTCATTCTTTTTGGAGTAATTGTGAGTGTGATTGCTTCATTTTTTCTTTTAGATTTTAATTATTTATTTATTTATCTTTAGAGGGAGAGGGAGAAAGAGATGGAGAGAAACATGATTGTCTGAGCTACATCTACTGGTTGCCTCTCACTTGTCCTCTACTAGGGACCTGGGCCACAATGCCAAGCATAAACCTAGACTGGTAATAGAACCAGTGACCTTTCAGTTTGCAGGCTGGTGCTCAATCCACTGAGCCACATTAGCCAGGGCTGGGATTGTTTTCTTAATTTCTCTGTTAGTTTATTATCGGCATATACAAATGCAACTGATTTTTGGATATTTGTGTATCCTGCTACTTTGCTGAATTCGTTTGCCATTCAAAAAACTCCTTGCCTATCCTTTAACCTGGGAATACCCCATCCTCTCCAAACCTTCCCTTATACCAAGGCTCAAAAAAAAAAAAAAAAAAGGAAATCCCTCCTTTCCTTTAACCACCCCTTCTGTCTGCATCACTTCAACATTGTTCTTGCTCCTCTACATACTTACTTCAATCGGGTGAACTACACTCTTGAGTGATCTTCATTTTTTTCTCTCCTCATCCCCAGCATACAACACAGGGGCTTAAAATTAAGTGAAATGTTAAGGCATAAGCCTAACATTTACAAAGTATACCTGAAGTATCTTTTAAGTTTAAAATGAAGTCCAAAAATATATTGGCATATTAGTTGTAAAAGCCCCCCCCAACATTAAGTACAAATCAGTACAATTTTCATTCACATAAAATCAATATAGACCTTTCAAAGAACAACATTAAAATGCAATGCCTAGATTAACAGGAACAAATTATTTTTATTGTATTTTACGTTCTTACAGTTATTCCCACTTTTTCCCCCTTTGCCCACAGCCACCCAGCACCCCCTTCCTCAGGCCATTCTCACACTGTTGGTTGTGTCTATGGGTTATGCATAAATGTTCTTTGATTAATCCCTTCACCTTTAAATTTTTTAAAAACAGAATGGTGACCTATTTTTTAAAAGATTTTATTTATTTATCTTTAGAGGGGAAGGGAGGAGAAATATCGATGTATGGTTGCCTCTCGAGCACCCCCTGCTGGTAACTGGCCTGCAACCCAGGCATGTGCCCTGACTGGGAATCGAACCATGATCCTTTGGTTCACATGCCTGCGCTCAATCTACTGAGCTACATCAGCCAGGGCTAAAAAAATCTTTTAAAAATATTTTATTTATCTATTTTTGAGAGAGGAATGGGAGAGGGAGAGAAACATCAACGTGCGGTTTTCCCCTCACATGGCCCCAAGAGGGGACCTGGCCCACAACCCAGGCATGGGCCCTGACTAGGAATCTAACTGGCAACCCTTTGGCTCACAGGCCATGCTCAGTACACTGAGCTACAGCAGGCAGGGCGTCCTTTCACCTTCTTTCATCCAGTTCCCCCAGCCTTCTGAGAGCTGTCAGTTCCGTGTGTCCATGCCCGATTTTATTTTGTCCATTAGATTCCACATGTGAGATCGTATTGTTTGTCTTATGTCACTTAGCACAATACTCTCCAGTTCCACCCATGCTGTTGCAAAAGGTCACGATTTCCTTCATTTTTGTGGCTGTGTAGTAGTCCATTGTGTAAATGTACCACAGGTTTCTATCCACTCATCTACTGATGGGCACTTGGGCTGTTTTCAGATTTGGCTATTGTAAATGTTTCTATGAACACAAATTATTCTTTCACTTGGTGTCACCAGGGTGTTATGACTGGGTGGAAAGTAAATGAACCAACATTCTAGTGTCCACTGTTGCCACCATCTTTCAATGACTCCGATGCAGCAGGGTGCACTGGGTCAGCAGCAGTGGTCAGGTCCTGTCCTTCACTCAAAGTAGATTAAGTCCCAGTGCAGATAGGGTGGGAACAGCAAGACATGGGTGTGATCTGGAGCAAATTGAGCAAGACAAAGGAATGCCGACATATGGTGCTGGTCACATGTAGCAAGTGACCCTGCTAAGCAGCCTGCCCAATGCAGGCTGAGAATATAACGCTTGACAAAAGCTGGAAATGTGCTCAAAGCTAAAATTCCTGGGTTGTTTTTAAAGAGATCCTTTTAAAATGCTTATTTTTGCCAAGTGGTCACGACAGCTGCTCTCTTATATGGTTACCAAGACTAGGTTGAGGCACTGAAGCAAATTTCCTTTTTAAGATAAAGTTTCTCCAGTGATTTGAAACATCAGAAAAGCAAGACTAGATACACCAGAAAACCAGGGCAATAGATTAGGCTACTTATAAAATCCCAATCTAAGAAACTTACCCTAGTACTATCCTTGTTATCCCAAGCCACAGGACATTTTAAAACTGCCCTGAAAAACTTTTTACTACAAATTCAGATTTTTCAATAGAAACACTCAATTTCATAGTTTTATACCACTTTTTTATTTAAAATATTATAACCAATGAACATACTAGATAACATTGTTTACATTCCAGTGGTGCATGTTTAATGAGTAGGGCATGAATGATTAAAAACCACAATAATTATCTCAGCATTCCCTACCAAGTGCCCAGTTTTGTTTTGACTAGAGAGGAGAGGGAACAGACCACAGGGGAGAGGAATGAAGAAAGAATGGCATCATATAGGGAGGAAAGCAAATGTCGATTATCATACTTAAGTTTTCAGGCTTTAAAACCTGCTGAATAGGATAAATTGTAATGAGAAAATAGATGTCACAGTCCAGGTAGACAGCTAGTTCAATTTAAATTCATCATTCAGCTAAAAGATTAAGAGCTTCTCAAAAATATACCAAATATCGGGCCTACAAAAGTAATTTATTTCTTCGTAAAATTTACTAAGATTTATTCCTTTTGTAAAATGTAAAGAATGGACTGATATCACGAGCAGGTTTCTACTTACAAAACAGACACTAATAATGTCCAACAAACACATCTAACACAATTTGCCAAGATATACAGTGGAAGATTTTACACGTGAGTGTCTCTTACTGATGCAAGGTATGCGTTTTACATACTTACTGGTACTGTGTCAACATTGGCTATAAAGTATTTTATACACATTTATAATCACACTCAGTAAAGATCTAACAGCAAGGGCAACAGCTTGGGAAAGCATAGAAAATTAGTGTGAGGTAGTTCAATACAAGCCAAGTTTAATTTGTAAGTTACTGTGAGAATAAAAGGTTGTGCAAAACTAATCCACAGGTAATATTTCTTAAAAGTTTCAGTAATGCAGAGAACCTAAGCCAGAAATGGCCAGGACGTGTTACTCTTACTAGACTCTCCTTAAGAGCACTTGACTAAGAGCAGTTAGTTTGAAATTAGGACTTGTTTTCTAATCATACCCCAAACTATACATTTCTGCTTCAATGCCCTTTACCTCTTCAACTTTCTTGCTATTAAGGAAAAATCAGTTTCCCCTGATTCAGAAAAAAACCTAAGAGAGATCAGTAGAAACACAATCTACACTAAAATGTAAAGGTTACAGGATCAACATTTAAGACAGCTGCTAATGCAGAATAGTGGTGTTTGGTTTTTCTACCAGTTAGAGAAGTTTACTGGGGTCATGGGGCTTCATGCAGTCACTCTACAGCTAATATGTGACTAATAAACAAACACTCACAGACAAACTACAACAGTGTTTTTGAAAACAGACTATGCTTTACCTCAAAATGTGCAAGGCTTGTGCCTAGGCAACACTGAGGAGTTAAGTCTTCACATGCGTAGCACATACTGGCTGATCGTGTATACCAAGTCTTATTTATAACCCCGAAACTTGCCTGCAGCTGATTTTACTATCAGACATTGATGTCTATTCACCTCCATCGTTTTAGACAACATGGCAGGATTAGCATGGAACAGAGTAACAAGGACTTACAGGAAAAGTTTGCTGCTTTACAAGCAATCAAGCTTCTCCACATTGTCAAAGGGCTTGTGTGGCAGTTTCACATAACAGGCTGGCATTTCTCTAGGAGTCTCGTGTGAATGCACTGTGCCTTAACCAACGTGGAAGGGTACACACCAGGAAGAACCAGCAGCCAAGAATATGTGACAAAATGAGAACTGTTCAGCAAACAGTACGAAAAGAGTTGAGATGCAATCCCAACAACCCAATCATTTTACAATTGGTCACTATACATTAGAGGGTAACAGAATAATAACCAGGAGGAAGTATGTAGAAAGAATTAGAATTAGTGTCTGTTTCCTAACCTATAAAGTTGAGTAACAGACCTTGGTCAAAGTAATTTTCCAACAGTAAGATGATGGGTACATTAAATGTATAAAGTTGAAAACTAAAGTTTATAAGAAAGGTGGTTTTACATTAAGTACTTCCTGACAGAAATCTTATTTGTAATTTCTCTTAAAACACAAATGTTTAAGATACTTTAAAGGTTCAAAAAGTTTTCCAAATAAACATGTATATGTTTAGCTTAACAAATTTAAGAGGAATAGTTGTATTTAGATATTGCATGTTAAACCTAGGGCACACAACATTTAACAGACTTTGTTTTCAGGACAGAGTTTAAGTATTTTTTTATCTACATTAACTAATAAGAGTTCATTTTCTCTGAATCAACTGAAACATGCTGGTTGGCAAGTGGGAGCTGGCATTTACAACAAATGATACAGTAAGAACACTTGGTTTTCCTTGCTTAACCAAAATCTGTATCAATAAAGATGGCTTACTAGCAATCAAACATAAAATATGGGGAGCTTCTGAATGCATGTCAGTTATTAAAGTGCAACTGCAAAATGATCTATCCTAGAAAACAGAGCTAATTAACTGTAAAACTAACATAAACTAATAACACACTTATGCTCAGATTCCTCTGTATATCTAATCCTGTTTCTACAAATCAAAATGTTACAGTCTCAACACTCTAATTTGCTTAATGAACTTACTATACCATGTTGTATGAGCAGAAAAGGGATTGATACAAAGGTTGGCAACTTTGAGACAGGAAATCATGACTTTTAAATCAACAAAAACAAACTTGCTGTTTTAAAGCATATAAAAAGGCTAATGTATTTAATCCTAAATATTGCACATTAACAACAATCTAAAATACTTTACTCAAAAGGAATTTTGCACTAAATACACAAATAACATGCCAAGCCAACTTTCAGACGCCACATGCTGAGCCACACCAGTTCTTGCTCTTGTTGGCCTTTAATTCCAATGAGCTTTCTGCCTAGAACCCAGTCACTGATTTAAGTATGCATTTCCCAGTTCATGACATGTAATCTCTCTTGTTCCAAATATAACAAAAGGTGCCTGGGGGATTACAGACAATGCATTTCAGAGATGAGACTTCAATGACATTTTACTTAAGAAAAATTCAGTTACATAGAAATAATTCTGCAGATATAAAATGTAAACAGTTAACATCCACTCGTCAGGAGCAGCACCGTTCTTACACTACTCAACATCCACAGTGTGTGTTTTACTGAAAATCAGGTATTAAAAAAATGACTTAGACTAAATAATCACCATTTATGCCTGCTCTGCTCAGTGTGAAGAAACAGTCCTAGGAAAATGATACCTTATATATGGCTGTGTGCTACTATTTTCTGATGAACAGTATATTGCTCATTTGATACATTACCTACAAATATCTAGTAGGCTTTGGAACCTCCCAGCTTGCAAAAACATGATTATTCTACAGGTAGAATCAAATGGCCAGAAACACCAAAACTGGTGCTCAACTGACTGGACCTTCTAATAGGAAACCAAAAAAGTCCAAGGGCTTGAGGCTGCAGGGAATAGAAAGACCAGATCATCACTGGGACCTACAGCCTGAGTAGATTAACTCAGTGTGTACAAAAACAGGCTCATAGCTAGTAGAAGTGAACCATGTCTTTATTTGCATTGAAATGTATTATTCATGAAGTATCCTCTTGACTTTATGTGATCATAAGCTTCGAGCATGCCACAGATATGCAGAAAACACCATCTTCTTTTTACTTCACATTTGTTAGGTATGGTTGGGGGAAGAGAAGGGTGGTGGTAGATGCCCAGCATTTTCAAAGACATGCTCTGAGTTATTCTGTCATTTAGATGATGGGGCTTTTGCCAAAATTCTTGTAGGACTGTACACCAATTGTTGTAACTAAATTAGGTTTGGCAAGTAGCAAATCTGGAGGTTCTTTTTAAAAAAACATGTTCATCATTTACAGTAGTTATTCCTGAATATAAGTGGCTACAAGTTATTCCCTCTCACTCTTCTGTGATTATTTCATTGATAAGCACATAACCCTGAAGGACAGCATCATGAACAAAACATTTGAAATAATTTCAAATTTAAAAAAACTATAAAAATCTTAAATAATTCATGATATAGGCAAGTCACCACATAATAGTTGCTTTGATAAACAAAATCTTACAAATTCAGTAAAAAAATCAGCAGCATAAGATAAAGCAAATATGCAAAAATTTTAAACCATGATAAAATAATTAGGTTTACATTATACAGTTAATTACAGCAAAAATATAATACGTTCTGTCGCTGTTTTAAAACACAACTTAAGTTTTAAATTACATCACTTGAAATTAAAAAACATAAACTACTTTACTACAAAATGAATTCTACATTTTTGAAATCACTCAAAATAAGACCACTGACTTACTTTTAGTTTTCAAAGTAGTTCTATCAATGACTAAACGACTCCCCATCCCACCCACCCTGCCCCCACCCCCCAAGGCCCAAGTAGTCATCTACAGCAGCCCAGAGGTCCCGCTGAGGCTTCTAGACTGCTGTCTGTATCTGAGGCCAAAGTTGGATCTGTTGACATTGAAGACACATCATTGACAGACGATGATGACGATGGATGCTGAGAGCCATTGATCACTGCTGCACCTGTGCTATGAGAAACAAAAGAGCAAATCAGTTGCAGACAGAGTTGCAGACCCAGCTACTTCCATTGTACTGGCTACCTCCAGTGGTAACTTTTCTCTAGGCTTTAAAAGGCTCACTAAAAATAATCACAGTGATATTCAACACAACACTACTTTACAAAGGCTTTTTATTGCAATTTATGAGGTGAGAACTCTGAAAATATCTGGAAACCTAGAGTCCTGTCCTTTCCACAGATTTGTTTTTCAGTTCAAGACAAAAATCATGAAGTCCAAGCCACATTTAGAAATGGGCTACAGGTTGTGTGTGAATAATACTGACAATACATACAAAACTATCTGTGTTTTATTTTGTTGGATAGAGGATCTTAAAGCTATATATGATTCAAAAGGGTAAAAACTACTGCCCTAATAAAAATTGATTTACGATATTCTCACTGTAAAAGTCCAAACAATACTTCTGGTACACCTTGTTTTAAAATGAAAGCCAGGACAAAGACAGAAATCATTTCCACTGAAAGGGTACTTAGTTCAACTACCCCAATTTACATAGGTTACATGGCTTGCCTCGATCAATCAAGCACCCTAGTTAGGTAAACTCTGGTCATGTAATTTCCATTTTATTTTTTAATATATTTTATTGATTATACCATTACAGTTGTTCTATTTCCTTCATTCCCCTCTACCCTGCACACCCCCTCCCCCACCACCCCCCCTTTAGTTTATGACCACGTCTCAAGTTCTTTAGATTCTATATTTCCCATACTATTCTTGCCCTCCCCCCTATTTTTTACCTACTGTCTATGCTACTTATTTCCTGTATCTTCCTCCGCTTCTCCTCCTCCCACTCCCGTTGCTAACCCTCCATGTGTTCTTCATTTTTACGGTTCCGCTCCTGATCCAGCTGTCCTCTTGGTTTGCTTTTGTTTTAGGTGTGGTTGTTAGTAACTATGAGTTTGCTGCCCTTTCACTGTTCATATTTTTTATCTTCTTTTTCTTAGGGAAGTCCCTTTAACATTTCATATAATAAGGGCTTGGTGATGATCAACTCCTTGAATTTGATCTTATCTTGAGAAGCACTTTACCTGCCCTTTGATTCTAAATGAAAGCTTTGCTGGATAGAGCAGTCCTGGATGTAGGTCTTTGGATTTCATGACTTGGAATACTTCCTTCCAGTGCCTTCTTCCCTGTAAGGTCTCTTTTGAGAAATCCGCTGACAGTCTGATGGGAACTCCTTTGTAGGTGACTGTCCCCTTATCTCTTGCTGCTTCTAGGATTCTCTCCTTCATTTTAGTCTTGGCTAATGTAATTATGATGTGCCTTGGTGTGTTCCTTCTTGGGTCCAACTTGTTTGGGACTCTCTGAGCTTCCTGAATTTCCTGGAAGTCTATTTCCTTTGCCAGGCTGGGGAAGCTCTCCTTTATTATTTGTTCAAATAAGTTTTCCACTCACGGCTGTTCCTCTTCCCCTTCTGGTACCCCTATAATTCAGATGCTGGAACATTTAAAGATGCCCTGGCGGTTCCTAATCCTCTCATTTTTTTGAATTCTTGTAACTTCACTTTTTCCTGTTTGGTCATTTCTTTCTTCCTTCTGGTCCATTCCATTGATTTGAGTCCCAGTTTCCTTTCCATCACTATTGGTTTCCTGTGTATTTCCCTTTACTTCAACTAGTTTAGCCTTCATATGTTCCTCTAATTTGTGGCTAAAATCAACCAGTTCTGTGAGCATCCTGATCACCAGTGTCTTAAACTGTGCATCTGAGAGGTTCGCTATTTCCTGGTCACTTAGCGTTATCGGCTCTGGGGCTTTGAGTTCTTCTTGAGCCATAATGTTTTGGTCTTTCGCACCTGTTATGTATGAGGGGCGGAGCCCTAGGTGTTCACCAGGGCGGGGCGACCCAGTCACTGGGTTGTAACGCTGTATATAGGGGCGGGGCCAAAGGAAAGCAATGGCGGGCACCGTCTGCTGCCTCCTGCAGCCACCTCGGGCTGTGCAATTCGTCCCAATGCTGGTGAATGTGTGACCACGGTCAGCTGCTCCTGGGTTCAGTGCTGGGGGCTGTGCAGTCCATCTCATTTCTCACTCCCGCCGTCCTGAGCCCTCAGTGGGTCCATCCGACGCTACCCCAGATGCCTGGGGTTGGGGGATCTTTCCTGCCTGACCCTGCTCCGCTGCTGGCTCCGCCCCTCTTACTGGTCTGGTAGAAAGGTTCATTGTTGTTGGACTTCCGTATAGTTCAATTTTCTGTTCTTTGTCTGCGTCTTTGTTCTCCAAGCCTTTGTTGTATTCAAACTTGGATGTGGAAGAAGGCACAGTGTTTCCACCTACGCCTCCATCTTGGCGGAAGTCCATGTGATTTCCATTTTAATAAATACTTGATAAATGAAAATACAGATTAAACATGTAAAGTTGGGGAAGACTGTTTCCTTTACCAAAAACATAACCTAAGAATTCTTGAATTAAAAAAAAAAAAGTAGTACAGGCAAGTCTCCTTTTAGGGCGTGTCACTTAATTGTGCTTCACGGGCACAGCATTTTTTTTTGATATATTTTACTGATTATGCTATTGCAGTTTTTACACCCCCCTTTATCTGCCCCCTGCCCTGCTCCCCCCACCCAGTTCAAAGAACATGTAAGTTCTTTGAATTGTTTCCTATACCTTTCTTAACTTCTTCCTATTTTATGCCTGTCAGTTATGCTTCTTATTCCCTGTACCTTTCCCTTCCTATTCCTCCCCTTCCCCTCCCCACTGAAAACCCTCCACATGATGTCCATTTCTGATTCTGTTTCTGTTGTACTTGTTCGCTTAATTTTTGTTTTGCTTTTCTTTTTTTTTTAGGTTCAATTGCTGATAGTTGTTAAGTTTGTTATTTTACTGCTCATAGTTTTTGATCTTCGATTTCTTAGGTCCCTTTAATATTTCATATAATAAGGACTTGGTGATGAACCCCTTTAACTTGACCGTATCTAGGAAGCACTTTATCTGCCCTTCCATTCTAAATGTTAGCTTTGCTGGAAAGAGTAATCTTGGATGGAGGTTCTTGCCTTTCATGATTTAAAATACCTTCTCCATTCCCCTCTTGCCTACAAGGTTTCTTTTGAGAAATCAGCTGATAGTCTTATGGGCACTCCTTTGTAGGTAACTCTCTCCTTTACTCTTGCTGCTTCTAAGATTCTCTCTTTATTTGAGTTCAACTTCTTTGGGACTCTGTGGGCTTCCTGGATTTCTTAGAAGTGTCTTTCCTTTGCAAGAGTGGAGAAGTTTTCCTTCATTATTTGTTCAAATAAGTTTTCAATTTCTTGCCCTTGTTCCTCTCCTTTTGGTACCCCTGTAATTCAGATACTGGAATGTTTAAAGTTGTCCCAGAGGTTCCTAAGCATCTCTTCATTTTTTTGAATTCTTGTTTCTTCATTCTGTTCTGGTTGGATGTTTATTTCTTCCTTTTGTTCCAAATTACTGATTTGAGTCCCAGTTTCTTCTCTGTCCCTGTTGGTTCCCTGAATATTTTGCTTTATTTCACTTTGGGTATCCTTCATTTGTTCTTTCATTTTGCAATCAAGCTCAATCAGTTCTGTGAGCATTTTGGTTGCCAGGGCTTTGAACTCTTCATCAGATAGGTTAGCTTCCCCATTGCTTAGCTCTCTTTCTGGAGTTTTGCTCTGTTCTTTCATTTGGGCCATATTTCCTCATCTCGGTGCACCTGTTAAATTGTAAAGGGGTGGGGCCTTATCTATTCACCAGGGCAGGGCAACCCTCTGCTGTGTTGTGGCACTGTGGGGGAAGGGTCAGAGAGGGAACAATGCAGCTCGCTTGCTCAGCTCTAGCCCCATTTTCCAATGAATTCTTGTTTGAGACTGGGTTTCTCTCTCTATGGGAACTCCTGCTATACTCCACAGTCAGCCCTGAGTCTTAGGTTTCCCTTTCAGTCAGCCCAGCCTGTGAAGTCTGTCGCCTTGCCATGGGATCTATCCATCTTCCTGCCTAACCATCTTCCTCATCTCCCTCCTACCGGGTCTGGTTGACTGTTTCTTTAATTCCTTGGTTGTCGTAGTTCCACGTAGTTTGATTTTCTGGTACTTCTGGTTGTTTACTGATTTTAGATTGATTGTTATCCTCCTTTTGGTTGTGCGAGGAAGAAAATGATTTCCACCTACACCTCCACCTTGACCAGAACTCCACATTTATTTAAAAATTAAAAAAATTAAGCTCAGTGGATTGAGCACAGGCCTACGAACCACATGATTGCGGTTCGATTCCCAGTCAGGCCACATGCCTGGGTTGCAGGCCAGTTCCCGGCGGAGGACTCACGAGAGGCAACCATACATTGATGTTTCTCTCCTTCTCTCCTTTCCTTCCTCTCTAAAGACAAATACATAAAACCTTTTAAAAAAAATTAAAAAAAAAATTATTTTATTGTTGTTCAATTACAGTTGTCTGAATTTTCTCGCCATCCCTCTCCCCTCATCCAAACCCACCTCCCTCCCTTGCTTTCACCCACCCCCTTGGTGCATTTTTTTAAAAACAATCTTAAGTCAAGACCTTCCACTTGCAAAACAATTACAACTTGCTTTTTAGGATGCTGTCTTTGTTCCAGTGGTCTGCTACCAAACCAGCACTATCTCTGAGGTATACCAGTACTTAACTTACAGATAAATTTTCTCAAGGTCAGGAAGGGGGAGGAAATGATATCGGGGGATTGGGAATGTGTTACAAAAGGTGATTCATATAGTAGGTAAGAACTTACAAACTTCATGATCTCTAAATAAGGGTCCTTCCAAATTTCAGTATATCAAGTAATGCAAGTTATACAAAAGTTCCTAAGAACACATTTATGGAATAAAAGCAATGGTTTACAAAATGAGCAGTAATAAAAATTCTAGGAGTGAGTTTCAGGCACCCATCAATGCTAAAAACTAAGCAGGTTGAAAATCACTGTCCAAAACCCATAATCTTGGTGTTTGAAATTATCCCTCCATTCTGTCTAATGACAAGTAATAAAAGCTTAAATATGAAAGGTCCTCTAAGAGCGTGTCTTCAAATGCAACAAGGAAATAGCCAGAAAAACAGGATTAGGTAAATCTTGAGCATGTTGGGGAGAAGACTGGGAGGCAAAAAGGAATGGAACCACAGGAGACAGAGCAGGCGATTAGAGGTGCAATGAGAAAAAAGAAAGCAGACCGAGCACTTCAGGTCTTGATAGGAGAGAAGAAAAGCAGAAATGTGATAACCCAAGAAAGATCCATTAGGTTCCACACTAAGAGTGCAAGGAAAATACTATACTTTTTAAAAAGTTCAATCCAGCCCTGGCTGGCGTAACTCAGTGGATTGAGTGCAGGCCTGCGAACCAGACGATCACGGTTCGATTCCCAGTCAGGGCACATGCCTGGGTTGCAGGCCGGTTCCCTGCAGGCTAACTCCCAGCAGGGGACACACAAAAGGCAAGCATACATTGATATTTCTCTCCCTCTCTCCTTCCCTTCCCCTCTGAAGATAAGTAAAAATAAAATCTAAAAAAAAATAAAAATAAAAAAATAAAAAGTTCAATCCATATGACATTATTGGATATGTCTGCTGTGAGTGAGGAGTATTCAAATACCATGGCTAGCTTCAAAGACTTGTACTGAAGCATTCAATTCATAATAGGATTCCACCATATATACTTTTCTACGCCTCTATTTTTAAATCAAAATTCCCTAATTTGATAATGTTTCATTTAAAAAAATCAAGTAGAAATGGTATTGTGATTATCTGATATTTTGACATCAAAGACTGTTCCTTCTATCTTTGTATACATATAAGAATAGAATATTTTTATAACAGCTTTATTAATATTCTTCTCTGTAAGTTATGAGAATTCAGAGGACATCCAGAAACCTCAAAGCCTGTCTTTTCCATTGACTTTTCTTGTAACCACAGTCAAGTGCTGTCTAGGATCCAAATTTTTCACTTATAAATTAAGAACAAATACAATTGCTCTATTTCATGAGATTAAATTTACTCAAACATTCAACACGATGTGCCACTCAGTAGGACAGTACGCTACAGGGTATTCAGTTATATGACTACTGTTTATCAATACAAAGCTAATTAATTAACTCTGCTATTACAGCATTTATGATACAGCTTTGTTATGACTAAATTTTAAGTAAAAGCCATCAAAATAAATTTATATTTTCAACAAGATCTATATTATAATTTGGAAAACTACATTTCTGATCAAGGACTTAATGAAACAAAAAAATTTTAAACTTTAAAATATATAACCAAAAATGTCACAGGAAGCTACAAAAATTATTTAAACAAATATGTTTACAGTACAACAAATGGGAGTCTGAAACTAGAGTTGAAATTTTTACCCATAAACAGATACAGTATCTTTTTTCTTAGAATTTAGGAGAGTGTTTGAGGAATAAATAGCATAGTGTTACTCAAATTCAAGACCTATCTGCTGAAACACTAACCAACTTTCAAAGATCAGCTCAACTTCCAACTCTTCTATGAAACTGTCGTAACTTCTGGGGCCAGAAAAGAAGTCACTGTTCCCATCCAGAGGACACATAGGATGCTGGGAAACCACGCCATCTGAAGTTACCGATAAACATGGCTTCAAATATTAACTTTTCTATACAAAAGATTTGTAACCTTATGTCATTTCATTTTTCTGAATTTTAGTTCCCTCATCTGTAAAGTGCACATAATGATCCCTCCTTTGGGGTCCTGAAGGTGAAATGAAATAAAGTACATAAACTATCAGAGTTTGTTATACAGCTATGTACTTAACATGTAAATGCTGCCTGCCATTTAATTTTTCCCCTCAATTCTTTATGCTTTTACAAGTACTAAAATTAAATATGAGCTTATGATAAAAAGAAAATGTTTAACTCTTGTAAACGAGTTTCTTCTTAGAGAAAGAGCACTTTCTAATGGTAATTTTAAATGTTACTGCCTTAGTTCAACAAATCAAAAACACCAACAGGAGAAAGAGGGTAACTTGGTATCACTTGTAACAGTTTTTTATTTTAGATTTTATTTTATTATTTATTTTTAGACAGAGGGGGAAGGCGGGGAGGAAGAGAAACATCAATGTGTAGTTGCCTCTCAAGCGCCCCCTACTGGAGAACCTGGCCTGCAACCCAGGCATGTGCCCTGACTGGGAATCCAACCAGCGATCCTTTGGTTCACAGGCCAGTGCTCAATCCACTGAGCTACACCAGCCAAGGCCCAATGCTTTCCAATTTAACCACTCAAAGTGTACTCCTTATACTTACTTAACTTTGTGTAATAATGGCAGTAAGTATGGAAAGAAGTGCAGGTTTCAGGCCACTGAAGATCACAACAAAAGAAGTAAACTGTAATCTTAACCAAGCTTATATTGTAACCAACCTAAAGGAGAGGGCTGTCCCCGTATAACTCCATTCTTGGTTCTCTCCTCCAAGTCCATAACTTCCTTGTATATTAATTCTGAAAAAGAGGTGAAAAAAAAAGCTTTTCAAAGTCTGAGAGCCAATCTCACAAGATAGGTTTTGAGGGTCCGTGCCAGCCTAAGATCCAAAGATGTTAAAAATAATTCCTTGATCCTCAGCCATGAATTATGCTGAAAGAAACAAAAGCTCTGCCTTAACCAGTGTTCCTGAAGTTGGATTAAGGATACAGCTTAATCTTTTTAACCACAGCAACACTTTGCACTATACTGTGTCATACTATGTATCATTCTGTTCTATAAATGCTTGTTTAATTCTGTCTCAGTGAGGGCTCAAATCACATTTGTCTTATTAACTTCTATTTCCTGATAGGATCTGGTACATTGAAGATGCTTACCCAGATAACTGTAGGAACTGGTACATAGTAGGTGTTTACCCAGATACCTATTAAAAGATTTAAATGAAAAAGCCTGTGGAAGCCTCTTTTTAACATAATAGTATGTAAATACATTGTTATTAAAGGAAAAACAGTAGATGGCTACACTTTAAATCCTTCTAAACTGAAGCATGGCTTAGAGCATGCAGTCACCGTCAGGATTTCTCCATGGGAATCTTATTCTTTTACTACGCTGCAGACGGCAAGTGGACTGCAGTGAGTCCCTCTATAGTCACACCAGGTGCTCTCCTGTTGGAGTATATCTTGCCCTGTATTCTTCTAAGTGATCCTGATGTCAAGTGTGATGAGCCTTGTGACTCTGAATGTCTATTTAGGAAGAAACTTCTGGTTGATGCTACAAAGCCATTACTCATCATCTTTTTGGGGTCATGGAATAATTTAAGAATTGCATAAAAGCAATGAACCCTCTTCTGAGAAAAATGTACAAGCAAAAAAACTTTGCACAGAATTTTATGGAGTTTATAATTCTTTAAGCTTCTGATGAAGAATCTGTGATTATTTAGGGTATAACAATGTTTATGCTGGTAATAAGGTGAAGCAAGTAGATATGCTGGAATGAACAAGTGGTAGAGACACCTAAACTTACTTGCTATGGTAACCTTCAGGGACTTGGAAGAATAAAAATAGGAAGTCTTGACAGATGAAAGAATGGTAGATGCTTTTCTTCAAAGAAACAAAAAGGAATGATAAGTGTTCCAGACAGGGGAATTTTAATTTTTATTTATTTATTTACTTTTAGAGAGGGGAAAGGAGAGAAACACAATGTGTAGCTGCCCCCATGAGTCCCCTACCAGAGACTGGCCTGCATCCCAGGCTTGTGCCCCAGACTGGCAATCAAACCAGTAATCCTTTGGTTCTCAGGCTGGTGCTCAATCCACTGAGCCACACCAACCAGGGCAAGATCTTTTGTAAAATGAGAAAATGGTACCCCTTTACGAAAAGGGATTAAGGCAAAAGATCCAAAGCTAATTAGCAGTATTAACTAGGCAAAGTATCTGTAGTTAATGGCTTTGACAATGAATTTTTTCTTTGTGTTGTGATGTTAAAACTTTTAAGCACATCTTGAAAAAGGCGGTTTGTAGGCAATTACTGTACAGCACCACCTAGGGTCAGGGGGGAACATATAGAATAAAAGTAAACATGTTTAGAAATCCCAGGTATATCCTTATACAACAAAAACACTATGTTTTACTGATTTCAAGATCCACTTTCCCCACAGTTTAGTATCTCTGAAATTGGGATGCATTTTATAACCAATGGTACAGTGCAGCTGGTAGTGTTTTCTCTTAGTGGTATATCACAGTATGTTTTGGTGGCCTATTAAGATTCTATGAGATACCATGAACATCTACTATAAATGTAATGACATAAAACTATCAGGTTAAATATTTTAAGTACACATGCTGGTCCACATTTATATCCTTGTATATTACTTACTACATGACAAATTAACTCAGTTTCACCCAATTCTATCATTCTGGTGGGTCTACAGAGCCTAAGTATGTCTCCTAAAGTCAACTCAAAGAAAACTAATCACTGATTATTCCACGGGAAGAATAAAATTCATTCCTCCCAAATAAATTTATAGATGGACTCCCTGTCAGTTTTATACCTCTACAGTCCCTTCTGCTTTCTCAGTATTTAGGTACTTAGTTCTTAATAACAAGTTTTCTGTAACCAGTTTTAAGTTCAGGTAAAATAGGTGGTCAAGTGACTTGCCCAAAGTCATGTAACTACATAAGTGGTCCAAACACAAGTGCAGTTAACAGGATCTAAAAATTGCCTGGCCTAAATGTCCCAGGGAATCTTTTAAAGAAATATTTTAACACTTCTTTGACTACTAAAGCATTATTAATGTCCAACCACATTTATAAAATAAAACTACTATATTTGCACAGATTACTCACTCACTCTGTTGGTGAGGGTAAGGATAAAACAGACATTCCTGTACAGTGCTGAAGGAAATGTAAACTGCGACAATTTCTTGGGAAATAACCTGGAAATCATTGAAAAATATCCTTTGGCCAAACAAATCTTATAGGATTCTTTTATAGGCATGTTCTCACATGTGTACAAGAACACTGTAGTTGTCTATAATGACAACAGACTGGACACAGCTTAAATAAAATACTCTTCAGATGGTAGGTGGATATAAAAATTGCGACACAGCTGTAAAAGAGTATACCACTTGCAAATAAGCCAGGAATGTGGAGCCTAAGAGGATAACCCTCTGTCATATGTGACTACATCAACAAAGCGAGTGTGCACAGTATTCAACCATTTGTGATTAAAACAGAGGGGGAGAGGAGAAGGGGAAGACACCAAACACACATGCCTATGTATCTGCAGACTATGGAAACACAAAAAATTAGAAAAAAGTAATGTTTCTGTCTCTGGGGTGGGGGAAAATGAGAAATTAGGATTAAGTTGGGGAAGGAGACCTACTTTCTATTTTTTGAAAAATAAATTACTAATCATATTACCAAATATGAGTTATAAATAACACAAAATATCTTTAGTTTCCTCAACATAAAAAGCCAGAAGCTCTCTCAGCTTTATCTCTAAGAATCTGGTGACTGTTACCTTTCCACTCTTCTATCGTGTGTTCCCTTTCATCTAACTGCTTGTCAGGTATCTTTGGTGGTGGCTGAAAAACAAAAGGCAACAATAATTGGAAATATGTAACTTCTTCATAATTATCTGAAGTATCAGCCAGACAGAAAGGGTTTGTGAAAATAACACTATTAGACTAAAATTGATTAATCATCTTTGTATGTAGAGAGACTACTTACGCAAGACTCCTTCATGTCAGGAAGAGGATATTTAACCATTTTTTTGTTTGTTTTCCAACTTTTGAAATGGTCACATTTTATTTATTAGCATAGAACGGGGCTATGGTTTGGATACAATAATTTGTTTTTATGACTAAGGATGTTCTCCCAAAGCATTCAATGTTCTAGCTCACCAGACTGTCACAGCTCATCAGATCACATGTCATGACAAGAAGGCAAGAACCTGTGAGAGGTAACTTTATTTTGTGTAGAAGATGCTTGGATATGTGACTAACTTAAGGTTTTTTTAATGCAAAAACAAAATAACATCATCATCATTTATCTGTATTTTTATTTCAATTACAATGCTTCCTCTAAACCTAACTTTAATTCTAACTATAAGAGGCAGTATATTCTTCAAACATTAAGAAAAGAACTTAAAGAGCCCTGGCTGGGTAGCTCAGCTGGTTAGAGCATTGCCCCTGTTAGGCCAAGGTTGCAAGTTCAATTCCCAGTCAGCGCACATGCAAGAATCAGCCAAAGAATGTATAAATGAGTGAAACAACAAACTGCTATCTCTCTTTCTCTCAAACCAAAAAAAAAAAAAAAAAAAAAAAAAAAAAANTAAAAAAAAAAAAAAAAAAAAAAAAAAAAAGAACTTACAGCTTCTGCTTCAGAAGGATCGTACCAGACATTGATATATGGGTGCTGAAGAGCTTCATCTACAGAGATCCTTTTAGATGCATCAATGACCAGCATTTTGGATAATAAATCCCTTGCCTGACTGGCTGCAAAAAAATGATGATGTTAATGTACATGTATCTCATGAAGGTTTTTAAATTAGCAATACATTTCAAAAACTTGAAATTATTATTCATTAAAAAGTATGTTTTTTAAAAAAATAGATTTTACTATAAAATCAGGTCATACATATGATGAAAAAATACAGTTACAGGAAAAAAAAAGAACTAAAACCTTACATTATTCCACCACCCAGAAATAACCCTGTTCCATAATAACATGAAAACACACACAACAGGATGATATATACATATTTATAAAGAAAGAGTACCTTTAAGTTTGTTGTGTTCTGAGTCAGCAGGGAAAAGTACATCAGGGAAGAGTTTCTCAAAGCTATATCCAGCATACTTAGGTCTGTTTTCAACGTAAGTCCTTACTGTTGGTTGTAGTTTCTTCATGAATTCAGGACACGGTGTTCCAAGCTGTTCAATAACTTTATTCCACTGATCAATATCTAATATCAAGTAGCTAAGAAAAATATTCTGTATCTAATGTTCGACACATCAGTCATAGCCATTAACAAAAAAACAACAATTATAAAATCCTAATAAAGTATGTGGCAGTTTTAAATCTTACAGCTACCTTGCAAAAGGTAGACAGAAAGATCAATAAACAAGTGTTGTTAACCTTATTTAGAGAAAGTGTGTATGTATGTGTATTGTCTAAATTGATTTTACCATAAAAATGAAAGCTTAAAGTAACAAATTCTAAATACAAATGACAAGTGACTCAAAGAAGAATAATAATTACTACCCATAGAAACTCTAAATGTAAACTGTACATAACTCTAGAATATAAAATTTTGCCTTTTCTCCTGGCTTATCAGAAAATGTGAATGCATATGTTATAGGCTAAGAAATACTTATTATAACATGTCCTTCTTAAAATATTCTATGCTAACAGAAAAATAATAAAAATGATGGCTTTGATAAAAGTGGCATTTTCTTTTACCATTCTTTGTTCAGCTTATGTTAACAAAAATTTGTTTAAAGCTCTGAAACTTATGAAAATGAATCAGTACTTAGGTAAGTTGTAAGGTTAGAATTCCCTAGTCTCCTTCCTGCCATGTCTTTACACTGAAAGTCCTCCCTGCAGACTAAGAACTAAAAGTTTCCTATTGTTGACTAGTGCATATGGCTTTTCCCATTCCTCCTGTTACTAGCTGATAAACACATAACAGATCACTCACTGGTAATAAAAAATATTAGAAGGAGTCAGATGAATAAAAAGCACGAATCGAAATCTAGTGTATTTTGCCGTGTGTAGTGTGCACCCATGTTTTTGTGCTATTATACATGGAATTATTATACTCACGGCATGTAATCATTATACCCATGTATAATGCACATCCTTATTTTTCCCTCAAAAGTCTGGGCAAAAGTATGCATTATACATGGCAAAATACAGTACTTAACACCATAAAAAACTATTACTGCTGAGATTCTTAAATAAAAAATCAGTATGTTATGTTGAGAAATGAGACAACAACCCAAAGACACAAAATACATCGGACGTTAACAAAAAAGAAGGTGGGGATGGAGGATAAAACAAAAGGATGACTAGAACCAACAGACAATTCCAAAATTCACATTAAAGTCCTACATACTTCTAGACTTACTCAAGTGTATATCAGAAATTTTTAAAGCAAGCCATGATTTTTGATTTAGGTTAAATAAATCAACTCAGAGACAGCAAGTAATTGTGGATAATTACTTTGAGCAGTTCTCAGAAATAATATATGAGACAATCAGTAAGTGAGGGAAAGAAAAGTCTATGTCAAACAGCAGGTGGTATTTTGAAAGAGTAGAGTAATTTAACAATATTATTAGGGAGGGACAAAATACATTATACTTGACCTAGCTGAAGTGCTGTCACACAGTTTGACCTTTAGAGACTACATTTTAGGCCAAAGATAAGGATACGATCTGTACCTGGGAACAAAACACCACCTTTGATCATTTCTCCCATGATGCACCCAACTGACCAAATGTCAACTGAAAACAAAATGCAATGACATTAACATAAAGATTTTGGTTAAAATAAAAAAAATATTAACATTAAAAAAACACACACACCATGTATACTGTAAAATTATAGAAAGCAGTATAAAATAAAAATGAGTGACAGTGAATGTGCTCTAACTACCAGCAGAGACTGTATTTCCTATTGCCAGATGCAGCCTACAAATATTTCCGCTTATCTCAATCATTTTTGAACTATAATAGCCACAAACTGTGTCTGTTTAAAAAACCCACATGTATGAATGTACCATATCCCTTTTCATTAGAGAACATAAGGAAGTGCATCACCTAACTAATTAAACTGCTGCAGCAGCACAAGGATACAGTCCCTTCCTGGAAAGAGGATTTTGTGGCAAACCATTTCTCCCATAATGCACCCCACAGACCATAAGTCCACTATATGTTTGCAGCACAAAAGAAGGAAAAGCAAAGCAAAAGGTCATTAAAATCAAAGAAGCATAATATGACTGCATTATATAAAAACTATAAAACATCACAAAAAGAAAAAAAGTGATTTTAATTTTAGCTAATGGAATACTTTAAAACACAAAATATATTTCAAAAAGCTTTGATTCACAAAAGCAAATGTGAAGTGTGGCCTTTTAACTATATATCTAATTTTAAAGTGAGAGCTATGCATAGAAAGCACATAATTAAAAATGCTATGCACTTATCACTGGAAATTTGTTTATAAAGTATGAAACAGAACCAAACACAAACTTTGTCAATATGGTTGAAAAAGTACACGAGTAAGCAAAACTTGAAAAATAAAATCTTGACACTATTTTGAGATTCAACTGTGCATTATGCTCTCTCTTTAAGCCAAATAAAAGAAAAAGCATGAGTAGAAATAATCTAGTATGTTAAATATTTAACAGAAAACATGCATTTCTATGGATAATTACATTAAAAAATTAATCTAATGCCCTTTAGAAATTTTCAAGCTGGATTTCATAAATTTATTTGAGTAGTGCTGTTTATTCTGAACTGAAAGCCATTTGTTTTTTTGGCAATGTCATGCTACATCTACCCTACTACCCCAATAGGAACGAGTGCAGAGAGAATGAACAAATGATAAATTAAGAAAACTTAATTTAAAAAAGTATACATAATTTTTCCATCTAAAGTTTTTAAAGCCATAAAACTGAATGAAAGTTCCCATTTTAATGGGAACTAATCAATGCTGAAAAGAATCTGCTAGACACAGAAATTAGCAATTTGAGGATTTCCACCTGTTTCATTAAAACTAACAATACACCCTGACATTTTATATCTCTATGTTTGAAAATAAGATAAAAAAAGACTCGGTAACTGCAGTTTAATAGGAAAAGAGGGGAAGAATGAGCAATTTAAAAGGAAAGCCTTAGAAACTTGCATTTGTTTCTGAGGTCTGAACGTCCAAATTCTTTCAGGGCAAAAGAGAAAAATGGCAAAAACTGATGTGAGACAGAGACAGAGATAGAGATAGAGAGACAGAGATAGAGATAGATACACCCTTTAATCATGTTGGAGCACTTAGGAAATTGAAGTGTACTTTCTAACACATTCATAAAAGGAGACTGCCAGTTCATCACAGACTCTTAGGTGCTAAATTGGAAATTCTTTTGAACTAAAGTTTCTCTAAAATTTCATAATAATTTACATGGTTTTATACTTATAGTATGATTCAACTTTCAAAAATAAAATTTTAGAGGAACATTAATATTCATAAATCAGTTCAGGAAAATTTTTTCCCGGGATTTTCATTTTTGGTCAAAATCTATTGCAATAAACTTTCCCTACAGATTTTATAGAGAATGGCAAACTTCAGTTAAATATCCAGGACACAACTATGTAAAGCACTTTAAAAAACATAATAACACATTTTAAACAGATTTCAAAAGCTACAAGCATGGGAAAAGTTACTGTCTGGGTCAGTGGAGACTTTCTCAGAACATGATAAGCCTGGTTCACACATAAAACTAGCTTGGCTTATTAGGCAGTTTAAATATATTCCATTATATCATACTTTCCAAAAAGCTTTGACATAGCATGCAATAAGACAAAATGGGAGCAACAGTAAAAGAAGGAAGTTCATGTGTTTAACCTCGATGGCTAATGCAGTAATCATAATTAAGTACTACATTTGACTCAGTTTTCTGAAATAGAAAAGACAATACAGGGATCTTCATAATTCTTATCTAAGACAGGAAATCGTGTCAATTCTTTATGTAACATTTTTTTCTTGGTATTAATTCATGGTGATTTATGGTAGGGAGCTACTTCCCTAAATTACATTTATTGGACACTGAGTGACATATTAGACAGGATCTGAGACAATCAATGGTTTTACAGCAAATGCAAAAGCAATCTTCATGTTGGTCACTTGTATCAATTCTCAAACAAAAGCAAACAAAAACAAAAACAAACAAACAAACAAAAAAAACCCCACCAAAAAAACACCCCCAACAAAATTCCTATGAGTCTAACACTAAATCCAACTCACTAGAGTCTATAGGGTGTAAGACAATTTTAGCTGGACAGTAAGAAAATAAAACATGTTTATTTAAAAACAAAAGACTAGTAGATGTTTAAATATCTGTTTTTAATTAGCTCACAAAAGGAAACTGAGCTAAAATTCTCAGTTCAATGCTATCTCTTATAAAACTGAAGCATGAAGATTCACTTAATAGCTTCTTAATTCAAAGTGAACTGCTGCTCCAGATTCCTTGCTAGAAAAAAATGTGTAAGTCCTATTCTAGGGAGTATTTTGGATGAAGATACCAAATTTAAAAAGTTATAATTTAAATCAATAAAGTCCTGTACAGACTTACTCACCTCCTGAGACTCAACAAAATTTCTTCTTCAGTATATGTATATATTTTTAAATTCATGAACTACATGCCAGATAATTTTCTTCAACATTGATTCCAATGCTCATATATGTAACTAAATATACCCATACACAATAATGACAATTCTTTAAGGCTGGACACAGGGCTTTGATGAAACACTGTTTCCTATAAAAGGTCACCTTAATTACCCATCAGTTTTGCAGAATGGCTTTATCCTAGCTCTTAAAGTTTATACTAAGTGCTATTAATATTAACTTTAGTTTCAGGGGGTTGGAAATAGGTGCAAATGTTACTAACATCAAACTAGGACTACTACAAAAGATAAACTTTCAGTCCACTATATACTTCCTTAAGCCCATGTTAGAAAAATTCATTTTCAAGTTAGAAGAAAGCAAATTTTAGAGGCAATGGCAACAAAGTCTTTACCTAGCAGTAGTACTGACAGTATTTAAATAAATAGGAGCCCTAAGTTTTTCTAAGCATCTATGACAAAATTTATAGTTACTTTCAAACTCTTGATAAAGCATTTCAAACAGTGACATATATTTAACTATGCATTTCAACTTAAATATTTACATAAGAAATCTGATAAAAACAGAAGAGTATTTCAAGTAAATAGTTTTTGCTGACCGTTCTCTTTGTAGCCCATCCCTAGGATGACTTCAGGTGCTCTGTAGTAGCGAGTCACTACATAAGGTGTCATCATAAAACTAGTTCCTGCAGTCCTGGCAAGTCCAAAGTCAAGAATCTTCAAAGTGCAGTCTGATTTTACTACTATATTACTTGGCTTTAAGTCCTTAAAAAAATAAAAATAAGAAATGACTGCTATGATATGTGCAAATATTTTGCAGTTCACAAGTTATATAAGATCACTGGTAGAACAATTCATGCTAAGTTATTTCTCTCACCATAACTGATATCCACTGTAAAGATTCATTATAATAGGCAAATCTGAGAAATTAGCTTGATGACATTTTACTTTATGAATACATACAGTTATTACAGAAGTTAGTAATAGTTTATTTGCTAAAAAGTATGATTAGCTAGTAATTTTCAATCAGGTAGAGTAAAGGTGATTTGGAAAGGCATCTAAAAGCTCACATAAGAACTAATACGGTAAAAGAAAAAGAGATTCATAAATTAACCTTTATATTCACTTGTATACTAAATTACCATAATTTAAAAAACCAATTTTAAAGATACAATGAGAATTTGGACTTCCAGCTAAGGTGGAGGCATAGGTGGAAACACTGTGCCTCCTCGCACAACCAAATTTAAAGACAACAAAGTTTTAGTAACAAAAACACAACCAAAACACAGAAAATTGAACTGTACACAAGTCCGACAACAACCCTACAGCCAGACCAGTAAGAAGGGAGGAGTCCAGCAGGAAAAATCTGCCAGACCGAGCCAGGCATGCAGGCCGCAGTTGGCAGATCCCAGGTGTGGGGTGGCAACGGGGAGAGCCAGTGGAGGCGCAAGGCAGCTGGCTGACCGAGGTCACACATCCACATAGATAAAGCAGGCAAAGGAGCAAGCAGTGAGACAGATCGCGCAGGCTAGGGCCCCAGTGATGGGAATTAGAGCCTGAAAGCACCAATTGGAAAGCCTTTCGGGGTTGAGGTGCTGGGAGAAGCTCTCCGGCTCACAGAGAGTTTGTTGGAGAGACCCACAGGGTCCTGGAGGATGCACAGGCCCACACACCTGGGAGCTGGCACCAGGGGGGCCAGGTTTGCTTGCGGGAAGCAGCAAAGGGGACTGAAATCTGAGAGAAAGCAGAATAAACGCCATTGCCCCTCTCTGACCCCTGCCCCACATACAGTGTCACAACCCAGCGACTGAGTTGCCCACACCTGAACACCTAAGGCTCCACCCCTCATACATAATAGACTTGAACAGACCAAAACATTATGGCTCAAGAACAGCACAAAGCCCCAGAGCCAGTACTTTTAAGCTACCAAGAGATAGCCAGCCTATCAGATGCACATTTCAAAACACTGGTGATCAGGATGCTCACAGAACTGGTTGATTTTAGTCACAAATTAGAGAAACAAATGAAGGGCAAACTAATTGAAATGAAGGGAAATGCACAGGAAACCAATAGTGATGGAAAGGAAACTGGAACTCAAATCAAGGGAGTGGACCAAAAGGAAGAAAAAAATGACCAAAAAATGACCAAACAGAAAAGAATGAAGAAACAAGAATTCAAAAAAAAATGAGGAGAAGCTTAGGAACCTTCAGGACATCTTTAAACATTCCAACATCCGAATTATAGGGGTACCAGAAGGGGAAGAGGAAGAGCAAGCGGAAAACTTATTTGAAGAAATAATAAAGGAGAAATCCCCCAATCTGGCAAAGGAAATAGACTTCCAGGAAATCCCAGAAGCTCTTTGGGACAAAGAAGTTGGACCCAAAGAGGAACACACCAAGGCACATCATAATTACATTAGCAAAGATTAAAATGAAGGACAGAATCCTAGAAGCAGCAAGGGATAAGGGAACAGTCACCTACAAAGGAGTCCCCATCAGACTGTCAGCTGATTTCTCAAAAGAGACCTTACAGGCAAGAAGGGGCTGAAAGAAAGTATTCCAAGTATCGAAAGGCAAGGATCTACATCCAAGATTGTTCTTTCCAGAAAAGCTTTCATTTAGAATGGAAGGGCAGATAAAGTGCTTCTCAGTTAAGGTCAAATTCAAGGAGTTCATCATCACCAAGCCCTTATTATATGAAATGTTAAAGGGACTTATCTAAGAAAAAGAAGATAAAAATATGAACAGTGAAAGGACAGCAAACTCACAGTTATTAGCAACCACACCTAAAGCAAAAGTTAACTAAGAGGACAGCTACAGGAGTGGAACCATAGAAATGGAGATCACATGGAGGGTTAGCAACAGGGGAGTGGGAGGAGGAGAAGGGGGTAGAAGGTACAGAAAATAAGTAGCATAGACAGTAGGTAGAAAATAGACGGGGGGAGGGCAAGAATAGTATGGGAAATGTGGAAGCTAAAGAACTTGTAGCCCTGGCTGGCGTAGCTCAGTGGATTGAGCACAGGCCTGCGAACCAGAGGATCACAGTTCGATTCCCAGTCAGGGCACATGCCTGGTTGCAGGCCGGTTCCTTGCAGGCCAACTACCAGCAGGGGATGCACGAAAGGCAACCATACATTGATGTTTCTCTCCCTTTCTCCTTCCCCTCTAAATATAATAAATAAAATCTTAAAAAAAAAAAGAACTTGTGATACATGGACATAAACTATAGTGGGGGGGAATGGTGGGGGAGGGGTGTGCAGGGTGGAGGGGAATGGAGGGAGGGAAATAGGACAACTGTAATGGCATAATCAATAAAATATATTTAAAAATAAGTAAAGATACAATGAATTTTGTATAGTATCATAAATCAATAATGGGCCATTCTATGTCAATCCAGGCAAGTGTTAGCTGACCTTTCAAACTGACAGATGCTCATTTCTGAAGGGCTGAAACAGTCATCAGTAGTCTTTCTATCACTAACTTTCCATCCCAAGTCATACAAGTTTGTTCATAAAATTTTTGTCTGCTCGTAGAAGTAGAAGAGCACTGTCTTGGTGTCATTCATCTACAAAACTACTTGCTGTTAACGCTACTAAATAATGTCTCTGTGAAGAATTTCCCACCTGACCTCAATCTTAGGAAATTCTGTTCCATGCTCATTAAAAGGACAGCAGCAAGCATAAACTCATAGTTTGAAGTTCAACACATTTTGCCTGCTAGCTCGCATGAAACCTATTAAGAACCAAGAGACCAAAGAAAGCAAGTGTATATCCACAACACAAACACATTCCACTACTGGAACTGACAGCCTGAAAGGCAAGGATTACTTTTGTAATGTCTACACCCACAAAAATATTGTATGTTGTCTTTAGAACATTTTCACAGGCAATCATGGATGGTTTTAGAAGATGTAGAACCCAAGGGTTTTATGAAATTAAAAATAGAAATCAACAGCCTTAGTGAAACAGAAGATGAAAATTTTCATTCTTGCTATTCTGTAAATGTAACACTTCCACTATTTCCAAAATATAGTATTTTGGCAAACTAACAATGCATGTTCACATATAAAAAATATAAGCTTTGATACTTTAATGTCTACTGTGATAGTTAAAGATTAATGGTTTTTATACTAATGCATTTTCATCTAGAAATAAGAATCCAATATCAAATACTTCATTTTGGAAAATTAAGAGCAAAATACACTTTCAAAAAGATATTTTTAAAGAAAAAACTGCAAAAATGCCTCAAAGAATATTACCATAAATCTATCCTTGTATATCCAATGGTGTACCTTTCTACAGATGTTAGAACCATTGCTAACTATATAAGAATAACTGGATTTGTATGAATTTGTGGAACAGGCAGTAGAACTAACCTAACTCCATCTTCTCTCCCAGAGAAATTCCAGCCTCCTCACAATTAAGTAGGTAAGTGGGCAAGCCTACAGTGGGATGTGAACAGGAGCACAGAACAGAGGGGCATCCTTTTGTCCTTTTCCCTGCTTTCACTAACATCCCAGATAGTGAAGCCTCTGTTAGTCAGTGTTCTGAACATCTGTGTAAAGCAGAGTCCTTACCCATCATGACCTGCTCTAGACATGCAATGTAAGACATAAGGCTGTTAAGCCACTGAGAAGTCAGGGTTTGTTACCTAGGCTTAGCTTAGTTGTGAAATTGTGACTTATATAAATATATATTTAGTCTTTGTCCCAATTACTGACACAGAGTTCCTAAAAACCCTTAAAATTTCTTAAGTGATAAGAGCAATAAAGGTGAAAGGAGTGTTTTTTGTTATTATTAAAAGTCCTTTTCACTACTTTAGTTTATAGTAATGAGGTAACTTTTGGAAAGCCCAAAAGGATGGTTGCTTGTCGCCAGGAAAATAAATCAACATTGCGACTAGAAGATGGGACTTTCAGCCCCACTCCCACACCTGGCTAGAGACTAAGTTCAATAACCAATGGCCAATGATTTAATCAACATGCCTAGAGAGGCAATGAAGCCTCCATAAAACCCCAAAAGGACAGGATTCAGTGAGATTCTGGGTTGGTAAACATGTGAAGATTTGGAGAATGACACACCCAGAGAGGGTATGGAAGCTCCACATTCCTTCTCACATAGCTTGTCCTAAGCAACTCTCCATTTGGCTTTTCCTGAGTAATGTCCTTTGTAACAAACTGGTAGTTTAGTAAGTAAAATGCTTTCCTGAGTTCTGTTAGCCCCTTCAGCACATTAATTAAACCTGAGAAGGGTGTCTTGGGGAACCTCTGAATTAGAACCAGTAGGTGAGAACCACACTAACAACCTGGGTTTGTGATTGGCATCTGAAGTGGGGGCAGTCTTATGGGACTAAGCCCTTGAACCTGTGGAGTTCTGATGCTATCTCCAGGCAGACAGTGTCAGAACTGAGTTAAATCGTAAGACACCCAGCTGATGTCCAGAGAACCTGAGAACTGCTGGTATGGGAAAAACCACCATGTATCTGGTGTCTGAAATAGTGCCCTAGTACAGTAAACACACTGTTTTTCCTTTTCACTAGTCTATTCTGATAACACTGAAATTGGTGCCAGGAGTGGGGTGTTACTACTATGCAAACACAGGATCACAACTTAGCAGCTGAGCAGCATACACCTGGAAAACTAACATCAAACATTGGAAAAGTGACCCAGGTTGTATAGTAGCGATGCATTTCAAGACAGTTACCTTTGATAACTTGGAAGGCATAGCCCTGCATAATAAATGTGAAACTCTAGAACAGGGGTTGGCAAATTATGCCTGTGAAGAAAGTTTTACTGGAACACAGCCACACTCATTCAGTTGCCCATTGTCTATGGCTATTTTTGTGTTACAACAGTAAAGCTAAGTAGCTATAACAGAGACTGTATCATCTGCAGAGCCTTAATTACTACACGGCCTTGCCTTTACAGAAAAAGTTTACTGAGCCACTCTGAAGAAGTGATTGGAAAGTAAAACTTCAGTATTGTATGTTGGTGACTACTGGATGTATTTGAAAGAATGGTCTCTTTAAAGATATAAATGAAAGGGAACAGAATTTAGAATTTCAGCACCTTGCCATTCTAGAAAAGCTAAAAGCTACAAGCTATTACTAGACCCTTAAAAATGGTGAGAGCATGGAGGGTAGCAAGTGTTCAAATATCTCCTCCTCCCAATCCAGTATACTTCTTCACCTTATTGATGGGCCTAGTCATATGACTTGATTCGCGCAACAGAATGTGAGGGAATGTGATGTCACCAAATCTGAGAAGTTTTAAATGTGCTTGCTTTATTTAGCTTGGCTCTTCCTCTTTTATATTTCATCATGAGAAAAGAATGAGCTCAAGGAAGGCACTTCTTCAGCCTAGACAATGAAACCTGAATGTGGAATAAACTGTAAACTGGACTGACCCCATGATCTGGAACAGTGCACATAGCCAACCGGCAGACCTGAGCAAGCGATAAATGCTGTTTTACATCATGGATGCCTTGGATTTGTTTCTGAAGCATCATTTTCACATAATTCTAAAAACCCTTGAGAGAGAAAGACTTGTAAACTCTTTCACTGGTAACGTTGCTTCAGCCTTGCTAACAGTAAGTAGGCTGAAAGCTTCAAGTTTAGACATTAAGTCCAGTGAGCTAACGTTTATGTGCTTTGAAAAGAACTGTAAATAAAAGAAGATAAAAAAGTCTCCTAAGTTTCTGAGAGAGCTGTTCCATATTGAGGGAAAAAAATCCTCCACAGTTCTGTAGCTATTTTAGCCTTAAAGCAGTGGTTCTCAATTCAGGGAGATTTGGCCCCAGGGGATATATGGTACTTTCTGGAGACATTTTGGGTTGTCATGACTGGGGAGTACATATGGCATCTAGTGGGTAGAGGCCAGGAATGCTGCTAAACACTTCACAATGCACAGGACAGTCCCTCAAAAACATGTAAATAGTGCCCAGGTTGAGAAGTATGGCCTCAACATGAGACTTGACCCCCAATCTTTTACTGACAGAAAACTGAGAAAGCTGAGCAGCCCCAAGGAGAACATATTTTCTAATATTCACTTCAGAAATATTCAAGGATGATAGTGGAACCAGGTACCACAGAGCATAAGGTATTCCTTGCACAGATCAGATTCAGAGATTCAGAGCCTAATCAAGGAATAATCTTCACCCCCAGGGGAAGAGACACTCACTATGTCTCACCAAGAGAATTTCAAATTACAGCCCCGGCTGGTGTAGCTCAGTGGATTGAGTGTGGGCCTGTAGACCAAAGCATCGCTGGTTCAACTCCCAGTCAGGGCACATGCCTGGGTTGCAGGCCATGTCCCCAGTATGGGGTGTGCTAGAGGCAACTATAAATTGATGTTTCAATCCCTCTCTCTCTCCCCCTTCCCCTCTCTCTAAAAATAAGTTAATAAAATCTTAAAAAAGAGAATTTGACATTACAAACAACCAACAATTGATTTTTCAATTTCTCAAATGGGATTATTTATTATGGTTACCTCGGCCCTGTTTGACCACAACTTCTAGGGAATGGGGCAGGGGATAGGCATGAGGATGGCTGGATAATTGTCATTTTAGTTCCAATGTTTCTGGAGTAAAAGGAACAACGTCAGGATTTGCTATAGATTTCCATGTATCACTTAGAGCTAATGCCTTGATAGATTAGGACGTTAGTTATCTCACCTAAGGAGGGGGTAACTAAGAAATAAAGGGGGCAGAGGAATTTTGGATAACCAGAAGGACAGACTGTGGCAGAGACTGGTGCTCCCCACATTTCCCTTACAATGAGGTAGGTCTTTATGGCTATTTCTGACAATGGGCTTAGAGCAGAAATGATGTGTATCGTGTCCAGTTCAAGCACAGAAGACCTTGTACATACCACCTGGCATTCTCTTCTCCTGACAGTGATCAGCAACTACCTAGATAGTGGAGACCAAACTCAGCTTGGGGCTCTGAGTGACTCTGTGGAAACCTATTCCCCACCCTTTCACTGAACCCTCATGTTGATCAACAGTCAACTACATATGAAATGTCCAGAATATGCAAATATATAAAGACAGAAAGTAGTTTAGTGGTTGCTTAAGGCTGGGGGTGAAGGTGACAGGGAAGAATGAGATTCGAAGGTAGATGAATACAGAGTTTTTTAAGGAGGGCAAAATTGTTCTAATCTCCGATTATGGTGATGGCTGCGTCTCTTGTGAAAGAACGAAGAAAAAAAAAACCACACCACTATATTTCATTTAAATAGAAATCAAAGATAAGTGGAAAGCTATTCTAATGTCACACAAAACAGACTGCAAGTAAAAAACTTACATGCAGGCAAAGGAGGACAATATATATTGATAAAAGGACCAATTCATCAAGAATGTATGTATACACACTTCACAAAGTCCCACAATACATGAAGCAAAAATTGATAAAAAGGGAGAAATAGACAATTATACACTAATAGTTGAAGGTTTCTCTGCTTTCATTAATGAACAAAACAAGTAGAGGATTAATAAGGAAACAGAGAATGTGAACAATACTACAAACCAACTAGACATAACAGACATATATAAAATACTCTCTCTAAAACAGCAAAATAGTGCATATGGGACATTCGTCACTATAGACCATATGTTAGGCCACAGAACAAACCTCAATAAATTTTATTTTATTTAAAAAATTTTTTATTTATTTATTTTTAGAGAGAGGGGAAGGGAAAGAGAGAGAGAGAGGGAATGAAACATCAGTGTGTGGTTGCCTCTCGTGCCCCCCTACTGGGGACCTGACCTGCAACCCAGGCATGTGCCCTGACTGGGAACTGAACCGGTGACACTTTGGTTCACAGGTCTGCGCTCAATCCACTGAGCTACACCAGCCAGGGCAACCTCAATAAATTTTAGAAAATGAAATCATACAAAGTATCTCCTCTGACCAAGATGGAATGAAGTTAGAAATCAAGAAAAAGGAAAAGCAAAAAATCCACACATTTGTGGTAATTAAACAACATACTCTTATATAAACAATGGGTCAAAGAACAATTCACAAGAAATATTGGTAATACTTTGAGAGGAATGAAAATGAAAATATACCAAAATTTAGGGAATGCCTAGAAAGTAGAGTTCAGGGGTGATTTTATAGTCATTAACACCCACATTACAAAAAAACACCCTCAAATTGATAATCTAATATTTCACCTTAAGAAACTAAAGAGAAGACCAAACTAATCCCAAAGCAAGAATACACCAGGAAATAATAAAGAATAAAGTAAAGATGAACAAACTGGAGACTAGAAAAGCAGTAAGAAAATCAACAAAATGAGAGGTTGGTTCTTTAAAAAGAGCAACAAAACTGACAAACATTTACTTAGACTAAGAAAAAAGAAAAGGAAAAAGCAATTAACTATAATCATAAATGAAAGTGACAACAGTACTACCAAATTTACAGGAACAGAAGGATTATAAAGGAATATAATGAGCAAGTATATACCAACAAATCAGATGAATTAGATGCAACGAAGTTCCTTGAAACACACATTACCAAAACTGACTCAAGAAACAAAATCTGAACATACACGTAATACAGAAAGTAAATCAATAATCAAAATCTAAAAAGCTCAGAAAAAGATGGCTTTAGTGGCCAATTCTTTCAATAATTTAATTAAGAATTAACACCAATCCTGCTCTGGCTGGTGTGGCTCAGTGGACTGAGTGCTGGCTGGCCTGTGAACCAAAGGTTCGCCAGTTCGATTCCCAGTCAGAACACAGCCTGGGTTGTGAGCCAGATCCCCAGTAGGGGATGGGTGAGAGGCAAGCACACATTGATGTTTCTCTTCCTTTCTTCCTCTCTCCCTTCTAAATATAGAATTATCATATGAACCAGCAATTCCACTCCTAGGTAGATACCCAAAAGAATTGAAAATAAAAACTCAAACAAGTACTTGTACATGAATGTTCATAGTAGCATTATCCACAACACTAACATTTAGAAATGATCCATGCTACAACATGGACACAGTTGAAAACATTATGTTCAGTTAGAGAAGCAAAACACAAAGTTCACATAATTGTATGATTCCAAGTATATAAAATACAGAAGAGGTCAGTCCACAGAAACAGAAAGACTGGTACAATGCCAGGGGGTGGGGTAAGAGGAAATGATTAAATGTAAGAGGAAATGAGGAGTGACTGCCTAAAGGGTATTAGGTTTTCTTTTGGAACAATGAGAATATTTGGAATTTGCTATTGGTGGTAGCTGCACATTTTGTGAATGTACTAAATGTCATTGAATTGGACACTTTAAAATGGTTAATTTTATGTTACATGAATTTCAACTCAATAATTAAAAAGAGATTATGATGATAGGTTTTTCTACTAACCCGATGAATAATTCCAGCAGAGTGAAGGTGCTTGATTCCACACAGCATCTGATAGAGAAGGTAGGACATTCTTTCATGATCTAGTTCCATCTGAATCACTTGGCAAAGATTTGCATCCATAAGCTCCATGACTATGTAACTTCATGGGTGAAAAAAGATAACAGCTAAAGTATACAGCAACAATGTAAAAATAAGGTACTAATATAAAATTTTAATTATGACACTTACACATCTTGAAATTCTTCTAGGGATTTCTGTGGTGTGAAAACATTCAAAAGGCCAATTATCTGTGGCAAAAGCAGAGAAATTTTAAAAAAAATTACAAACTGCTTGATAATAGTTTCATTTACAAACTGCAAATACATGGATTAAAAAATCCACGATCCATTTAAAATTTTTCAAATCTTATTTTCTAAGCTTAAGTAATCTCTTTTATGTATTAAAAATTTATGGCTAGGGGTAGGGGTTGGGAGGGAACCAGAGCACAGAGGATCTTTAGGGTAGAGAAAACACTGTGTGATACAATAATATTAGACATCTCATTATATATTTGTCCAAACCCATAGACTGTACAACACCAAGAGTGAACCATAATGTAAACTATAGACTTTGGGTGCTATGGATGTGTTAGCTATAAGATTACTGACTGTAACAAATGTATCACTCTGGCAGGGGATACTGAAAATGGGGTAAGGCTGTATGTGTGGACAAGCATTATCATTTGTACCCGAACTCCTTACCATTCCAGAGTGCCTTCTCTTTTACAATAGAAAGCTCAGATTGATTTTTTTTACTCTTTTTTCAATACTTGCACTGTAATAAATATTTTAAAGAATATTATCCATTGTATTCTCAGTCTGAACTTCATCCTCTTTATTCCCTCTGCACTATACAGGTTAAGGATTCTAATATCATAATTCACATAGTGACTTCTAAACACTACATTCCCTAACAATGGTTTTCTGTAAAGCTAGCTACCATTTTACTCTCTAATAGGATAAAAGAAAGAGCTGATCATATTACTCACCTCCTCAAAAACTTAGTGCCAACAAATTCTATTTTTTTGTTGTTGTTCAATTACAGTTGTCTGCATTTACCCCCAACCACTCACCCCTACCCCAGCCATTCCCACTTCCCGCCCCTGCTTCTACCCCCCACCCCCCTGCCGGTTTTGTCCATGTGTCCTTTATAGTTGTTCCCCCTATTATCCCCTCTCACCTCCTCTCTGGTTACTGTCAGATACTCCCTCCCTTACAGAACATTCAAAGCCCTCAATGAGAAGACATCAACCCACTTCACCTCCTGCTAGCCTTCTATTAAACTTGATACTATGGCCACATTAAATTTAATTTTTAAAAAAATTCTCAACACATTTAAACATACAGTTTCATATGATTTAGTTACCTTCAAGACAGACTTCTTTTGTAAAGTCTGACAACCCCTAGTCCTTGGCAGAGAGGAATATTCTCTCTACTTTGTCCCTATGGTATCTTATATGTTATGGTATTTAACACATTGTAGTATAGTCTCATTTTCACAATAGCTTTGTCCCAACTATACCAAGATCTTTGTTAGAAAGCTGTGTCTTATTCCCTTTATAGCCTTGGCACAGAGAAAGATTATCTGAGACGCATTTTAAAATGTTTGCTGACAACTACACTCAGGGATGGGACATAAACTTCATTAGGGCAGAATCTTTGTTATTCATCTAAGCATAAAGCTTTGCTTATAGAATGCATTCATGCATTCAAATATTTGTTCAGTAAATAAATTGAGAAAACTTTCAGACCAGAAAGGGTAGAACGTATTTAAGATAGGGGAAGTGATAATAAAAAACATTTACTGCTCTAAAGGAATTCAAAGCTCCTAACCAGTTGAACTGCACGCCTAGAGATTTGGAAAAACACTAAAACTGTTCATATTAATATATAGGAAGTCCTAGAGTAGAAGAGAGATGTTAAACACTAAAGAAATATAGAGACAGAAAGGAGACTAGTGGTTACTTAGAGCTGAGAAGGGTGGAGATGGGGAAATGAGAGCTAAATGATACAGGGTTTCTTTTTGAGGTGATGGAAAAAGTCACATCAATGAATAAACTGAACACCACTGACTTGTTCAGAGAAAATGGATGAGTAGTATGCTATATAAACTGCATATTAATAAAGCTACTACAAAAAGACTAAAACAGCTGCCTTATTTTTCAAAAAGAAAATTATATCAATTATAAGCTAGAGCCAAACAAAAGTTAAGAACTGATTAAGTGGGTAGCATATGACTACTATGAAAGATGTAATAACTACTAGGAGCAGGAACAGGTAAAAATTCATTGAGAAACTTAATTTTCTTTTGTGAATAAAAATAACAGAAACAAAAGTAAATCAGAGAAATGCAACTAGATATATGAAGATTTCAAAAAAGCATTTAAAAATTTCTCTGATAACCATCTCCATGTGAATAAGATGAACTGGGGAGACCTAGATAACTTTTAATTAGATACAAAATTTTTGCAGTAGAGCCCAAGGTTGCTAATGAACTAATCCAGATATTAAGAAGGCACCCTGAGCAAAACTGGATGTAAAGTCAACAAGTGAAACGTCAGAACTAAGAAGAAGAAAGCAATCCCTAACAGTCCAGGAAGAGGAACCAAGTTTCACATGGAAAATTTAATACGGAGAAATAGAAAGTCCTACATTTATTCTCCAAAACCAAAGAAAGATGGGAGAAATGCAATCTGTGAGCAGGCCCATAACAAAGAATAACTTGCTTAGACAATGTAAGTAAAATAAGGGTCAGATTTCCAACCAGGATTATAATGTCCACAGTCAAAAGAAAATGGAAAATGACATGTCTCAGCAACTCTTGGAAGATTCAATTAGACATGCAGTGCTGTGTTCTAGGTGATATATTAAAAGTGTATTCAAAGATAAGTAACCAAGTCAAAAAAGAAATTCAAAACCACCTATGAAAAGAGTGGGAAATGCACAATCATATGAATGGCCTTAATATCACTTAAAAATGGTTAACCTCCTATGTTTTGTGTTATGTGTATTTTACCGCAATAAAGAAAAAAGGCAGAGATATTTAGGCCAATAAAGAAATAATTTGTACAGAACATGAAAAT
Organism: Sturnira hondurensis; assembly: GCF_014824575.4. Classification (NCBI taxonomy): domain Eukaryota; kingdom Metazoa; phylum Chordata; class Mammalia; order Chiroptera; family Phyllostomidae; genus Sturnira; species Sturnira hondurensis. The sequence goes on along the minus strand of NW_028081756.1, from coordinate 1,408,848 downwards.
GCTGAAAAGGCAAGACATTACAAAACCATCCACCCACTACAGAGCGAAAATATTTACTTTTACATTTGTTCACTGAACAAGTATGTGTTGAGCACCTACCTACTCTGTGCCGGCACTGTTCCAGGTGGCAAGGGTAGTGGCTGCATAGATCTGAGCTACCCCCATTAGGGGTCTGTGAAACAAACTTTCCACACCCTCCATTTAGATGATGGAGTCATCAACTGCCCAGGCTCAGGAAGTACAGCTGCCCAGGCCAAGGAGGTGGGAGTCACTGGCCACCTCTTTCATGTGAAACTAAGGCATGGCTGCCACCACCACCACTGCCATGAAACAGGCTGCAAAGGGCAGCACTAGCAGCTCTATCTGAGTGCTGGAGGCCACCAGCAAAACCTGACAAGCAACATGCCTGGGTCCCACCTACAAGAAGATTGGCTGATATAACCTCCCCATCACTGACTGACTTGAATCTTTATCTGTGTATATATTTTTAATTCTATTTTTCCTCTCTAGCAGGTCCCCTTCCTTCAGCAATCCATTTTTTACTCCATTATTTAAGAATCAGTCTGGGCCCACCCTTTCTCAAAGCTTTTCCATTTTATTAAATTGTACAGCAATCTTTTCTGTCTTGGAATCTAAGCACTTATTTTTCATCCACTATGGTTTGACAATTAAACTTCTATTAAACTTTATTATATTTGGTCTTTAACTCTTTATATATTTATTTGTTTTGTCTTCCAAATAACAGTGAACTCCCCAAATAAGGAGCCTAATCCTTAACTTCCATAAAATTTTCCCCCTAGTGACTAATCTAATTAACTCCAATACACAGAGGCTTTGTACTTAGTTAATTTTGAAAATGTGGTAAATTGTGTCATCTGCAATCAGAAAGTATTGAGCTGATGATATTTTATACACTCCTTTGGACAAAAACCACAAAACATCTCTAGTCAGATATTTCCAGTTTAGTTGTTCATAAAAATGTTCCTTGCATAATTCACTCCCAGTTTATTTCCTCTCAACATGAAGATAATATTCTATTAAAATATTTGTAAAAGTATCATTATACTTAATGTAAGCTTTAAAAAGTGAAACCATTTATTCTCAAAATGAGTAAAAGTTATGTGGTTAAGTCCTTATAATCATTAGAAAACAGAATTGGAATGTTTTTCTAATTCCATTTAAATATGTTTTAAAGTTTTTGCTAAACTGCTTTATAATACCTGGTTATCCTCCACATAAAGTGACCAGTGAGCACCAAAGTAGAATGAGAACAATCTCTGCACTAAGGCTCATTTTCTGAAATGTCAGTCTGACAGCACACAAGTAAAAGATGAGATGAAGCCTAAGAACGTTCTTCTAAAACATCTCTTTCAAAGTCCTTTTACAAATATCAGAAAACCACACAATCTAAATTTCAGAAGCTGTTTTTCTTTTAATATAATTTAATAAGGTTAAATTATAATATAATTTAATAAGGTTAAAATATGAGAAAAAATGCACACTGTAGATATATATAAACCTTTTAAACAATGTTTCAATCCAGAAGAACAATTTAAAACATCTAATGTTTTCGGTTTTTGATTTTCACGTATTCATAAACAAATCTACACATCATCTATACTTAGGAAATTTTCTAAAATGTTCACTTACATTTTTGTGATTAACACATTTCATAAGAACTAGCTCTCTGTAAGCCCGCTTAGCATGAGTTTGATTCTGAAATGGCCGGCTTAGCTTCTTGATTGCAACATTTCTTTCAAGAATGGCATCATAAGCGGCACTGTAATAAGAAATTAAAAAACAACAAAAAACTTAATAAAAAATCCACAAAACTGAATTTATGAAACATTCATTCAGATTCTTTACTTTCTCTAAAGACAAACGCAACTGGATCAGTTTCCAGTCTTTGATGATCAAATGTTTCTTCTATACCTACTACAGCATACTCCAAATAATGTATATTACTAGCTGTCTCTTCAAATGCTAATAGTTTCAAAGAGAAAATGGACTGTGACTGTGAAGAGAGACTACCTGTTCACTGAGTTCCTCCGAGATCCACTTAGAATACAAATAGGCACTCAATGCACACATTTTTAAAAAAGATTTTATTTATTTATCTTTAGAGGGGAAGGGAAGGAGAGAGGGAGAAAAATATCAATGTACGGTTGCCTCTCATGCATCCCCCCCACTGGGAACTGGCGTGCAACCCAGGCATGTGCCCTGCCTGGGAATTGAACTGCAATCCTTTGGTTCGCAGGCCCGTGCTCAATCCACTGAGCTACACTGGCCAGGGCAATGCACACATTTTTAATGAGTATTCAGGTCCAAAAGATAGCTTAAAGCCTAAGTGAACCATTCACCCTACACGTACACCAAGGAAAGACAGAATGAAGAATACATGTGGTCATCAATTCTACTCAAAATATTTGCTAAAGAATTCTACTTAAGTACATCACTTCCATGCTCTCTGGACATCAAATAAATACAGAAAGAAGAAAGGGGACATACAAAAAATTATCTTTGTATATAAAAAGCCCTTAACATGTGTGTTAGAAAGGGAATTAAAAATGGTGTTTATAGGCTGCTTTGTAATTGTTAATGAAATGCCTATAATTCTGGGAAATAAAACAACACACTTATTACTCTTCATATTTTCCTCTCCCATGACACTGACCAAATGGCATGTTACACATATGACAGGTCAGAGAAACTAAAGCACAAATAAGGTAAAGTATCTTAAAATTATAGATTATTATAGCTGAAAGAAACTTTACAAAGCATTTGGATTTACCACTGCCTGATATAAGTCTAGAGATTAAGTACTTTGCCCAAGGTTCGCCAGAAAGTTAAAAAGCAAAGATGAGATTAGAAGACTAAGACATGAGGTCATGCTCTTCACACTAGATCACCTAACATATTATAAAAGACTATTTCTGTTTATTTAATATTCAAAAAGTCAACACATTACTGATTAAAATTATTCTCTTACTTAACTGGAAACTTGACTTTGTTTTACAGCTGTCTTACTATATCAAATATACTATAGAAATATATGTGTTAAGAAATGGGTACTGCATAAATGAACACATCTATACATTCTATATATAGCATAACTATTGCTTATATATACATCAGGTTGGGTAAGAAGTAGGTTTATAGTTGTTCACAGGGAAAATAATTGATAAGTAATAATATGAGAATAAAGTCTGTACTTTCTGCACTCACAATTTAAACCTACTTTTGTCCCATCCTGTATATACATACCAAAATATATATAAGTATTATGATCTTTACTTAGCAAGATCATAATTTACATATTTGCATATTTACAGATATGTCCCTCCTAAATTAAAAAATCAAACATCAGGGGTCATGCAAAATATTTAGAAGTTTTGACTATTTCAGATAAAACATTTTATTTTTAACCATTATATTCATTCTTATTAATTTTTTATCTGCCAAATCACAATATTTCAAACTCTGAAGTTCAAACATATCTGAGTGGGTTATACTATTTTATATCCAAGTGAGTTAGATTTCTAGTTTTTGATTAGTAAATGTGTACAATCAGAAACATCTGGGAATTCGGAGTTCCTAATCCAGACCCAATGAATCTTACTATCTATGACTGGAGCCCAAAATTACGCTTTTAAAAAAATACATTAATGTATTTTTCTTCAGTTGATTCTGATAGTAACACAACAGCGTGTTAAAATTTATTGAATATTTGTTTGTTTCACAGTAAACTTTTATTGAAGAATAAGCAAAACTTTGAAGACTCATAGATAAAGAGCAGAATGACAGCTAGGGTAGGGTGGGGACCAGTTGGGGGTGGAGGGATTGACCACAGAGGAAAAAGGGCTCATGGACATGGACAATAGTGTGGTAATTATGGGGGGCGGGGTAAGGAGGGTATAAAGAGACTAAGTGGTAATGGGAAAAAACACAGTAAAAATAGAAGTCTAAATCAACTGTTCAAAAAAAAAAACAAACAACAGGCTTAGATGTATTAATTAGCTATTAGTCAGAAAGTTATTAAATCATAGCCCTAGAATCTAAACTAAAAGCTGGCTTTCAGCATCCTTCCCATATTGACTTTACCATATTATTTTCTTTATCTTTAATTTGTAGTTGATTAACTATAGTTTGTTCAAATGACAACCAGCAAGCCAAAAATACATTGTAAAATAATTATTTCTATAATTTTTGACTATATTACTTCAAGAATACAGAGAATTTACCCTTGTTGTTACATAGAGCCTAGTTCATTTAAAATATTGCATACTATTTCACTGTACATATATACCACATTTTGAAAATTCTCCTATTGATTGATTTGATGCTGCTTTATAAATGATGCTGCAGAGAACAGCTCCATGTATTCTCTTTGTGTACATGTGCATGAGTTTTTCTAGAACTGGGAGAACTACAGAGTAATAAGCACATAATTTTTTAATAGATTCTGAAAGACATCTGGTTCAAGAACAGGTAATAGATATAATTGTGCTAGAATGAGGCTTAGAAACTTTCCCCAAACTCTAGCTTATTATGTTAACTTAGTGATTTAAAATCATTAGAACTGTCCCCAAGAGTGTTCTTTGCCTTTCAGTTTGTAAGGAACTATGCTGATATATAAACCCTAGGCCTTTTGTAGAAATTAGTTTGTAAATAAATTTTAAAAATACATAAGAGTTTTGAAGCATACAGAGTTAGATGATATAGCTGACTTCATTCCCCAGAGTAAAATAAGATTCTGAAATTCAGAGTTTCATTATAGTGTGAAAGTGATGATTAACTAAAGCTTCTTATTAAACAATCAACAATGGGAATAGGTGTATACATGGAATTAATAAGTATCCCATTTACTCTTTCCTGATACAGATATTTGTTTCTACATGGTTTACAGCCAAGTATTTAATCATAATTTATACTTAAAGATGATGGTGCTGATTTATTGTTATGTTTTATGAATAAAAAAGATAATTAATCCCTGATTAAAACAACTTACTGTGTTATAGCTTTAATGTAAATTTTATAGTTTTAATTATTTTTTGAGAAAAATTAAATTATTTTCACCAAGATATCTATATTAAAAAAGGAGAAAATAGTAGCAGTTAAGAATTCTTTGCCTAATTTTTGGAAGTAAAAACTTACCATACTATTCCTTGAGCTCCTGAGCCTATAGGTTTTAAATTCTGATATCGTTTCAGGACTGTGAATGTAGAATCTCCAATTTCTACACTATAAAAATTGCTGTCCCGCTTACTTCTGCTCATGATGGCAAGCAATTAATTTAATGGCTTCATCCAAAAATTCACTGAGAAGCTGCAAAATGGAACAAAAGGTATTGTTAACAAAATGAATTTGTGTAATCTTAAAATTCAAGTTCTCAGTTCACTAAGGGTAACACCAACTGTTAGATCATGTTAAAAAGGCTGCTTCATTACAAAAACACAATTGGAAAAAGAAAACACAATTAGAAAGAAAAAAATATCAGAGCCTGGTAAGCATTCTGCTATACTTAAGGAAATGACTGATGGTTTAAAAACAGAACTTGTACTAGAATAAACAGTTTCTCCAACCTAGAAGTCCCTGGCATTAATATGCATACATGTCTCAACTTACTGGAAAACTGGAAATATCAAATAATTACAATAAAAATATTTTCAAGGTCACTTCCACAGCATGAAATTTAAAACCAGTCCTTTTTGTGTGTTTACTACAGAGTACTGAAACCTTCATTTTTGTGAGACTGAAAAACTTTCATTTGAAAATAATTCACAACCTCATTTAGAGTGATGTGGGAGGAAAAACAAATTTATATTCCAATAAGCTGGTTAATGCATATCACTCCTATCTAACAAGCACAGAGCAGCACAGTGTTCTCACTGTAACAAAGCTCTTGATCCCCAAAAGCAACATCTTGGAGTGACGCACATATTGAAGTTGTAATGATTGAAAAGGGTAGAAAAATAAGAAGACATACTATTATTTTAAAAATGAGAAAATATGAGAGAGTGAGAAGCATTTAATGTATCAGGATCAAAACAATACCATTCTGAACTGTTTGGGGTATCAAAAGCATAGTTAAGCATGACCTAAGTTCTAAGCATAGTTATTACCACCTGTCTGATTAAAAGCCAAGGTAGTCTTTTCCTACCCTTTTGGGTACTGGTTATTAATAAAACTATTATCCATCCTTACTAGACAAAAGTGGCCTAATGCAAAATGTATATAGCAAGATAGTTCCAACCCTATCCCCCATATACCACAATAAACCCAAAAAACCTGTTAGGTCTAAAGAGTTACTGTGTGTGTGTGTGTGTGTGCACAAATGCTAACAAAACAAAATAACATCCTGATAAAAGTAACAAGACAAAGAATTAATTAAACAAATACAAAGTGCCTACCGTGAGGAAGCTCATGAACTGAATTCCAATAGCTCAGTTCTTAGAGAAGGGTAGAAGCCACAGAAAGTGGAGAACAAGAGAGTTGGAAGAGGAAAACTAATGAGCTACTGCAATAATTCAGATGAAAGAACATTACAATTAACAAAGATTCTTAGGTGTGATGAAATTAAAAATAAACAAAAACTAAACAGAAGTGTTCAAACAATATAAACTTTACAAAAGAAATACATTAAAAGTGGTGGAAGAGTTAGATAAATTAAACAAAGGCCCAGAGAAACATTTTCAAAATCAGTAACTAAACTAGTCATATAATATTCCAGAGAAGACTGTCTGGAATGACAAGTCTCACAAATTCTGCCTAAGCAGAGAGAGTTTAAACAGTTTGGTAATGATTTAAACATTCAGCTATGCTCACAGATTAACAGGCGCAGGTATTGGTAATCCAGGCCAGTTTTGTACCTCAACTTGAATTCCCTCCTTGTCTACCTGCACTTAGGGAAATAGGGAGGAAGAGAAGCCGAACGAGGAATGGAGGGAAGTGTTAACTGTCAGGTCCTTCATCAAATATTTTTACATATTTACCCTGGAAACTGGGTCTGCCTGTGGCTTGGAGACAATAATAGTGGGGTGGAACACAGAGCTGACAGTGTGTATACCTCATTGAGAATAGTCAATTGTGTGTGCAGATCAGATTTTCTAAGCTTACACAGAAGACTTGCATTGCTCTCCTTAGGAAGATAAAGAGGTACCCTTGGTGCTTTGTAGGAGTTTACTTATTACTGTTAGCAAAGCAGGAAACAGAAAGGCTGTGTTGCAGTTTCTCTACTTGCTGGAAATCAAAGAAAAAGCTTAGTAGATTCAGGATCATACACAGGACAGGTTTCCCTTTCTTTTAAAAAAATGTGTGTAATTCTAAAAATACTTCATTAGTTTATTTTTAGAGACAGGGGAAAGGGTAGATGGAGAAAGAGAGGGAGAGAAACATCAATGTGAGAAAGAAACACAGATGAGTTGCCTCTTGCATGTACCTTGACCAGGGACTGAACACGCAACCCAGGCATGTGAGAACATGGTGGCCTTTTACTTTGTGAAATGACACCCAACCAACTGAGCCACACCAGTCAGGGCTGGTTTTAACAGAAAGGGCAGGTTTCCCTTTCTGTTAAAAGAATAGCAAAGCCCTGGCTGGTGTACCTCAGTGGATTGAGCTCGGGCCTGCGAACCAAAGGATTTCGGTTCAATTCCCAGTCAGGGCACATGCCTGGGTTGCAGGCCAGTTCCCAGCAGGGGACTCATGAGAGGCAACCATACATTGATATTTCTCTCCTTCCCTTCCCCTCTAAAGATAAATTAATAAAAAAACTTAAAAAATAAAAGAGTAACAATAGCAAGGAAAGGTTTCTCTCCCTTCTCAGAAAAGGGTGGCCAACCAGCACNGATTGAGCTCAGGGCCTGCGAACCAAAGGATTTCGGTTCAATTCCTAGTCAGGGCACATGCCTGGGTTGCAGGCCAGTTCCCAGCAGGGGACTCATGAGAGGCAACCATACATTGATATTTCTCTCCTTCCCTTCCCCTCTAAAGATAAATTAATAAAAAAAACTTAAAAAATAAAAGAGTAACAATAGCAAGGAAAGGTTTCTCTCCCTTCTCAGAAAAGGGTGGCCAACCAGCACGAGTGGGGTCCATGGAGGAGTCTGGACAGACCTGTGACAGCAGCTGCGCAGGACAGTGTGAAGGCAGCAGACAGAGGACCCAAGGTGAAGTGAGCAGCCCCAGCCACAGGTACCCTCCTCAGAAGCCACAGCTCCCATTCCTATGAACAGGAGATGGAGAGAACTTGATTCAAGCTCTATGCTAAGGTACTGTGAATACAACAGGAATCAGCATCTAGACACTTACAGAGCTTGCATTTAAGACAAAATGGCTTGTTAAAGAGCAATGAAGAAAAAAATGGAAGCAAGTCAACACTAGTATGAGCTCAGGAAAAGGTTCTTTCCCCTAATGATGTATTGTTTGAGCAGGAGCTGAACACTGAATATGAGTTAACCAGGAAGGGAGAGAAGGGAACTTTCTGGACATAAGAAACAACACATGTGAAGGCTCTAAAAAATCCATCAACTTTAACCATACAATGAATGAGTTTCAATAAATGTATACAGCCCTGTTATGACCATCAAAATCATGATGTAGAATATTTCTATTACTGCAAAAATTTCCCTGAACAGTCAATCCCTGTCTTCTATCACTAACCCTTAGCAACCAATGAACTTCTTAGTTGTGTCTTTTCCAAATATTCATATAAAGAAAATCATACACCATGTAGTTTTCTCATCTGGCTTCTTTCGCTTGCCTTAATGCTTTTAAGATACACCTATGCTGCATTCCTTTTTATTGTTGAGTAGTATTCCATAGTATGAATATACCACTTGGACATGTGATTTTTTCCAGTTTTGTGGTTATTATAAATGATGTCAGTATAAACATTCACACACTCTTTTTCCTTCCATCTTGGGTAAAGATATCCCACTCCTTTCATACCTAGGAGTGGGATATCTGACTCCTATGTTTAACTTTATAAGAAACTGTCAAATATTTTCCAAAGTGGCTGTACCATTTTTTAATTCCTACCAGTAATGTATGATAGTTCCAGCTGCTCCACATTCTTGTGATTGCGATTTAATTTTACCTATACCAGTGGGTGTATATTAGTATTTCATTGCAGTTTATATTTGTATTTGCTAATAACTAATGATGCTGAACATCTTTTGTGGGTTTACATGCTACTCATATATTTTTAAGGTAAAATAATTAATTATCTTGCCCATATTGTCTTCTTGTTATTGAATTCTAATATTTGTATACCCTAACTATACATCCTTTATCAGATGTTTTGCAAGAATTTTCTCCCAAGTGGTGGCTTGCCTTTCCATTTCTTAACAGTGTCTTTAAAAAAAAAACAAAAAAACTATTTTACTTTGATATAATTTTAGATTCTCATACAGGCTGCAAAAATAGTACGTACTTCCAGATTATTCTTCACCAAATGACAACATTTGGCATAACTTAGTACCATTATCAAAATGAGAAAACTGATATTGGTACAATACTATAATCAAACTTTAGTCAGATTTTGAGTTTTTACATGTCCTGACTATGTACATGATTCTGTGTAAATTTATGACATACATATATTAGTGTTACCTCCACAACAATCAGGATACAGAATTTTTTCATCACCCCAAAGAGAGTACTTCATGTTATCTTTTTATATAATCATATGCTTCTGCCAACTCCACCCTTGGCAATTACATTTTTCCAATTAAAAATTTTATACAATGAAATCACATAATGTGGAATCTTTTGAGACTGCCTTTTTCCACTCAGTGTAATGCCCTCAATATCCTCCAGACTGGTGGCATATCAAGAATTTGTTCTTATTTTTACTGAATATTATTCTGATATATGAATATAGTCTATTATCCATTCACCTGTTTGTTTGGTCATTACAAATAAAGCTATTTACTATGAACCTCTATTGATTTTTATGTGAAAATAAGCTTTCATTTCTTTAGGGTAAATATCCAGGAGAAGGATATGGCAACTGCACATTTAACATCATAAGAAACTGGTAAACTCTTTCCTATAGTGGCTGTTTACACTCTGTATTCCCACCAGAAATGCATGAATGATCTAGTTTCCCAATGTCCAATCAACACTTAAAGACAATAGTTTTTATTTTAGTCATTTTAGCAGGTGTACAGTATCTCATCGGGGGTTTAATTTTGTATTTCTCTAATGGATAATGACATTAAACATCTTTTTGAGACTTTTGGCCAAGATAGAGGTATAGGTAGATACACTTTGCCTCCTTCCACAACCAAAAGAAGGACAACATATTTAAAGCCAAAAAACAACATGAATTGCTAGAAAATCAAACTGTATGAAAGTCTGGCAACCAAGGGGTTAAAGAAGAAACATTTACTCAAGACAGTAGGAGGGACAGAGATGGACAGCCAGGGTGGTCCCACATTTGCATGTGGATAAATTGGGAGGAACAACTAGAGAGCGAGACAGAACACATTACACACGGTTCCAGTGAGGGGAAATAAAGGCTGAAAATCTCTGGCTCTAAAAATGTGCGGGGGTTGCAGCAGTGGGAGAAACTCTCAGAGCCACAGAAGAGTTCATTGGAAAGACCCACAAGGTCCTAGAACATACACAAATCCACCCACCCAAGAATCAGTAGCAGAAGGGACCAAGTTGCTTGTGGGTGGAGGGTGAAGTAACTGAAAGCTGGCTGTGAATCAAGCAAGCAACACTGTTCCCTCTTGGACACCTCTCCTACATACAGTGCCACAATGCAGCAGCATGGGTTGCCCCAGTCTGGCGAATACCTAAGGCCAAGGGGCAATACCTAAGGGGCAAACCCCTTACAACTTGAAAAAGGCGTGCCGAGACAAAAATATATGGCCCAAATGGAAGAACAGATCCAAGCTCCAAAAATAGAACTAAGAACTAAGTGAGGAAGAGAAAGCCAATCTATCAGATGTAGCATTAAAAACACTGGTAATCAAGATGCTTACAGAAATGGTTGAGTATGGTCGCAACACAGAGGAAAAAGTGAAGGCTATGCAAAGTGAAATAAAGAAAAATATACAGGGAACCAACAGTGAAGGGAAGGAAACTGGTACTCACATCAACCATTTGGAATAGAAGGAAGAAATAAACATTCACCCAGAACAGACTGAAGGAACAAGAATTCAAAAAAAATGAGGAGAGGTTTAGGAAACTCTGGGACAACTTTTAAACATTCCAGCATCTGAATCATAGGGGTGCCAGAAGGACAAGAGGAAGACCAAAAAAAAATGAAAACTTATTTGAAAAAATCATAAAGGAGAACATCTCCAGTCTGGTAAAAGAAATAGACTTTCAGGAAGTTCAGGAAGCTCAGAGAGTCCCAAACAAGTTGGACCCAAAGAAGCACACACCAGGGCATATCATAAATATATTACCCAAGAATAAAGATAATGAGAGAATCTTAAATGTAGCAAGAGCAAAGGAGAGAGTTACCTATAAGAGTTCTCCTAGTCTATCAGTTGATTTCTCAAACAAAACCTTGTGGGCACGAAGAGGTTGTAAGGAAGTATTTAGTCATGAAAGGCAAGGACTTACACCCAAGATTACTCTCTCCAGCAAAGCTTTCATTTAGAATGAAAGGGCTGATACAGTGCTTCCCAGATAAGGTCAAGATAAAGGAGTTCAGGATCATCAAGCCCTGAAATGAAATGTTAAAGGGACTTACCTAAGAAAAAGAACAAAAATACAAACAGTAAAATGACAACGAACTTACAACTATCAACAACTGAATCTAAAAGGGACAAACTAAGCAAACAACTAGAATAGGAGCAGAATAACAGAAATGGAGATCACACTGAAAGTTATCAACAGGGTGGGGGAAAGGGAAGAATGGAGAAATAGATAACAAGGAATAAGAAGCATAATTGGTAGGTACACAACAAACAGGGAGAGGTTAAGAATAGCACAGGAAATGGAGAAGTCAAAGAACTTATATGTATGATCCATGGACATGAACTAAGGTGGGGGGATTGCTGGAGGGAATGTGGGTACCAGGAATAGGAGTACAAATAAGACAAAAATGGGTCAACTGTAATAGCATAATCAATAAAACATACTTAGAAATAAAAAAACTTTGCAGGTGGAAGGGAGTGGCAAGAAACAAAGTGATGAAAAGCAACGATCTACAACCAATATTTCTCTATTTAGCAAAGCTACCATTTAGAATTGAATTACAGATTAAGAGCTTCCCATATAAAACTAAAGGAGTACATAACCATCAAACCAGCTTACATGAAATGATAAAGGGTCTTCTTTAAGAAGAAGTAAATAAAAATATGAACAATAAAATGGCAACAACTACATATCTATCAACTACTGAATCTAAAAAACAAAATAAAACAAGTACAATAAAAAGAGAATCATAGACACAGAGAACATGTTTATGGTTGCCAGATGGGAGGCAGGTAGAGGATTGGGTGGAAAAGATGAAAGGACTAAGAAGTACAAATTAGTGGCTACGGTCAAGTCATGGGGATGTAAACTAAAGCATAGGAAATGGAGTAGCCAAAGAATATCTATGTGTGACTCATGGACATGGACAACAGGATGGGAACTGCCTGAGGGAGTGTGGGGCGGGGGAGAAGGGCAAAAGGGAAAAATTGGGACAACTGAAGAGCATAATCAATAAAATATAATTTAAATAAATAAATAAATGACCTAATTTTATGCCTATAAGAACCTGAAAAAGAATAAAAATGTCCAAAGTGTGTAGAAAGAAGGAAATAATAAAGATCAGAGCAGAAATAAATAACATAGAATCTTAAAAAAAAACCACAACAACCAAAAGAATACAAAAACAAGACTTGGTTCTTTGACAGGACAAAGACCGACAAACCTTTAAGCAAACTTATCAAGAAAAAAAATAAGTGGATCCAAATAAATAAAACCAGAAATGAAATAGAAGTCACCACTAACACCAAAGATATACAAAGAACTGTAAGAAAATACTACAAACAACTATAGGCCAAAAAATTAGACAATCTAGACAAAATGGATACATTCCTAGAAACATATACTCTCACAAAACTGAGTCAAGAAAAATTAGAGAATCTGGAAAGACTATAACTAGTGAAATTGAAGCAGTAACAAAAACATAATTCTGACAAACAAAAGTCTTGGATTGGATGGTTTCAAAGGTGAATTTTACCAAATATTTAAAGAACTAACACCTGTCCTTCTTAAACTATTCCAAAACAAATTAAGAGGGGAAAACCCCCAAGCTCATTTTACAGGGCCAGTATTATCCTAATTCCAGAACCAGATAAAGGCACTAAAAAGAAAGAAAAGTGTAGGCCAATAGCCCTGATGAACAGGTGTGCTAAAATCTTCAACAAAATATTAGCAAACTGGATCCAGCAATACAGTAAGAAGATCATTCACCATGATCAAGTAGGATTTATTTTGGGGATGCAAAGTTGGTACAATATCCACAAAACAATAAACATGATAAACCACATGACAAATTGAAGGATAAAAACATGACTCTATCAACAGATACAGAAAAAGCATTTGATAAAATCCAGCACCCATTCATGATAAAAACTCTCAACAAAGTGAAAATAAAGGGAACATTCCTCAACATAATGAAGGCCATATATGACAAACCCACAGCTAACATACTCAATAGCCCAAAACTATAAGCATTTCCGTTAAGACTGGGAACAAGACAGGGATGTCCACTTTCACCACTCTTATTCAACACAGTACTGTAAGTCCTAGCCACAGCAATCACACAAGAAAAAGAAATAAAAGGCATTCAAACTGGGAAGGAAAAAGTAAAACTCATTATTTGCAGATGACATGATACTGTATATAGAGAAGCCTAAACATTCCACCAAAAAACTACTAGAACAGATAAATGAATTAAGTAGCAGAATATAAAATATCCAGAAATCAGTTGCATTTTTATATACCAATGATGAACTACCAGAAACAGAAATTAAAAAAACAACTCCATTACAAGTGTCTCAAAAAGTATAAAATAACCTAGGAATAAATTTAACCTAGGATATAAAATACTTGTACTCCAAAATTTATAAGACACTGAAAAAAGAAACTGAGGAAAATACAAATAAGCGGGAGCATATATTGTGTTCATGGACAGGAAGAATTAACATCATTAAAATGTCTATATACCCAGAGCAATCTACAATTCAATGCAATTCCTATCAAAATGCTGATGGCATATTTCACTGAACTCTAACAAATATTCCAAAAATTTACAAGGAACCACAAAAGACCCCAAACAGCCAAAGCAATCTTGAGAAAGAACAACAAAGTTAAAGGAATCATGGTACCTGATATCAAACTACACTGCAAGGCCATAGTAATCAAAACAGCATGGTACTGGCATGAGAACAGAAATGTAGATCAATGGACTAGAACAGAAAGCCCAGAAATAAATCCACACTTTTCTAGTCAATTTATATTTGACAAAGAAGGCAAAATAATTCAGTGAGGTAAAAATAGTGTATTCAATATATGGCATTGGGAAAATTGGACAGATATCTGCAAAAAAGGTGAAACTAGATCATCTTCTTACACCATACACAAGAAAAAGCTCAAAGTAGATTAAAGAGTTAAATGTTAGACTTGAAACCATAAAAATCCTAGAAAAGAAAACATAGGCAGTAAAATCTCAGACATTGCTTGTATCAATATTTTTTTTTCTGGTACATTTCCTTAGGCAAAGGAAACAAAAGGAAAAAATAAACAAATGAGACTACATCAAACTAAAAGGTTTTTGCATAGCAAAGGAAACCATCAACAAAATGAAAAGACAACCCACTGAATGGGAGAACATATTTGCCAATGATACATTTGATAAACAAAATTTATAAGAAACTTATAAAACTCAACACAAAAACAACATACAATCCAATTAAGAAATGGGCAAATTACTTTACTAGACAATTCTCCAAAGAGGACATACAGATGGCTATAACAGACATATGAAAAGATGCTCAATGTCGCTAATCATCTGAGAATTGCAAATTAAAACCACAGTGAGATACCACCTCACACCTGTCAGAATGATTACCATTAATAAATCAACAAACAAGAAGTGTTGGCAAGGATGTACAGAAAGGGAACCCTAGTGCCTTACTGGTGGTAATGTAGTATGGAGTTTGCACAAAAAATTAAAAATGGAACTGCCTTATGATCCAGTGATTCCACTTCTGGGAAACCCAGAACACTAAATCAAAAGAACATATGTGCCCCCATATTCAATGCAGTATTATTTACAATAGCCCACATATCCATCAGTAGATTAGTGGATAAAAAACCTGTGTTACATTTACATGAAGGCATACTACTACTCACCCATAAAAGGAAAGAAATCTTACCATTTGCAACACCATGGATGGACCTGGAAAGTATTATGCTCAGTAAAATAAGCCAATCAGAGAAAGACAATTACCATATGACTTCACTTATATGTAGAATCTACTGAACAAAAGAAACAATATATAAACAAACACAGATACAGACAGATGTCAGCATCTGTCAGAAGAGAAGGGATTTGGGACTGGGTGAAAAGGATAAAGGGATTAAGCACAGCAAAGCAAAAACAAACCAAACAAAAAAACCCCTCAAAGACACAGACAACAGTATGGTGATTACCAGAGGGAAAGGGGGGAGGGTTGGGGGAGGTAGCCCAGAATAAAGAGGGGATAAACCTAATGTGGGTGTTATATTATCTTAACATTTCTGTTAGTTCGTATGCACGATTCTAAAATACTTTGCACTCAAAATGACAAAAATCTTAAAATATTACAAAGTTGGTGCCGGGCTTCTCAGTTGTATCTAGATTATTCATGTTAAGGGGCTAAAACACTATGCCAATTTTCACAATGACATTCAAGTCAATAAAAAGAGGTAATCTAATTTGAAAGAATATACTATTTCCCAAGATATACAAAAGGTGTTTTCATTTTAAAGCTAAGAAGAGTTCATAACTATAAGTTCCTATAAGTTTTTAATGAGTTCTTATGCAAGAAAGAATACCTAGCTTTAAGAGCAAGTACCTTTAGTTAACTCTTACATTATCCGAAAAAATTGATTACATAAACATTCTTCTTCGAGAATGACATTTTCTAATAGTAATTTTTGCCAAGTCTTTTAGAAGATTCTCAGGCTCACAAGAGAAGAAAATGTTGATCACATTCAGCTACCACCAGAGACTTTTCCTAAAACCATGAATTAGAAATAGCAAATGAAAAAGTGTCCCAGATGCATCTTACAGGAGATTTTATTCATACTAGTTAATTCTGTATGTAATTACTACAGTTTATCTTGCCAGCAATGTAATTATGATCAGAATTTTTATTTATATTTATTTATTTATATTTTATTTATTTTCAGAAAGAGGGGATGTGAGGAAGAGAAAGAGAGGGAGAGAAACATCAATGTGTGGCTGCTTCTCGTGCATTCCCAACTGAGGACCTGGCCCACAACCCAGGCATGTGACCTGATTGGGAATCAAACCAGTGACCCCATGGTTCCCAGGCTGGTGCTCAATCCAGAGCCATACCAGCTAGGGCTATATGATCAGAATTGAAAAAAAAAAAGTACTAGGTAGGTATTAGAAGAAAATGTTTCCATAACAAACAGCTTTCTGTAATTAAATGTGCCTGCTTCCAGGAGATAAAAAAAATTCACTACATTTCACAGTAAATTATACCATGTTTCAGAATTTGAAAGCTCAGCAAGATGGGAAGAAAACCGGCATTTCCATTTGACTGTGATAACCAGTATGACAAATCTAAGTTGAACACCTGCAAGAATAGTTAAAAGGTTTAACTGTCCAGCTATAAAACAAATTAATCACCCAGAAACAACTTCAATTTTAAGCTCTATCTCATCTTCAAGTTGCCCTTCACTGGGGAAGACCTAAGCTTGGGCCACAAAAATCTTTGTTTTTGCTCTAGCCAGGTGGCTTAGTTGGTTGGAGCATCATCTCATACACCAAAAGGCTGCAGGTTCGATCCTTGGTTGGGGTGTTACAGGGGGCAACTGATAGATGTTTCTATCGACGTTCTTCTCTCCCTAAAATCAATAAAATATATCCTCAGGTGAGGGTTTAAAAAAAAACCAGACAAACCTGTTTTTTCCCTACCAACATAGGAACAGCAACAAAGGGCAGAGACTATAAATATTTTTCCCTGCATGAATCTATAGCAGATATTAAGTGTTTTCTCCCCCCACCACCCCAGAGTATGACTTTCTGGAGTCGTTTAATAACCTATGTATGGAAAAAGCTCATGTAGTCACTTAGAAGACAATTTAAACATAACATGGGTACCCAGGATACCAACTGGCAGAAGTAAATAAAATGGCTTTTATCATACTAGTTTGGAATTTTTGAATCATTTGTTGGCAATAAACATGTTTCAAAGAAGTCACAGTTACTCCTCAAATCCTTAAAATCTCCTTTTATGCTCTCCTATCTTTTTAAAAAAGATATTATTTATTTATCTTTAGAGGGGAAGGGAAGGGAAGGAGAGAGGGAGAGAAACATTAGTGTGGGGTTGCATCTCTTGTATCCCCTGCTGGGACCTGGCTTGTAACCCAGGCATGTGCCCTGACTGGGAATCAAACCACGATCCTTTGGTTCACAGACCTGTGCTCAATCCACTGAGCTATACCAGCCAGGGCTGCTCCCTTATCTCTTATACCCTCTGGAGAACAACTCACAATTTCACAAATCCAGTGGCCTGTTGACTCAACTACTCTTTAACCTTCTTGAGTTTCTCCACAAATTGCTCAAACCTAGCAAGCACAATATCTCTACTTCCCAGTCCTTAAATACACATAGTACAAAAGACTTTATCACTCTACATTATTTCCTTTCCTTGGTAAATTAATGGCTACAACTATAATATCCAAATTTTGTTTCCAGTCCTGACCTCATTCCTATACTTTCAATTGCCTCTTGGTCATCTCAGTATTAGATGTTCCATAGGTATTCATACTCCAAAATAATGAAACTTGCCCTGACTACTGTGGTTCAGTTGGTTGGGCATCATCCCACAAAGCCAAAGATTGGCAGTTCTATTTCCAGTCAAGGCACTAGCCTAGGTTGCAGGCTCAGCCTCAGTTGGGAAGCCTCCAAGAGGCAACTGATCAATGTTTCTCTCTCACATCCATGTTTCTTTCCCTCTTTCTCCCTCCCTTCCCCCCTTTCTAAAAATAGCTTAAAAAATGGAATAGTGAAAAACTGAACTTTTAAAAAAATTCTGTCCAAAGTATTGCTCTTCCTTCCATATCTATTTCTATATCAGCAATACTATTTTTCTAGTAGCACAGATTTGAAATCCTTAAAGAAACTACTGGTTCATTTTCCTTCTGTGTCATCTTCATCTTAGGAAAAATCTGATACTGAGTTACTCTCATTCTTTGCATATAAGGTCCCCCGGGCCTTTTAACAACTCTTTCCTATCAGTTCTCTCCTGCTTTTACTTCTTTCCTTCCTCAGCTTATATGCCATGGTCCATTAGTTAGATCACCACTAAGCCAGTACCCTGCTCTCTCCTGATGCACCAATCTGAAATAGAACAGTAAGGACCAAACTAGCAGTTGCCCTCTTTTGAGCCCTTATCTCAGCTACTGAACAAAAAATGCAAAGGTGCATAATGGCACTGCTTTTAAATTCAAGGCCTTCAATTTAGGCCAGACAGAAAACCCTAGATTTTCCTAGTCAGCTGTCTTCTATAATTTCTACAGTATCTATTTTGAAATAGTTTCCCTACCTGCTCCTTTAACCCTTCCTCACTAGAGAAAATAAAAGTCAGGAAATATGTCAACTTACTTTTATTAAACCAATGTCCATACAGTAATCACTTTTGCATCATTCTTTACTATTACGGTGTGGTAATGCTCTGAATAAGTCTCTTGATCTTGCTTAAATAAGTACCACTCTTTCTCCTAGCACTCAAATATAATTAATACCCTGCTATTTAAAAAAATATACACACACTTTAAAAAACCCTATTTCACTGTTAATAACAAATCTCTAGCTATTGGTTTCCTCTACTTTCTCTCACAGGCAACTTTCTCAAGCACTCTTTATATTTACTTTGGTCTCTTCATCTCTAAAGTCCTCTACCCTTTGCTTCAATTTTCACCATTTTCATTAAACACATTCACCAACATTATCAACCTGCTCCTTGCTCTGAAATCAAACAGAACTTTTTCTTCTGCTGTCCAGCAACATCAAGCACTATATTATCCTGTCTGAAAACTTTCCTTGGTTTCCTACAAACACTGCATACTCTTGATATTTCTCACCTTCTGTTCCTTATCAGTCTTCTCTTGTAGGCTCCTTTTTCTCCCACCAGCCCTCAAATATGATTCTCCTCAGGTCTGTCTTGGCTCTATTAAATCCCTATCAAATCTGCTTCTCCTAAATTCTTCCAGCTCAGGGACTGCTGTCAAAATCCATTCAGTAATTGAAGCCTTGATTCTCCACCACCCCCCCATATCAAATTAACATACAATTCTGGAGATTAAATCTTTATCACAAGTTCATTCTCTCCTTACTCCCTATGCTAACTCAGTTCAACATTATCTATTGCCTGAATTACTGTATTCTAAAGGGGGTCTCTAGTCCCCCTACCCGCAATTTTTCACTATGATCTTTTGATGTTGGTTCATTCTGAGATATCTGCCCAGCCCATGTATCACTGCACCCTCTTAATTATGAGACAGGTGGGTGTTCAAGCAGTTATAATTATGCTAAGATGCTCTCCTGGCTATAGCTGATCAGACCAAGGGGAGACAACTTAATGAGCCAATCAGATTTTCTCCAGGGATTTGGAATTGGGAGAAAAACTAAGTGGCCATGGATTAGCTCTGTAGTTAGAGAAGCAGAGAAGCCTGGATACAAAGAAAGAACAATGAAGCACAAGCTAGGGACAAAAGACACTCTGAGGGGAGGGAGAGGAAGAGGTAGAGCAAAAGCACCTGCTAATTTATAACTTTCCGGTTCCAGACCTTTGTGAATGGAGATCAGCTGTACTTCCTACCTTGCATATTCTTACTTGGATAATTTTGTCTTTTGAGTTTCTTACTTACAATTAAAACACCCTCAACAAAAATAATCCTTCTAACATGCAATCTTCATTGCTAAAAGTCATATATCACAGTTCCTTTCTGCTCAAAAGATAAAGCCCCAACCTTTCATTAGGGTTGTCAGGGCTCTGAATGATTTGGCCTTGGCCTCCTCTACAGTCCAAGAATACAGACAAAATTAACTTCTTTCAGTTCTACAATGTTACCACAATCTCTCTCATCCCTAAACTGACAGAGTGTTTCTTTCTTCCTCCAACATAATTTTACCCACTCACTTTCTCTGGACCAGACCTATTCATCCACGAGGCTTGAAGTGTAGTGGTCAGTGCACTCACTCCCAGGGCACACTAGCTTTCCTTCATGGCAGCATGTACATTACCCTAAAATGTCAACATCTGAATTTCCTACTGGACTAAAATGCTTAAGGCAAAGAGTTATGTATTTTGTTCACATTTTTGTCATCAGAACTGACAGCAGATACAGAAATTTTAAAGAATGAACCTAATCAGTTGCCAGATTGCATTGATTTTACTGATATGCTGGTAAAATGTTCTATTTTTGTAGATACCATCCTACTCAATCTCATTTCTTCTTTTCTAAACTATTTCAATGAATTTTTAACTAACCTCCCTGTCTAATTTCACCCCATTCAAATCCATCCCTTTATTTCCTATAGCAGGTAGGATTTACAAAAGATGTTAGTTCTATTTTCTTCTTAAAAAGTGCCTCTAGAGCAAACTGCAACCCAAATGGACTATATTTTATTTTTTGAACATATCAAACTTGTCTGCCTTTTTACATCTATTCCCTTCTTTGACATGCCCTTTTCACCAGTTCCAACTGTTCAAACATAAGCCATCATAAAAAGCCAGGAAATGGAACTTATCATCTGAATTCTATCTATACTTGTCGTGACACTTAATGGTTTTTATATTGTACTAAAAGTACATTTAACTTTGAACTTTTATGTCAACCAAGAACTGTAAATGTCTTAGTTGCAAAGGTGAAACAACAAAAAAGTGACTGAGTTATTAATGTCCCCAAATATGATAATAATCATGGTTACTTTTAATTGATAAACTGCATTTGTCAACAATACAGACTTTTCATATTTAGAATGTTTTCATTACCAAGGG
Organism: Sturnira hondurensis; assembly: GCF_014824575.4. Classification (NCBI taxonomy): domain Eukaryota; kingdom Metazoa; phylum Chordata; class Mammalia; order Chiroptera; family Phyllostomidae; genus Sturnira; species Sturnira hondurensis. Next base: position 1,387,591 of record NW_028081756.1, on the reverse strand, counting down.
TTGATGCTTTGTCCTATTTAATGATATCCCCTTAAATAATTAACTTAAAATTTATTTTCTATTTAACTGAAATATTCTTAATTGTAATGGTACACACATAACCAAGGTATTTAATTTTATTGCTTGAGCACACCTTCCAAACAATTTTTAAATCCAGAAAACAAAAGTGGCATAACATTTGGTGATTACCTAGCAGAGAGGATTCAAGAAAGCAAGATGTTTTTAAAGTCACTTTTAAACTGCAATAATAAAGTTTTACAAACATTCAAGCTGCTTTAGAATAGCCAGTTGCTAATACTTAGGGTAAACAGTTTACTTTTTGATCTTATATGGAAGTGTCTTCCTAACTATGAGTCTGAACCCAACCTATTGATGGGTCAGGAAATCAACTTGGTGGATTAGACTTCTTTTTAATGAAGAAAAGAATAGAGAATATCAGAGTGCAACTCATGTGAAATTTTTGTTTCTTGAAACACATAAGTGTACACTGCATCACAATAAAAATCCCCCCACCCCCATATGGATTACTGTATGGATTACTGAAGCAAATGTTTCCTTTGTAAACATAGTAATCATATTGAATAATACTGGGTAATCAGGAATAAAAATCTCAATATATCTAGGCAGAATGCAGGCTAATTTATAAGGTGACATGAGAGGAAAAAATTTACTTATGGTCAGAGCAAGATGACACTGTAACTAAAATCTAATCACACAATATGACATCAGTAGGTTCAAGTCAGTAAGCAGTACTGATTATTTGTTTCAATAGTTGTGAAGGTACAACACCAGCCTTGAAAACTTTGAAAACTTTAAAGGATATGTACCTCATGATACAGGGAAAAAGGACAAAGACTACAGAGCCAAGAAAAATGATAGCATAACCAAAGAGAAATTCAGTACCCCTTTGAATAAGTTTTAAACTCATTTCTTTGATTTTACCTCACTTTTGTTTCCTCAATAAACTTACAGATAATGACATTTCCTCTTTTACACAGCTTAGCTACTGGACCCTTAAACAGGAAAATATACAGGAGTTTATAAAAAGAAACAAATTATTATTAGTTATATAGTTACCATACTATCAATACTTTGTGTACATTTTAAATCAGTAATATGCCATTTTAAAAAATTATATACTGTATTTTTAAACTGATATTAGTAATTCATAGTTATTACAGCTGATAGTGAATAATATACACATATACCTATGTATGTATAGAGTCCCTGAAGAATTAATGTTAGGTACAGTTTCTCTAGATAAATCAATTTTTACACAAAGTCTGAGGTTATCATTCTAAGGTTATCTGTTAAAGAGTATTATGACTGCCATGGTTGGGTGACTCTGGTGGTTGGAACACTGTGCTGTACACTAAAAAAGTTTTGGGTTTGGTCCCTGGTCAGGGTACACAAGGGAGGCCACCAAGCCATGTTTCTCTCGCACATCAGTTCATGCTCTCTGTCTCTCAAATCAGTAAAAATATTTTTACAAAACAGTTAATATGACTGATTGCTCTAGTGTGCCAAGAATACTTCCTTAGATATAAGGTCTTTATAACAAGCAACTGCCAAAGACAATCATTGTTTGGCGTTTTCTGCCTTTAGGATATAAAAGTATCCAACCAGTTAAAAAATAATCAAAAATAGAAGACACTTCAGAAAATTATTTTTCTCCTGGTCAAAAAAGAATAAAGCAATCCTAGATATCCCAAAAAGACCCAGGTTCCCTTTTTGGAGTCGTAGCCATCTTCCCAAGAGATTATGTGCGTACCTGGAGAAAATGAGAGCTTTGAAGCAGGTCTGATTAAGGACCCAAATCTTGTCTCTCCACTTAGCAGTTGTTTAATCTTGAATAACCTACGCAACCCATTTGATCCTTCATTTTCTTTGTCTGTAAAATGGAGATATATGTATTTGTCTTCCACATTCTTGCCAGAATCAAATTAACTAGTGTATATTAAGTGAGAAACTGGCACATAATGAGCTTTGAACTGATCTTAATTCCCCTTCCTTTCTACATCAGAACTACAAGCATAAAATACTTCTGAAGAATACAGTTTTTAAAAAAATTCTTATATTCACAGAGTATCAACAAGGACAATGTCAAAAAGAGAAATTCTCTTCTTCCTGTACACGTGATTGATTACAACATAACCTCCACCAACCATTTCAGTTTACCAATAGTACTTGGCTTCATAAACTCAAGAAAAAATATTAATGCAGTGGGCTCCCTAGAGATAAACATGTCCTGTTTATTCACCCAGTATTTCTCACCTTTCCCCCTAATACAGTGCCAAACATGAAAACTCAATAGATATTACTACTGAACTGAAGCAAACAGCCCTAATATGCCTTAAAAATTCCTACTTAAGTGCCACCATATTCTGCAAAATGACTCAAAACAACTATGAGTCAGGAAGAAAAGAATGATTTACTAACTACATGGCCCAGTTTGAGGGAATCTATGTACAGATTACTGAAGCCCTGAACAGCTCCTGAAAGCAAAAAATATAATCTTTTAAGCATTGTAATACACTGTCTTCACTTTTTATATGAAGAAAACTTTAGCTGATTTTCACGTTTGTACATAACTGGAAAATGTGGGAAACTTGCCATCACATATATGTACAAAACTAGGATAGTTGGTTCAGGTAAGAGTTCATCTAGACAACTTAGAAGCACATGATATTCAGAAAGTAAGAATCACAGGCAAAGTAGGTAAAGCTCAACATGAGGTACCAAAGTGGTGCACTTGAGCTATCTAGCAGATAAGAGAAAAAAGTAAGGAAAGTCTTCTGTAAATTCTGTAAGGAAACTCCTATTGTTTCAATTTTCTTCTATGAAAATAAGGTATATGCTTTTGGGAACAGTAAATTACACTCTATAAAAGACAGTAGAGAACTAAGAAGTAGGTGTTGGAGAAAGATGAAAGATCAAGCAGTAACAAATTAGGATGGATGGAATTGGGACAAACACTTCCTATATCGAAATTTCTTAAAACCATATAACCACCACACTGTATGTTAAGTTTGTAAAAGATATTACAGAAAATGAGAAAGATTTCATACCAGCTACAAAGGTCTGAAGGACTATAGACAGTAAAAGCAAGGCAGCAGGCCTATGATTAGAAAGAAAAAGAAAGGACACTGAATAAAGTGAATTTCTGCAGGACTAAACTTAAAAAAAAGGAGAGATAATGCCACCTTTCTACCCAAGGAGTCCCATTCACTTAGGGTTATGACAACCCCAGCTCACTTAGCATGTCCCCCCGTTCACACAGTTACCCCTACCTCAGAACAGGAGGCCCTTGAAAAATGCAGCAGAATTTTAAACTGTTCAAAATACTCAAATCAACAGCACTGATTCTAAAAGTTGAAATGTGAAATTTTAAAATTTCAGAAGACAAAAACAACATGCAGTGTAATTATTGTACAATACACTTAAATTCTATAGGCATATTTTTCTCGTCTATTAAATTATAGTTTCGGAATAAATTAATGGCAAAATTACTTTAACTCCAAAATTTAATATTTTTTAAAGACACTAAAAGAGGATTCATTCATTATTTTTTTATTTCAAAGAGTGAGGAAGGGGGGAAAAGGGGTCCAGAGGAAGAGATTGAAGGAGAGAGAAACATTATTTAGTTGCCTCCCATGACTCAACAGGGGATTGAACCCTGAAATCTAGGCAGGTTCCCTGACCCAAAAGCAAACCCATGACCTTTCAGTTTATGGGATGATGCTCCAACCAACTGAGCCACACTGGCCAGGGCCAAATCCTATTTTCTGATTTCAAAACTCACTACAAAATTACAGTAATTAAACACTATGTTACTGGTACATAAATCAATCAGAATGAATCCACTCCATCAATAGTCAACTGAGTTTTGATAAAAGAACAAGATAATTCAATGGGCAAAAATGTTCTCTCCAATGACTGACTGATGCTGTCCAACTACATATCCACAAAAAAAATTAAATTGAACCCTTATCTATACCATATTAAAAAAATAAAAAAAAGGATCAAAAACCTAAATATAAAAGACACAACTCTCAGAAAAAAATGGGGGGAATAAATCTTCTTCATCCTGGATTTGGCAATATCTTTTCAGATATGATACCAAAAGCACAAACAACAACAAAACAATGGACGACTTGATCTTCGCCAAAACTAAAAATTTTCTAGATGAAAAGAAATGATACAAGAAAATATGACAGCCCACAGAATAAGAGAAAATATTTGCAACTCATATATCTGACAAAAGTCTAGGATTCAGAACAGAATATATAAAAAAACTCTTACAATTTACCAACAAAAAAACCCCCTTAATTTTAAAATGGGGAAAAAATCATCCTCATTAATCTTTTAACTGTTTTAAAATATATTTTATTAATTATGCCATTACAGTTGTCCCATTCCCCCTTCACTCCCCTCCACCCTGCACACCCCTCCCCGACCATTTCCCCCCTTTTGTTCATGTCCATGTGTCACAGTTCTTTAGATTCTGTATTTCCCATAGTATTCCTGCCCTCCCCCGTCTATTTTCTACCTACTGTCTAAGCTACTTATTATCTGTACCTTCTTCCCCCTTCTCTTCCTCCCACTCCCCTGTTGCTAACCCTCCATGTAATCTGCATTTCTATGGTTCCCCTCCTGATGTAGCTGTCCTCTTAGTTTGCTTTTGTTTTAGGTGTGGTTAACTGTGAGTTTGCTGTCCCTTTACTGTTCATATTTTTTATCTTCTTTTTCTTAGAGAAGTCCCTTTAACATTTCATATAATAAGGGCTTGGTGATGATGAACACCTTGAATCTGACCTTATCTGAGAAGCACTTTATCTTCCCCTCCATTCTAAATGAAGGCTTTGTTGGACAGAGCAATCTTGGATGTAGCTCTTTGGATTTCATGACTTGGAATTCTTCCTTCCAGCCCCTTCTTGCCTGTAAGGTCCCTTTTGAGAAATCTGCTGACAGTCTGATGGGAATTCCTTTTTAGGTGACTGTCCCCTTATCTCTTGCTGCTTCCAGAATTCTCTCCTTCATTTTAATCTTGGGTAATGTAATGATGATGTGCCTTGGTGTGTTCCTTCTTGGGTCCAACTTCTTTGGGACTCTCTGAGCCTCCTGGATTTCCTGGAAGTCTATTTCCTTTGCCAGATTGGGGAAGTTCTCCTTTACTATTTGTTCAAATAATTTTCCACTTGTCGCTCTTCTTCTTCCCTTTCTGGTACCCCTGTAATTTGGATGTTGGAACGTTTACAGATGTCCTGGAGGTTCCTAAGCCTCTCCTGGGGTTTTTGAACTCTTGTTTCTTCATTCTTTTCTGTTTGGTAATTTTTTTCTTCCTCTGGTCTACTCCCTTGATTTGAGTCCCAGTTTCCTTTCCATCACTATCGGTTTCCTTTGCATTTCCCTTCATTTCACTTAGTTTAGCCTTCATTTGTTCCTCTAATTTATGACTAAAATCAACCAGTTCTGCGAGCATCACCGGTGTTTTGAACTGTGCATTTGACAGGTTGGCTATCTCTTGGTTGCGTAGAAGTATTAGCTCTGGGGCTTCGAGCTGTTCTTGAGCCATAATGTTTTGGTCTGTTTGTGCCTGTTATGTATGAGGGACAGAGCCCTAGGTGTATGTGGGGGGGTGGGCAACCCAGGTTGCTGGGTTGTGACACTGTATGTGGGGGCGGGGTCAGAGAGGGTCAATGGCACTTGTTCTATGCTCTCTCTCAGATTTCAGGCCCCTCTGCTGCTTCCCACAAGCAAATTTGGCCCTTCTGGTGCTGGTTCCTGGGTGTGTGGGCCTGTGCACCCTCCAGGACCCTGTGGGTCTCTCCAATGAACTCTCTGTGAGCCTGGGACCCTCTCCCACCACCTCGACTCCTGAAAGTTTCTCCAATCAGCGTTTCTAGGCTTTAATTCCCGTCGCTGGGGCCCTAGTTTTCAAGGTCTGCCCCACAGCTTGCACCTTTGCCCAGTTTATCTAAGTGTGAATGTGTGACTGCGGTTAGCCAGCTGCCTTGCGCCCTCACTGGGTCCACCCGTTGCCACCACACACCTGGGATCTGCCAACTGCCACCTGTGCATCTGTCTGGGTCAGTCCAACCACCTTTTCCTGAGCGACTCCGCCACTCTCACTGGTCTGGCTGAATGGTTTATTGTTGTTGAACTTCCATACAGTTCAATTTTCTGTGTTTTGGTTGCATTTTTGTTACTAAAACTTTGTTGTCTTTAAACTTGGTTGTGGGAGGAGGCACAGTGTTTCCACCTATGCCTCCAACAGAGTACACCAACTGTTGTTTACACATGAGTCTCTCTTAAGAAAAGCCTTTCAAGTAAATGTTTCTCTTGAAAATATGCTGGATAATTTCTTCAGATGTAGTTTTTAGTTCATTACTTCTCTCTTCAAATTTATATGATCTGCAATTGATTTAAGTTTCAATTAGTATAAGTTTCAATGCTGTAAGTTCTGTTGGTTACAAAAACTTTTTAAAAATATTTTTCTGTATTTCTTTTTTTAACATTTGTTTACTGTTGTTCCAGTAGTTTTCTGCCTTTGTCCCCCCTGCCCCCATGTCCCTCACTTGCTTCCACTCCACCTTGTTATTCTCCATGTGTCTTATACGTGTTCCTGTAAATCCTTCATGCCTTTTCCCCTATAATCCTCTCCCCTCTCCCCTCTGGACACTGTCAGCCTGTTCTTGATTTCAGCGTCTTTGGTTATACTTTGCTTGTATGTTTTGTTGATTAGGTTCCACTTAAATACCATATGGCATTTTCCTTTCACTGCCTGGCTTATTTCGCTTAGCATGCTTTCCAGTTCCATCCCTGCTGTCACAAACGGTAGGAGTTCCTTCTTTCTGTCTACTGAGTAGAATTCCATTGTGTAAATGTACAAAGTTTTTTGATCCATTGATTTACTGATGGGCACCTAGGTTGCTTCCAGCACTTGGCTATTGTAAGTTGTGCTGCTATGAACATTGGAGTACATAGTTTCTTTTGGATTGGTGTTTCAGGGTCCTTAGGGTATAATCCAAGCAGTGAAATTGCTGGGTCAAAAGGCCCATTAATTTTCAGTTTTTTGAGGAAATTCCATACTGGTTTTCATAGTGGTCGCACCAGTCTGCAGTCCCAACAACAGTGAACTAGGGTTCCCTTTTCTCCACATCCTCTCTAACACTTGTTGTCCATTGCTTTGTTTCTGATGGCTATTCTGACCAGTGTAAAGTGGTATCTCATTGTGGTTTTAATTTGTATTTCTGATGGCTAGTGATGCTGAGGATTGTTTCATATGTCTCTGGGCCCTTGGTATATCCTCCTTGGAGAAGTGTGGCTTCAAGTCCTTTGCCCATTTTTTAATTGGGTTGTTTGTCTTCTTCAAGTGGGGTTGTGTGAGTTCTTTACATACTTTGGAGGTCAAACCCTTGTCTGAGGTATCATTGGCAAATATGTTTTGCCACTAGGTTGGTTCCCTTTTCATTTTAACAGTGTTTTGTTTAGCCCTATAGAAGCCTTTTATTTTGATGAGATCTCATTTGTTTATTCTTCCCTTTATGTCTCTTGCTCTAGGGGACGTATCAGTGAAAATACTGCTGTGAAATATCTGAGATTTTCCTGCCTATGTTTTCTAGGACTTCAATGGTGTCACAGCTTATATTTAAATCTTTCATCCATCGTGAATTTATTTTTGTGTATGGTGTAAGTTGATGCTCAAGTTTCATTTGTTTTGCATGTAGCTGTCCAGATCTCCCAACACCATTTGTTGAAGAGGCTATCTTTACTCCATTTTATGTTGCTACGCCTTTTGTTGAATATTAATTGACCATAGAGACTTGTGTTTATTTCTGGGCTCTCTGTTCTGTTCCATTGGTCTACGTGTCTGTTCTTATGCCATTGCCATGCTGTTTTGATTACAGTGGCCTTGTAATACAGTTTGGTATTTGGTATGGTGATCCCTCTGACTTTGCTCTTATTCTTCAAACTTGCTGCAGCTAATTGGGGTTGTTTATGGTTCCATATAAAATTTTGAAGTGTTTGTTCTATATCTGTGAAATATGCCATTGATACTTTAAAAGGTATTGTATTGAACCTGTAAATTGCTTTCGGTAGTATGGACATTTTGAGGATTTTAATTCTTCCAATCCATGAACGTGATATATCTTTTCATTTGTTTGTGTCTTCTTTAATTTCTTTCTTCAGCATTGCATAGTTTTCTGAAAGCAGGTCTTTTACCTCCTTGGTTAGGTTTATTCCTAAGTAGTGCATTTTACTTGTTGCTGTATTAAATGGGATTTTTTCCCTGATTTCTGTTTCAGATGTTTCACTGTTGGTATACAAATATGCCTTTGATTTCTGAAAAAAAGACTCTGTATCCTGCTGTTCTGCCACATTCGTTTACTAGGTTGAGCAGGTTTTTGATGGAGTCTGTAGCATTTTCTATGCATACTATTATGTCATCTGCAAAAAATGACAGTTTTGTTTCCTCCTTTCCAATTTGAATGCCTTTTATTTCTTTCTCTTGTCTGATTGCTGTGGCCAGAACTTCTAATACTATGTTGAATTGAAGTGGTGAAAGTGGACAACCTTGTCTTGTTCCTGATCTTAGTGGGAAAGATTTAGTTTTCACCCATAGAGTATGATGTTGGCTGTAGGTCTCTCACCTATGGCCTTTATTATGTTGAGGAATGCTCCCTCTATACCCACTTTACTAGTGTTTTTATCATAAATGGGTGCTGTACCTTATCAAATGCTTTTTGTGCATCTATTAATATGATCATGTGATTTTTCTCTGTACTTTTGTTTATATGTATTATATTTATTGATTTGTGAATAGTGTAACTATCCTTGCATCCCTGGGATGAATCCCATTGATAATGGTCTCTGATCTTTTTAATGTACTGCTGGATGTGGTTATTTTGTTGAGGATTTTAGTGTCTATATTCATCAGTGATATTGGCCTCAAGTTTTCTTTGTTCTGACTTAATCTGGTTTGGGATAAGGATGATGCTGGCTTCATAGAAAGACTTTAGGAGTCTTCCATGTTGTTGAATTTTTTGGAATTGCCTGTGAAGGATAGGGGTTAGCTCTTCCTGAAATGCTTTGTAGAATTCTTCTGTGAGACCATCTGGTCCAAGGCTTTGTGTGTCAGGAGTTTTTTGATTATTGCTTCCAACTCATTTGTTGTTATTGGTCTGTTCTGGCTTTCTGCTTCTTCTTCATTGCGTTTTGCAGGATTATATTTTTCTAGAAATTTGTCCATTTCATCTACACTTTCAAATTTCTTGGCATATAGTTCTTTGTAGCAATTCCTTATAATCCTTTGTATTTCTGTGGTGTCAATTATAATATCTCCTCTTTCATTTCTTTTTTATGTTAAAAATTTTAAATTTTTATTTAATTCTTGTTCAAATACAGTTTTCTGTCTTATATTCCCAGCTCTGCCCCCTCAGTGCTCCCCACCTCCCTCCCATTTCCACCCCCCACCTTAGTTATTGTTCATGTGTCCTTTATAGCTCCTCTTTCATTTCTGATTGTGTTTATTTGGGTCCTCTCTCTCTTTTTCTTGATGAGCCTTCTTAAAGGCTTGTCGATTTTGTTTATCTTTTCAAAGAGCCAGCTCCTGGATTTAATGATCCTTAGAATTGTGCTTTTGGTCTCTGTGTTGTTTAATTCTGCTCTGATCTTAGTTATTTCCTTCATTCTACTTGCTCTGGGCTGTCTGTTTTTGTTCTTTGCGTTCTTCTAGGCATAGGGTTAGGTTTATTTGAAATGTTTGTTTTTTTAGATAGGCCTGTATTGGTATGAACTTTCCTCTCAAGACTGCCTTAGCTGTGTGCCTTAATTTTTGGGATGCTGAGAGTTCATTCTCATTTGTTTCCCAAACTTTTTGATTTCTTCTTTGATCTCATTATTGACCCATTCATTGTTTAATAGCATGCTATTCAATCTCCATGAATTTGTGTGATTTTGAGTTTTTTCCTTGTTGTTGGTTTCTAGTTTTGTAGGGGAAAAAGCCAAATGTCATTTTCTTAAAGCTGATGCAATAACCTGTACTCTGGCTTCTGTAAGCCCACTTGGCATGCATAAACCACAGACACCCACCTGCCCCAGCAGCCTTGGGCAGGAAACCCTGCATAAAGGGCTGTTGAGCAAGCTAAAAACTGATATCTCCTCATGGCTCACCCTGCTTGTTCAGATGTATAAAAGGGAAATAAAATAAAAGTTCAGGGCCTAGACTTTGGGAGGCTACTCCTCTGGGCCCGCATGTGTAATAAAGTTCCCTTCATTACTCCCTCTCTCGCTTGAGTTATAATCCGGTCCCTAGTTTTCTGCAACATTTCTGGTTCCTTGACTGGGGAAACAACCCACGCGAGCATGCACTTTGCCTCCAGTGGGGTGCTCTGGGGAGCCCTGTGGTGAGCGGGAAGTGGGCCACCTGACCCTTTCTCCAGGACCCTCCTTGCTCCTGGGTTCCCCGGCAGGCACCCGGCATCTCTACCCTGACCCGGGCCACAGGGAAGAACGAATGGGCAATCAGGAACCACGCAGCACCAGGAACAGGTAAGTGGCCTTGGATCCCAATCCCAAGTCAGGCCCGTCCTTTGGGATAAAAGGAGAGACTGATCTCCTCTCGAGGCCCTCAGGCCACCAGGCAGGGCCCTCCTGGGAAGCAGGGAGTGGACAGTAAATAACCTCTGGATACCTGTAGTGTGACTACAGTGTGTATGTTTGTGTGGCTCCACGGACCTAGCCCACAGAGTCTGAGTGGGCCCCAACCTGTGGTTCCTCAGCACTGTCATACAGTGTAATGGCTGACTAACCCGGACTTGCACAGGCAGCCTTAGCTAAGACAGACCCAAGTTCCTTGTGAGAGGAGATGCCAAGCGGGAACTGAGTGGTCCCCCAAAAGGTGACACCTTTCCTTTATATGCCTGCGTCACACTGGGTGGGAGGAACATGGGAGGCGGGCAGTCAATCCCCACTGTGTTAGATTGTATGCTGCAGAACTTCGGCAGATTTTGGGCCCTCACTAAACCCAGACATTTTGGCCACCTTCTGTGAATCTGAGTGGCCCATCTTTGGAGCAGGCTGGCTCCCTGAGGGAACTTTAGACCTAGGGATAATCAGAGCAGTCCACCTCATCGTGACGGGCCGGCTGGGCCATCCAGACCAGTATCTATATATAGACCACTGGCAGGAACTAGAACAACTAATACCATCCTGGCTTCAGGCTTGCACCAGCAAAAAGCCCAAGAGCGAAGGGGTCCCCAGCGGGGCATGCCCAGCTCCTGTGTGGGCCGGCCAGGCAGTCGAACAAACTGCAAGACAATATCCTCGTCACCCAGGGTCTGGGACAAGAAGGCATCCCATCTATCAGAGAGAACAAGAGGAGGAACCCCCAATACTATCTTTTCCTCCACCATATGCCCCAGGAGGGCCAGGAGAGGAGCCGGCACTTGATACACCCCCATGGTCAGTTTCTCTACCAACAGCACCAGAGCTGCCTCAAGCAGGCAGTCCAGTAGCAGCCCAATTCCGTCCCCGGCCAACAATCCAAATGCCCTTCCGAGTACACAAGCCCCTCTGCCCCAATTAGGACCAGACGGGACTCCCCAGCCAGGTCAGACAATAGTCTACTACCACCCCTTCACCACCATGGACCTTCTGAACTGGAAGCACCACACCCTCTCCTATTTGAAGAAGCCACAGGCCCTAATCAACATTATGGAACCTATCATGCAGACCCACTGGCCCACCTCGTATGACTGTCACCAACTGCTCCTTACTCTGTTCAATACTGAAGAGCAGTGGAGGATCCTCCAAGAGGCTTTGAAGTACCTCCCGGTCACTGCCCCTGTGGGAATGCTCAACCCAGAGGTGTAGGCCTGGTAGGCCACACCTGAAATGCAGCCTGACTGGGACCATAACACGGAGGAGGGATGAGTGGCACTCCAGTGCTACCAAGAAGCACTCCTGTGGGAAGTTAGGGAGGGAGCTCGGAAGCCCATCAACATGTCAAAACTTGACACCCATGATGCAAAGGCCAGATGAATGCCCGGGGGACTTCTATGAACACCTCTACAAAGCATGATGCATCTACACCCCATTCGATCCTGAAAATTCTGACAACCAGTGCATGGTGAATACTGCCTTATGCCAGGCAGCAGCTGACATAAGGAAAAAGTTCCAAAAGTTAGAAGGGTTTGCTGGGATGAACATCAGTCAGCTGACTGAGATAGCTAACAAGGTCTACAACACTTGAGAGAAAGTGGCAGAGAGAGAGGCCAGGAAGAGAATGAAAGAAAAGGCAGCACTAATAGCCGCTGCTCTAGGGCAGCCGAGACCGCCTAAACGGGAAATGCCTCTGCCCAAACAAGAGGGGAAGAAGACTCACGGGCCCCTGGACCCGGACCAGTGTGCATACTGTAAAGAGAAAGGGCACTAGAAAAGAGAGTGCCCAAACTGTAAGAAGGGGCAACCCCGCCAGAATCAGTATGTCCCAGAACATCGGCTGGGCTTGACTCATACTAGGGAGGACTGGACTCCCTCAGCCTAGGCCCCTGAAAGCCCATGGTCTGCGTCTAGATAGGGGGCCAAACAATCTCCTTCATGGTAAACATGGAGGCAGAACATTCTGTTGTCACCTTACCGGGTGCAACCCCCTTAGGCCGAGCCACCCACATAGTAAGGGGAAACTGGACAGCCAAGCACCCAAAAGACTTTTTGCCAAGCACAAAGCATCCAAATAGGGGGCAACAGAGTCGCACCAGTCCCAGAATGCCCAGTCCCCCTCCTGGGAAGAGACTTGCTTGCTAAACTCAGAGCACAAATAACCTTCCACCCAGGTGGAGATGCAAGCCTCTGACTTGGGAAAAGTCTCCCCCTCCTGGATACCTGCTGTGAGAGGAGGAATATTGGCTCCGTACACACAAGCCAAGAGTTTGCCCAACCTCGGCAAGAAAGAAGCAGAGAAACTCAGGGCCTGGTACCCTGAAGTTTAGAGAGAAAACAACCTGCCAGGCTTGGCTGTCAATCATATGCTGTTAGCAATAGACCTGAAACCCAGCGCGTCCCCCATCCAGTTATGGCAATACCCAATCCCCCGGGAGGCCCGAGTTGGCATCTCTGAAATCATACTGCGGCACCAAAAGAATGGAATTCTCATACCCTGCCAGTCCCCATGGAACACTGCCACTGCCAGTTTGAAAACCAGAGGGGAGTGGCTACCGAACAGTCCAAGACTTGTGGATGGTCAATGAAGGCACCATCAGTCTCTACCCAGTCATGCTGAATGAACCCGTATACCCTCCTTGGGCAGCTCCCCTGTAAGCAGCCTGGTTCACCTGTTTGGATTTAAAGAATGCTTTCTTCTACCTATGGCTGGCAGAACAGAGTCGGCCCCTGTTCGCCTTTGAGTGGAAAGATCCCATAATGGGGAACAAGACCCAGCTCACTTGAACCTGACTGCCCCAGGGGTTCAAGAACTCACCCACCCTCTTCGGGGAGGCCTTGGCCAGGGACCTGGGTCCATTTGTGGCCTCAGAGAAAGGGCTCACCCTCCTCTAGTATGCAGATGACCTCCTCCTGGCGGGACCAACCTGCCAGCAGTGCTGGGAAGGCACCTGCAACCTCCTAGGGCACCTGTCAGGGGCCGGGTACAAGATGTCCTGGAGGAAGACCCAGACCTGCCAGCATCAGGTCAAATACCTGGGGTTCATCATCACTCATGGAAAAAGGACCCTAGGACCTGAGGAAGAAGGTCATACACACCCTACCTGTGCCCAACAGCTGATGAAAATTATGAGAATTCCTAGGAGCTGCAGGATTTTGCCCCATCTAAATCCCAGAGAATGCCGCCCAAGCCAGACCATTATACCAGGCCCTAGTCTGGATACAGCTCCATTTTCCTGGGGACAAGCACAGGAGGAGGCTTTCCGGGCCATTAAGGAGCTGTTAGGGTGGGCGACAGCCCTAGGACTGCCGGGCATGACCTGAGTATTCAACCTTTTCTTCCATGAGAAGGACAAAATTGCCCTAGGAGTGTTAACACAGACAGTAGGACCCTGGCAATAGCCGGTAGCCTACTTATCACAATGGTCCCAGTGCTTGCAGGCCATTGCTGCTACAATTACACTTCTCCAAGAAGCAGACAAATTGACCCTAGGACAAGATATAGAGGCCCATGTTCCCCACGGTGTGGCCAGCCTCCTGACCAAATATGACACAAATGGCTGTCCAACCCATGACTGACCCAGTACCAGGGGCTCCTCTATGAAAACCCCTGAGGTAAAGTCAAAGCAATACGCACGTTGAACCCGGCCACCTTTTTGCCTGCAGAAGAAGGAGAGCACAGCAGCCCCGAGCACAACTGTGCAGAGGTCACCAAATAAATATATGCAAGCAGGCCAGACTTGTGGGACCAGCCCCTACATAACCCCGAGCTGACTCTATACACAGATGGGAGCAGCTATGTAAAACGGGGAACCCGGTATGCAGGGTATGCAGTGGCTGACAACCACTGAGTTTGGGAGGCAGCCGCCCTGACAACAGGGTGGTCAGCACAATGGGCAGAGCTCTGGGCATTAATCTGTGCCCTACAGCTAGCCAAGGGGAAGACTTAACATATATACAGACTCATGGCATGCCTTCGCCACCCTACACATCCATGGGGCCGTTTACAAAGAAAGAGGTCTCCTCACCTCAGGAGGTAAAGAGATTAAAAGGAGAAATACTCCAGCTACTAGAGGCCATATGGGCCCCAAAAGCTGTAGCTGTAATGCATTGTAAAGGCCATCAAAAAGGAAAGACAGAAGTGGCATTAGGAAACCAAAAGGCCGATAAAGCTGCCAAACAGGCAGCAAGAGGAAACACAGAGATTAAGGTGCTCTCAGCCAGCACCTGTCCCTTACTGACCCAAGACCTGCTCAAACCGGCATACACCCGAGGAGAACACATAGGCAGAGAAAAAAGACCGTGCAAAGGCTCCCTCAGGACTCTGGCGCCTGCCAGATGGTAAGATATATGTTCCCTGTGGGCTAGCATTTGGACCTGGTGTCAGAATGCCATCAAGCTACCCACCTAGGGAAGACAGCAATGGAAGCCCTGCTTAAGAAGTACTACTGCATAGCCAGACTTCCCAGCCTTTGCACCCCCATTAGTGCCCCGCTGTGTCACCTATGCCAGGAACAACCCGCCACACCACCCAATGGCTCCACCTGGGATCCAGATTACAGCTAGTATGCCTACAAGTAGAAGATCTACAAGTAGACTTTACTGAGATAAGATCCAGCAAGGGCTACAAATACCTGTTAGTGTTTCTATGCACCTTCTCAGGATGGGTAAAGGTGTACCCAACCTGAACTGAAGAGTGTCAGGAAGTTACCAAGGCCCTTCTGAAAGAAATCATACCCCAGTATGGGCTATCCCAGACTATTGGAGTGACAATAGGCCAGCTTTCGTAGCAAAAATAATATGAGAACTGAGTAAGCATCTACAAATCAAGTGGATCCTACAAGTAGCATACCAACCCCAGAGCTCTGGAAAAGTAGAACTCATAAACAGGACCATAAAGACCACCCTAGCCAAATTCCACCAAGAGACAGGACTGCTGTGTATGGAGCTCTTGCCCTTAGTTCCGTTCCGGGTGCGAAACACCCCGAACCGGGCTGAGTATACTCCCTTCGAGCTCCTTTTTGGGAAACTACCACCAGTCTTACCCCTACCCCAGGAAGATTCACGAGTTCTAGGAGAAGCAGAACAGAGGGCCTTCCTGTGCAGGCTAGGGGAAATTATAGCCCGAATACATAAAGTAGCACTAAGCCGAGAACTCTGGGAACTCATTCCGCTGGCGGGGGTGGAGGGGGGGGCAAGTTCACTCACTTACCACGGCCAGGAGACTACATCTGGGTAAAAGATTGGAAAAAGGAAGCACTCCAGCCCGCATGGACTGGTCCTTACCCAGTTGTCTTAACTGCCCGCACTGCCCTTAAAGTTGCAGGTCTCACACCGTGGATATACCACAGTTGGGCAAAATTCACTGCCCCCCCTGGAGACCTGAACAAGAAGTGGCAGACCATTCCAGACCCACAAGACCCTCTCTGGTTCAAGCTCCAGAAGACCTCTGCGACACGAGGCAGGTGATTGGAAGTGCACCTGGCAGTTCCTACTGTGCATCAGCATCTCAGCAACTGTGCTCAGAATCAGCCTGGTGACAGTCACCCCAGCAGATTGGAATGGCCAGCACCTGGCCATTGGATTGGTCTCTCTGGTCCTTATTGTGACATTTGGGTGCCTTTGCTGTTTTCCCACTTGAACACATGGGAAGGCTAAGACTACCTTTTGCTATTATTATAATAGCGACACCTGGGTGGAAGGGGGGTTCTCACCAACCTGGCATGCCAATGTGCACAGGGAGGACAGCTGATAAAAGTAGGGGTCACATACTGGAAAAGCCCACCCTCTCCTCTTGTTGCCCATACCTTGATACCTGCATGTTGCTCACAATGGGAGGGAGGCAACCCTCGGTGCCCATTAGGGGCCACCTGCTGGACAGGCATTCTGAGATATTCCTCTAGTAGAATATGTCAAAGAATAGGATGAAGTGGAACCCAGGCATGCTGGACATACTTCCCTCAACTAGGGAGCTCAGACGGAGGAGCTCAGACAGGATCAGGCTTTACGGTGCCACATAAACCAAGTCAGACACACTGTAACTCACCCCAAGGCCTAGACGACCTACCTACAAAGGGCTCAACCTAACAGAGTACTTAGAGGCAGTCCAAAGATTCAGTCCCCAAAACAAGTAGAACAAGTAGTCCAAACAGTTTACTCTCTCTACCAAAATACTAGCCAGACGGCAGCTAGTTGCTGGATCTGCTTACCCTTGACTTGACAGGCGCTCATTGGGGTACCTACCCCCTCTAATTGTACCCCAACAGGAATACCCCAAGAGAACACCACTGTCTTCCTTGGGCTCATGGTGACTAGGGTAAGATTCATTAATACGAGGCCAACCTCACCTGCTTAACTCCCCAAGATGACCCCCCAAGAACCAATAAGAGCTGGAACCCTCATTGGGTATCAGTGCCAGTGAAACGAGACCCTTAGAAATAATGGGACTATATGCAACTCCCCAGGCATTTTCTTTCTAAGCAACACTATGGCATACTGATGTCTACAGGCCAACTGAACAGGACTTTGAACATAAGTGTTCTTAACATCAGTCTATCTACACCACAGAAGTAAGGAGTTATCTCTTCCCTAAAGGGCAACAAAAGAGAACTGTGCTAGCCAGCAACACTTACAGGAATCAGTCCAGCAGTAGGAGTAGGCACAGGTATAATTGGGTTGGCAACCTCTGTGGGAGTTTATCATCAACTATCTTGAAGAATCAGTGAAGACATTGAATGAGTAGCAGACTTGCTCATGACCCTCCAGCAGCAAATAAATTCCTTAGCCAAGGTCACCTTACAAACTCGGCAGGCCCTTGACCTCCTTACTAATAAAAAGGGAGGAACCTGCGTGTTCCTGGATGAGGAATGTTGCTATTTCATTAACCAGTCCAGGATAGTGACCCAGAAAGTAAGAGAGCTAAGAGAAAGCGTACAAAAGGCCAGGGCAGATTCTATTAGTTCCTGGGGATGGGGCACCGGACCCTGGATACAGTGGCTACTACCCCTGCTAGGACCCCTGCTCACTATCATAATAGGAATATCCCTTGGGCCATGTATAATAGGGACCCTGGTCCAAACCACAGAAGCCACTGTGATCCGGAGAACCAATTCACGGATACTAGCCCTCCAAAAATATCAGGCCTTGAGTACTGAGGAAAAAAAATTCCTAATCCTAGAAAAGCAAAGTGATGACTATGGTGATGCCCTCTAATATAGGGATCAAAGGAGGGAAATGTAGGGGGAAAAGCCAAGTGCCATTTTTTTTAAAGCTGGTGCACTAACCCCTATTCTTGCTTCTGTAAGCCTACCTGCTGTGCTGAAACTGCAAACAACCACATATCTGCCCCAGCAGCCTTGGGCAGGAAACCCTGCAAAAAGGGCTGCTGAGCAAGCTAAAAACCGGTAGCTCCTCATCACTCACCCTGCTTGTCCAGATGTATAAAAGGGAAATAAAAATTGAAGCTTGGGGCCCAGACTTTGGGAGGCTACTCCTCTGGGCTCTCATGCATAATAAAGTTCCCTTCGTTACTCCCTGTCTCCCTTGAGTTATGATCCGGTCCCGGTTTCCTGCAACAGTTTCAGTCCCTTGTGGTCAGAGAAAATGCTTGATATGGTTTGAATTTTCTTGAATTTGCTGAGGCTTGTTTTGTGTCCTATTATGTAGTCTATGTTTGGAAATATTCCATATGCATTTGAAAAGAATGTGCATTTTGCTTCTTTGGGATAAAAGGCTCCATCTATGTATCAGTTTAGTGCACTTGATCTAGGGCATGGTTGAATGCCACAATATCTTTGTTGATAGTCTGTTTGGAAGATCTATCCATTTTTGACAGTGGGGTGTTAAAATCCTCTACTATAATTGTGTTTCTATGTCTTTCTCGATGTTCTCCAAGATTTTATGTATCTGGGTGCTAATATGTTGGGTGCAAACATATTTCCAATGTTTGTCTTCATGATGGATTCTTCCCTTGAATATTATGAAATGACCACTGTATCTCTTTTTATAGCCCTTTTCTTGAAGTCTATTTTGTCCAACCTGAGTATTGCTAATCCGGCTTTTTTCTCCCATCCGTTTGCTTGAAATACTTGTTTCCAGCCCTTCACTTTCAGTCTGTGTAAGTCTTCTGTTCTGAGAGGGTCTCTTGTAGGCAGCATATGTGTGGGTCATGCTTTCTTACCCATTCTGCTATTCTGTGTCTTTTGATTGGAGCATTTACTCCATTTACGTTTAAGGTTATTATTGGCAGGTACTTACTGCCATTTTTTTCTACCAGTGTTTTTCTCTCTCTTTCTCTTCTTTCCTTTTATTAAAGCAGTCCCTTTAGCATCTCTAGAACAGCTGGTTTGGAGGAGGTGTATTCTTTCAGACTTCTTTTGTCTGGGAAACTCCTTATTTCACCTTCCACCTTAATTGAGACCCTTGCTAGGTAAAGTAGCCTTGGTTGCAGGCCTCTGGTTCTCATTACTTGAAATATTTCTTGCCATTCTCTTCTGGCTTTGAGTGTTTCCATTGAGAAGTCAGCTGCTAACCTTATAGGCGCCCCCTTGTATGTTTCTTCCTTGCTGCCTTTAAGATTCTCTCTTTGTCTTGGAATTTGGCCATTTTAATTATGATGTGTCTTGAGGTGGGCCTGTCTGGGTTCCTCTTGATTGGGACTCTCTGTGTTTCCTGGACTTGTGTGACCTTTTCTCTCATCAAATTAGGGAAGTTTGCCGTCATTACTTTTTCAAACAGGTTTTCTATCCTTTGCTCTTCTTCTCCTTCTGGTATCCCTCTTATATGGATATCATTACATTTCATGTTCTCCTGCATTTCCCTTAATCCCTCTTCTTTCTGGGCCTCTTTTCCTGTTCTTCCTCTTTCTGGGTGTTTTTTTCTACCTTGTCCTCCAGCTCACCGATCCGATCCTCTGCTTCAATTAACCTGCATTTGATTCCTTCTATTATGTTCTTCAGTTCAGAAATTGTATTCTTTGCTTCCTCTTGGCCCTTACTGATAGATTCTATTTCCTTTTTTCATGTTGATATAGTTTGCAGTGAGTTCATTGTACTTCCCCTGTAGTTTTGGTAATTCTCTGTGAGCTCATTGAGCTTCCTGATAACCACTGCTTTGAACTCAGTATCAGTAGTTGACTTTCTTCTATTTCATTTAGCATTCTTTCTGAGGCATCCTTTCCTTTCATTTGGGGATTGCTTCTTTGTCTTCCCATTGTTTGTGAGACTCTTCTTGTTAGCCATTGCTTATTAAATTGATCTGTATGACTCACTGCATTTATGATGTTAACTTCTATGGCAGGAGACCTGTGAGATTCAGCGGTGCTATCTCCTTGATCTTCCGAGCTCACTGGTCTTGGGCTCTCATTTATGTTGGCTGTGTCTGTCTTTGGGTTTTGATTGTTGTTGGGTCTTTCTTTGGTTGGTCCTTCCCTCTAGCTGGTTAACTGAGAGTCACTCCTTCCACTACATCTTGTATTCTGTTGTGCAGGTGTGGACAGGTGTGTTGAAGCTGAGTTTTCTGTGTGTACAAAGTTTTGAGTCTTCTCTCTCACACCTGTTCAGTTGTTTGTTCTGGATAATTTCTCCACCATTTGGTTGTATTTCCAGATCAATCCTGGATTGAGGTTAGTGTGGCTTCCACTCCCTCCTTCACCTTCTTCTGTTGTTATCTGTTGGTGGTTCCTTTGATGATGTGTTTCCTCTTCCAGCAGGTGGACTGGTGTTCACAACTCCCACCTCCTCAGGTCAGGATCCATCACAGTCCAACTTGTCCCAGCCAGCACCCACAGTCTCAATGGGTGCACACCTCCCCGGTGCATTTGCCACTTCATTCTCAAAAATCTTTCTGGATACTCTTCATACAGCTGACCCTTGAACAATGTAGGAAGTAGGGGCACAGACCAAATGCAGTCAAAAATCTGTACATAACTTTTGCATTTGTATCAAAAAACAATTGGCCTTGTATTCCTGGATGTCTAGTCTAGTCCACTGACCTACAGGTCTGCCAACTCCACACTGTTTTCACTCTTCTAGCTATACAGTAAGTTGTATTCTTTATTTTTCAAAATTAGTACTCTAACTCCTTTAACTTTCCAGATAAATCTTAGGATAACTTTTTCTATAGCTACAAAAATACCTTGCTGAGATTTTGATAGGGTTTTGGTTGAAACTTATACAGTCTTTTGGGGACATTAGAGACTATGCTAAGTATGTCTCTCCATTTACTTAATCTTAGATTTCATTGGCATTTTACTACTTTTAGTATACAAGTCCTATACATGTTTTGATAGGCTCACATCTAAATATTCATTTTTCTGAACAATTGCAAGTGGTATCGTATTTTTTATTTCTATTTCCACATGTTCATTGCTAGGGTATAAGTAAATTTTTGTACTTTGGATTTACAACTGTTATCTTAATGAACTCAGTTATTAGTTGTACCATTTGTTTGCAGATTACTTGGGATTTTCTACATATATGATTGTCTCACAGGCAACACAAAAAGAGCTTTATTTTTCCTGTTCCAATCTGTATGCCTTTCCCCCTTGTATCTTATTATGCTCACTGGAACTTCTAATGATGATGAATAGTAGAAGTAAGAATGAACATCCTTGTCACCTTGTGCTCAATCATAGGAGGAAGTATTCATTCTTTCATCCAGTATGACGATAACTCAACTTTTCTGTACATGTTCTTTTTTAAAATTTTTATTATTATTTTTAATTTATTTAATTGTTCAAGTACACTTTTCTATTACTCTGATCTCAGCATACCCTCCCCAGTGGCCCCCACCTCCCTCCCATTTTCCCCCCATCGCCTTAGTTATTGTCCATGTATCCTTTATACTAGTTTCTGTGAATCCTTCCCCCTTTCCCCTGTGATTCTCTCCACTCTCCCCTCTGGTCCGTTTCAGGCTGTTCTCTATTTCAGTGTCTTTGGTTATATTTTGCTTGCTTGTTTGTTTTGCTGTTTAGGTTCTTGTTAAAGGTGAGATTATATGATATTTATCTTTCACCGCCTGGCTTATTTCACTCAGCATAATGCTCTCCAGTTCCATCCATGCTGTTGCAAAGGGTAGGAGTTCCTTCTTTCTTTCTGCTGCATAGAATTCCATTGTGTAAATGTACCATAGCTTTTTGATCCAGTCATTTTCTGCTGGGCACCTAGGTTGCTCCAAACTCTTGGCTATTGTAAATTGTGCTGCTATGAACACTGGGGTGCATAGGTTCTTTTGGATTGGTGTTTCCGGGTTCTTAGGATATAATCCTAGCAGTGGAATTGCTGGGTCAAAAGGCATATTCATCTTTAGTTTTCTGAGAAAATTCCATACCGTTTTCCATAATGGTTGTACCAGTCTGCAATCCCACCAACAGTGAACTAGGGTCCCCCTTTCTCCACAACCTCTCCAACATTTGTTGATTGTTGCTTTGTTTATGATGGTGATTCTGACAGCTATAAAGTGGTGTCTCATTGTGGTTTTAATTTGCATCTCTCTGCTAGCTAGCAACATTGAGCATCTTTTCATGTGTCTCTGGATCCTCTGTATGTCCTCCCCAGATAAGTGTTTGTTCAAGTCCACTGTCCATTTTTTAATTGGGTTGCTTGTCTTCTTAGTGTGGAGTCGTGAGAGTTCTTTGTATATTTTGGAGATTAAACCTTTGTCTGAGGTATCATTATCAAATATGTTTTCCCAAACAGTTGGTTCTCTTTTTGTCTTAATAGTGTTTTCTTTAGCCATGCAGAGCTTTTTATTTTAATGAGATTCCATTTGTTTATTCTTTCCTTTATGTCCCTTGCTCTAGGGGACATATCAGCAAAAATGTTCTTTCGTGAAGTACTTGAGATTTTCCTGCCAATGTTCTCCTCTAGGACTTTAATGGTGTAATGGCTTATATTTAAGTCTTTTATCCAACTTGAATTTATTTTGGTGTATGGTGTAAGCTGGTGCTCAAGTTTCATTTTTTTGGCACGTAGCTGTCCAGTTCTCACAAGACCATTCGTTGAAGAGGCTATTTTTACTCCATTTTATGTTATTGCCCCCTTTGTCGAATATTAATTGCCCGTAGAAACTTGGATTTATTCCTGGGCTCTCTGTTCTGTTTCATTGGTCTATATGCCTGTTTTTATGCCAGTATCAGGCAGTTTTGATTACAGTGGCCTTGTAATACAGTTTGGTATCAGGTATTGTGATCCCTTCTACTTTGTTCTTCTTTCTCAGAATTGCAGCTGCCATTCGGGGTCATTTATGATTCCATATAAATTTTTGAAGTGTTTGTTCTATGTCTGTGAAATATACCATTGGAACTTCAATAGGTATTTCACTGAATCTGTAAATTGCTTTGGGTAGTATGCACGTTTTGATGATGTTAATTCTTCTAATCCATGAACACGGTATATGTTTCCATTTGTTTATGTCTTCCTTGATCTCTTTTTTCAATGTTGTGTAGTTTTCTGTATAAAGGTCTTTTACATCTTTGGTTAGGTTTATTCCCAGATATTTTATTTTTGTTTCTGCTATATTGAATGGGATATTTTTTTTGATTTGTTTCTGCTGTTTCATTGTTAGTATACAACAATGCCTTTGATTTCTGGATACTGACTTTGTATCCCGCTGTTTTGCCAAATTCATTTATTAGTTTGAGCAGTTTTGGGGTAGAGTCTATAGGATTTTCCAGGTACACTATCCTGTCATCTGCAAACAATGCCAGTTTTGTTTCCTCTTTTCTGATTTGGATGCCTTTTATTTCCTTTTCTTGTCTGATTGCTGTGACTAAAACTTCCAGTACTATATTGAATAGAAGTGGTGAACGTGGACAATCTTGTCTTCTTACTGATCTTAGTGGAAAAGATTTTAATTTTTACCCATTGAGGGTGATGTTGGCTGTAGATCTCATATATATGGCTTTTATTATATTGAGGAATGCTCCCTCTATTCCCACTTTGCTGAGTCTTTTTTATCATGAATGGGTGTTGTACCTTATCAAAAGCTTTTTCTGCATCTATTGAGATGATCATGTGGTTGTTGTCCTTGCTTTTGTTTATGTGATGTACTACATTTATGGATTTGCGAATATTGAGCCATCCTTGCATCCCTGGGATGAATCCCACTTGGTCGCGGCGTATGATCTTTTTGATGTATTGTTGGATGTGATTCTCCAATATTTTGTTGAGGATTTTAGCATCTATGTTCATCAGCGATATTGGCCTGAAGTTTTCTTTCTTTGTTGTGTCTCTATCTGGTTTTGGAATTAGGATGATGCTGGCTTCAAGAAAAGAGTTTTAGAATCTTCTATTGTACATGTTCTTTATCAAGCTGAGGAAGTTCCCCTCTATTCCTAGATTTCTAAGAGTTTTAGTAATAATACTCAACTTTGTCAAATGCTTTTTTTGCAGCAATCGATATAATTGTAATTCTTCTTCATTATGTTAATATGGGCAGTTATAATGACTTGTTTTCAAATACAAAGCCAACCTTGCATCCCTGGAAAAAAATCATAGTATATAATTTTTAATATATTGCTGAATTATATTTTCTTATACTTCATTAAGAAATTTTCTTATTTACACTTATGAAGATTATTAATCTGTGGTTTTCTTTTTCTGATTTTGGTAGTAGCAAGGTTTCATAAAATGAGTTAGGGAGATTCCTTCATCCTGTATTTCCGGGCAGTGACTGTGTAGAAGTAGTGTGAATTCTTAAACCATTTGGTAAAACACACCAGTGAAACCATGTAGGTTTGGTTTTCATTTTAGAATGAAATTTAATTTAATACTTACAGGGCTATTCAAATTACCTATACTACATTGTGTGAGTTGTGGTAGTTTTTGGTTTCCAAACAATTCATTCATTACATTAAAGTTGCTTAGACTTACTCTTTGTTGAAAATATCTATTTTTAATTAATTCTTTGCTTGTAATTGCTTGCTTAAACATTTTCTGATGGCTATTTTAAAATCCTTGTCAGCCCTGGCTGGGATGGCTCAGGTAGTTGGAGCATCATCCCTTAATGGAAAGGTCTTCAGTTTGATTCCGGGTCAGGGTACTTGTCCAGGTTGCGGGGTCAATCCCTGGTTGGGTGCATGCAAGAGGCAGCCAATCAGTGTTTCTGTCTGGCACTGATGTTTCTCTCTCGCTCGCTCCCCTGCCCGCTCTTTAATGAGAATAAAAACAAATTCCTTGTCAGTTTAGTCTAACACCTGCACTATCTTAATATTGGTATAGACTATCTTTTCCAATTTGAATTAAGAGATTTCTGATTCTTGGTGTAAGACATGTTTAATTGAAACCTGGACACTTAAGGTATTATGTTATAATTTTCTACATATATGATCAGATCTTATTTAAATATTCTATTATAGCAGGCTTCCTCTGGCTGTGCTCTGGTGGGGAAGGAGGACACAAAAATTCATTATTGCCTGGCAGAGGTAGAAGTGCAGATTCCTCATATTAGGTTTTCACTGGCCACCGGTGAGGAGGAAGGAAAGGCAAAACTTGAGTTCGGGGTCCTGACTAATACTGCAGGCTAGGAAGAGTGTATTGTTACTGTTCCCCACATCACCTCCACTGATACCATGGGGGGAGGAGTTACCTTGTTATATCTGAGGAGGATGAAGTCTAGATCCCCACCTGACTTTTGCTAATCAGGGTGATTTTTAATGTGTATTTGGCTGGAGTGGAACAGTTACTGTTTAAAAGTTTTGTCTTATTAAGCTATCCTTTCCCTGGTCCTTGGTTAGAGTAGACTTTCCTTAGGGGTTTTGTTTGTAGGGCAACCCCTACATTTCTGGGTTGCCAGCTTCTCCACACCCATTCTTGTATATACAAGGCAATAAGAAAGTCCAAGATTTCTGGCATCGTGTCCTAAGCCAATTTAACCTTCTTCTCCCACTTTTCAGAGCCCTAAATTTGTTTTACACATTATGTCAAAAATTTTTGCTCTACTTAGCAGAAGAAATAGGGAAAAGTACATCTATTCCATCTTTCTGCGGTGCCATCATTTTTAAGTTTACTTTTATACTGTCTTCAGGGTTAGGCTTGGTAAAGAGGGGTGTGAGCATCTGCATGAGATGGAGTGTAGAGGGTTGTGTGTGTGTTAAAAAATTATGATCTTGAACTGAAAGAAATATTCCTAATTCATTTACTCACATGGGTCCCAGTAACTCTCCAAAACTTGATGATTTTATTTCACAAAATATTTAGGGTCAGTTTTCTAGAAGAAAATAACAAAGAATCTGAGGCTCGTATACTGGCTGATTCATGAGCCAAATTGATACAGCATACAGTAGTTAAGAGAGAGTGAGTTGAGCATAGGGAAATAAAGTGGGGAATTCACAGAAACACTGGCTTAAGTCATGAAACTAGGAGCTTCTCACAGGTTTACTTAAATCTCTAATATGGCTTATCTTGTTTTTCTCTGTATACTTTACTCTCAGAGGTAAGTATGTTAAAGTTTCCCACTATGATCTATCGAAAAAATAAATAACAAGAAACCTTTCTGTTCTGTTTACTGTTTTATGCCTTGAATTCTACCATACTTGATATTATTATTATTAACTTTGGTTTCCTTTACAATTTCATAGCTTTATAAAATATTTCTGAGTTTGTTTTTAATTTTTAACCTTTCTGCATCACTTTGCTTTAGATGATTTTCTTTTATAAAATATCTACCTAGATTTTTTTCTGATTCTATCTGGATTTCAGTGGGCTGAGAGAAAGAATAAGAGAGATGCAGGATCATGTCACAATCTTGCCAAGCATTCCTGAATTTCTATAGCATTTTAACTTCACCTGCCTCAGTTAAAATGTGTGGAGAAACCCCACACACATTTGGTGTTAGAAGAGTTTTTTAATTAAAACTATTAGATTTTGGCATATTTTATATACATGCTCTCTCTCCATGGACTGTAGGCATTTCAAAGGCAGAAAGGTTTTCATTACTCGCCCCCCCCAAA
The DNA here is from genome assembly GCF_014824575.4 of Sturnira hondurensis. Classification (NCBI taxonomy): domain Eukaryota; kingdom Metazoa; phylum Chordata; class Mammalia; order Chiroptera; family Phyllostomidae; genus Sturnira; species Sturnira hondurensis. The sequence continues at coordinate 1,360,977 of NW_028081756.1, read as the reverse complement.
GTTTCTCAAAGTATTTAGCACACTACCTTGTTTATAGCAGAAAATCTAATGAATATATTTTAAGTTTAAATTAATCATAAAGATTAATCTTACAGCACTGTAAGCCTAGAGAATATATCAACAGTGAGATCCTAGCTACCAAGCCTGACAGTTTAGAAATATATAGCCACTGACAAGATACTCAGTTTCCACTCTTCAAAGCAGGAAAGAACAGAAGAATTGCTTTAGTTAAATACATGAGGAAAAACCAGTAACTAGTGGGAAACAACAGCAGATGGTCAATCTGGCAACAATTTTAAATAGGGTGTTCTTCTTTAGGAATAAAGACAACAGAGAGTTATATACAGTACCAGAATATGTAAGTTCAAAAGTAGCTCACAAAATCTGTGCAGTTTTAAAATGCATATAGAGAAGCAAATCTGTTCTGGTAAACTCCCTAAGCTTTGTCTGGACCAAATTTTACTTATAATAATTGCCAAAGGTGACAAACTATAGTTGCCTCTAAATTATCTGTTGCACTGAGTAACCCATATTTAGAATAGATGTCATGTGACCTTTGTTTACTCTGATGCTGCTATATTTTACCACTTAATTGCATACTTTAAATGTATCCTGGCTACATGAGAGAGACTAGGGAAACACCAGAATCCTGCTATGTTCAATGGGTAACCCACCTAGGATTGAAATACTACAATTCCACACATCAAATATTCCAAGTGTGTAATTAAAACTGTTATAACATGTATTTCCATATATATTTTTAAGATTTTATTTATTTATCTTTAAATAAAGGGAGGAAGGGAAGGTGAGATGGAGAGATGGAGAGAAATATCAATGTATGGTTGCCTCTCATGTGCCCCCTGCTGGGAACTGGTCTGCAACCCAGGCATGTGCCCTGACTGGGAATCAAACCTCGATCTTTTGGTTCACAGGCCTGTGCTCAATCCACTGAGCTACACCAACCAGGGCCCATAAATTTTTATGTATGGCATCACCTTCTTTTTCTCTGCCTCCTTCACCTCTGGCTCCACGCAGCCTTCTCTTGAAAATAGTAGGAACAAAAACCTATGAAAGCTGCATTACTTGCCCTGTGAGGCAAGTTAAAACTGCAATCAACTGATGCTTTCACTTCAGTCAAGTTAGTCAACTGTTTTGGGAACTGGCCCTGGTAGTCACCATTTCAAAGAAAAGAATGAGATGAAATTAATCATGGCTGTCATTCCTCATTCCATAGAAAAATAAAATAGCCCTGGTCAGGTAACTCAGTTGGTCAGTGCATCATCTCAATATACCAAGGTTGTGGGTTCCAATCCTGGTCAGCAATCAACCAATACATACAAGAATTAACCAATCAATGCATAACTCAGTAGAACAACAAATCAGTCTTTCTCCCTTTCCTTTCCTGTCTCTAAAATTAATTAACATAATATAGAAATTAATGCCTAATCAAATGCCCACTATCAACCTCATGGCATTCTACACCTTTGACCTTGACCAAGGCCTTTACTCCTCCTCTACCCTCCTAAACTTTTCTATGGAGCTATTAGAACTATAGCTCCAAATTCCCCTATGTCCTCAAACATTTTTCCTAAGCATTTGCTTTGCTTTTTTGTTTTAATTAAACCTTATCTTTTCTCAAGATAACACTTTGCAAGATACCACTCTCAAATGGTAGTGTAGATATGTTGCTTACTCCCCAAAGCTACCATACGTCCCAAACCCATGTAAGTCACTTACACAAAAACTTTCTCCTTTAAAGCTCATGTTATTCAGCCATAACACCCAGTTCCCCTCTTTGTTGCTGTGATCTACCAGCCTTGCAGTCACCCCCTCATTAGCTGAGGACTGCCACACTCAGTTAAAGTCTTCCCCTTTACCCTAAGTTCCTGCCATCATTCTGGGTAATATCAATATCCTTGAGACCAAACTCTCCAAAAATATGGTTTTCCAGTTTGTAATTAACATCCCTGTCTACAATAATCTACCTCTCTACCTAACCCTAGTCATCTACTACCTGGATCTAGTCATCACTTGAAGCTGATCCGCCTGCAGAAAACATATTTCAGGTATCCCACTGTAAACACAATCTCTTCTTCGGACAGCTTGCTTACAAACTACCCTAACTATGAATACTCTTTGGCCTCAGTTGGTCTTCTAGTACTTTAACTTTCTTACCTTCCCCCACCTATCTTCCTTTTATATATTCATTTATTTTCCTAGGCAACTTAAAATTCCATATTCCGTCCTATTGAAAATACTCTTATGAATACCCTAACCTCCTTAAATTTCTGTCTTGCAAAGTCCCAAGACCTGATCAACCCAGCTTTTTTCTTTCTCCACATTTATGCCCAAGTGCAAACAGAAAAAACTAACACAACAGGACAGATACATACAACTATCATTTCATGATCAACCTCACTATGAGAACATAGTGATGCCCTTTACTTTCCACTCCCTACAACATTTCAAATTTTCTCCATTCACCTCAAACTTCTAATCTCTACCATTTCCTTCTCACAGAAGAGAAGCCATCAAATAAGAAGACACTCTCAACACCCTCCAATTTTGCTTCTGCCTCCAACAAACAGGTCTCTCACACACTACCAATGAAGCATTTTCAAACAACTGAACTAGATCTTTCAGATGTACCTGACATAATTGATCAATTAAATATTTGAAACATTCCCTTCCCTTGTGTGAAGTTGAAAAATGTCCTCCAAAGACATCAGGCCATAATCTTTGGAACTTATGACATTACCCACTGAATGTGACATAGTACAAAACAGATATATTTGATTTAGCCCTTGGTTCCTAAGTATAACTCCTAAAACCCTTGGACTCTCTGGAGAAGTAAAAAATTGTCTTTTATATGCTAATGAGATGACTGGTGGCTCATAGGCAGCTTCAAGAGTGGTGCTGGTTTCTAGAAAGGCCAAAAAGGGATTAGAGGGTTAGAACATTCAGCCCTACCAGACCTAGAGACTGAGCTAATCACCAATGTTCGTTGATTTAATCAAATATGCCTATATAATGGCACCTCCATAAAAACCCCTACATGATGGGGTTTAGAGAGCTTCCCAGCTGGTAAGCACATCAAGGTGTTGGGAGGGTAATGTGCCTGCCTATAGAGGGCACGGGAGCTCGACACATCCTTCCTCCCCATGCCTTGTCTTACACATCTCTTCCACCTGGCTGTTCCACAGTGGCATCCTTTACAATAAACTAGTAATACTATGTAAGGTGCTTTCTGAGTTCTGTGAGCTGTTTCTAGCAAATTCCCAAACCTGAAGGCAGGGTATGGGGGGAACCCCCCCACAGTTAGAGTCCAGAGTTGGGGAATCAGTTGGTATGAGGGAAACCCCCGACACATTTGGTGTTAGAAGAGTTGTGTAGATAAAAACAGCTCAAAGTAAAGCTTTGGCAGAGATGATTAAATTAAGGGTCCTGAGATAAGATTATCCAGAATTATTCAGGTGGACTCTACACCAATCACAAATGCCCTTATATGGCAGAGAGAGATTAGACACAGAAAAAGAGAAGGCACTGTGACCACACAGTGACTGGAGTGGTGTGGCCATAAATCAAGGAACCCTGACCAGCCAAAGATGAGCCAGCTAAAGATGGACGAGGTGCTGGAAGGAATGTGACTCTACCAACACCTTGATTTCAACCCCATAGTTCTACTTATTTCAGATTCTGATTTCTAGAATTATGAGAGAATATACATTTCTGTTGGTTCAAGTCACTAAATTTGTGGTAAGTTGTTAAAGCAGCCATAGGAGACTGATATTCTATAGCTTTAATAATTCACTATCCTGGTTTGCTGAAATCAGTTCTTTGGCTTCTTTAATGATTCATCATCTTTTCTACCTAAACATTAAAAAAGCGAACTTCTCTTTCTATATTCCTTTGTTCTGGCTAATTTCACACACAAAAATTACCACTTCAACAAAATAGATCCAAATGTGTACTTTCAACTCTAACCTCTTCTACAGGATATTTCCATTTGGATGTGCCTGCAATTCACCTCCAATTCAGTATCTCCAAAAATCAGACCTGGTCCTCTTCTAGTGTTCTTTGTCTTAGCAAATGGTACTCTGCTCTCCAACCACATTAGCCTTCTCTTGGGTCCTTGGAATATGAGGGGTCCTCTCCTAATAACTTCTGCATATGCTTCTCTGAGCCTAGACTGCTCTGCACATATTCTACTCACCCTACTTCCTCTCCTTGTCACCAAGCTCTTGCTCATCCCTCAAATCTCAAGTTTCAGCTTAGCTGTCAACTTCTAAAGAGAGCTTTGCCTGGCTCTCCAATCTAAATTGGGTGTCCTTATATACTTTCATGACAACATGTTCTTCTCCACTGTATTTATCAGAGTTCTAATTGTTCACTTTTGTGATTAGACTATAAACTCCAAAAAGGCAGGAAATGCTTGTTTTATTCATTCTGTATCCTGAAAGCCTAAGTCTAGTGCCTGTCATATAGAAATAGCCAACTAATACTTGCCATTTGAACAAATGAAAAATGAAACCAATCACTTCAAGCATGAGTATCCTGGAAGTCACATAACCTTTCTTCCTTTACTTTTTAAATGTAGCTATCAATGCTATTAACATGTTTTAACCCATATCCACAGATATTCAGCAAAACTTTCCTAAATTTTAATCTCTATATTACCCATATTTTAAAACAGAGTTCAATGCGTTTAAAATAGCTCTTACAGCAACTCTAAAACTCAAATAAAATGGACTTCTGCTTTTACAATGGTGGAGTACTGGGATCAGATTTATCTCCTTTCAATAATGAGAAAGTACATAAAATATGATACTGTCATCAAACATCAGACAACCGCGAGTTGGGTCTCAACCCCTAAAAAAGGGAAGAAATTAGGGAAGCCCTATAACTGCCCTGTCATTCTGACCGGGTGCCCTTTCCAGATCACAATGCAGAAGGGGTCACACCACACAGAGAGCATAACAGCCTCACTGAATTGATAAGGAGCTAGATGAGGAAGATGAAGGTAACTGGAATCTTGATGGCACAGTAAAAGAAAGCTACTGACAGAAGAAAGTACTCCAGAAATCACCACAGGGGTTCTCTTAGATCTTTGGCAGAATAATTTAATTTACATATGCATAAGGCAAAACTCCACAAGTCTACAGCAAAGGACAGCTGCAAAGGAGCTGTAAGATGAACAATTCCCAGAACTCATTCAGAAAGAAGGATGAAAATTACCACAGATTTCTCTGAAACTGTGCATGTCAGACAAAGGACATTACAGCTTTAAAATGCTGAAAGATAAAACATCAATTAAAAAATGTGTATCATTTGCCTTTCTCATCCTCTCATAAATGTATAGTTTTCCAGAGGCTAAGAGACCTGTGATATCAAAACAGATTATTCTTCTCTTTTGGAAAATAGCTATTTTTTGTTAACTTGTAATTGGTTTATTATTTTGTAAGTAAGCTGATACTTTTAAAGTTCTTAATTTTTATTTCTAAGAAGGTAAATTTTGATAACTATAGCCAACAAAAAGAAAATATATTTGTGATCCTCAATTAAGTTTTAAGATTGTGAAAACATTCCAAGAATGAAAACTTTTGAGAATCACTGTTTTAAGAGTAGTGGTCCCATCAAATTAGGGTTCATTTGTGAGGCCACAAAACCTGTGTGAAAGTTTTCTATTACAAAATCAATTTCCCTAACAAATACATGGCTTTCTTATTATGTCAGTCAGTATAATACATATCTTTAAAAAGAATATGTCTACTTCATCTAAGTTGTTTAATTATTAGTATATACTTGTTTACGATATTCCCTTAGGCTGCAGCATACACTGTGATGTCTCTCTTTCACTTGAGATACAGATAATTTGGGGATGCTCTCTTTTTATACTGCTCAGTCTGTCTGGAGATAATTTTTCCCAAAAAATTATTAATTGCATAAATTTTGACACTCTAAATACTTGACACAGATGGGTTTTGGTGATAGCCCTGTGAATCCTCATAACACAACGGCAATGGTGATTTAATGAAATATAACATTTAGAAGGTCTGCAGACCTCACTGAGCCAGTATTTTTCAAATGATCAATGAATGGGCAAAAGTTCATTTAAATACAAAATAGACCAATGGATTTGAATAAAGTATGAAAAATTTATTTATATGATTCCATATTTCACACTGCCGTTAAACTGTTGAATTTTGATGTAGTATAAAAGAGGAATATCCAAATTATCTGTAAGATGACATGGGAAGTACACACAGCACTTCTGCTGTGCAGTGAAAACTAATGGTTGTCTGAAGAAAAAGCACCCGTACAACTATTGTTGTAATTGTACAACTGAGTTGTGAGCTACCTTATTATTTTTTACTGTTGTTCAATTACAGTTGTCCCCATGTTCCCCCATTACTCTCCCCTGTCCTACCCACCCACCCCCACATTCGATCCTCTCCCCCTGTTGTACATATCCATGGGTCCTGTATACATGTTCCTTGACTTGCCCCTTCCCTTTCTTTCCCCCATTACCCACTTCCTCCCTCCCCTCTGGTCTGTCAGTTTGGTCTCTATTTCCGTATCTCTGGTTCTAATTTGCTCACTTGTTTGTTGATTAGGTCCCACTTATAGGTAAGGTTGTATGGTATTTGTCTTTTGCCATCTAGCTTATTTCACTTAGCATAATGCTTTCCAGCTCTATCCATGCTGTCGCAAAGAGGAGACGCTCCTTCTTTCTTTCTGCTGCATAATATTCCACTGTGTAGATGTACCACAGTTTTTTTGTCCACACTTTTACTGATGGGCACTTAGGATATTTCTAGCATTTGGCTCTTGTAAATTGTGCTGCTATGAACACAGGGGTGCGCAAATTCTTTTGGATTGGTGTTTTGGGATTCTTAGGATATAATCCCAGCAGTGGAATTACTGGGTCAAAAGGCAGTTCCATTTTTAGTTTTCTGAGGAATTTCCATACTATTTTTCAATGTGAACCACTTTTAAATGTAACATCATTTTTACTTGAAAGAAGAACTGACAAACTATTAATTGGACTAGAAGACATTCTAGTAAATGGAAAACATTTCCTTGAAAAGTGAACCTGTTACTTCACGGTAAACAAATGATGGCATTTACTTCCAATGATAAAATTCAAACTATCAAGTGAAAATTAAAATTTTAGAAAATTTGTACTTGTCCCTTTGAGCCTTGGCAGCTTCCCAAGATTTCTGATAAGATAGTAATATTAACAAATAATCTCTTTGATTATTATATAATGAAGCAGCTCTTAAATTTTTTACCTTAGGACCCCCCTTAGGCTCTCCAAAGTTATTGAAGATCCCAAAGAACTTTTATTTATGTGGATAATATCATTATATACTATTATACATTAAAACTGAGTTTTTGCAATCTTTAAACTTACTTAAAAATAACAAACCTATTATTACATGTTAATAATACTAGCATTTTAATGGAAAATAATCTTTTTATACTCCAGTGAGAAGAGTGCCACTGTTTTTACATCTTCACAAATCCTTTTCCTGTCTGGCTTAATTTCAGACAAGCTGTACTGTTTTATGTGTTTCTGCACTCACTCTGCTGCAACATCACAGGTCAGGTCATGTGGCCTCTGGAAACTCTTGAGAAGAAGCGTGAAAAAGGCAAGTAACATCTTAGTATTACTATAAAAAGTTTTGACTTCACAGAACTCTTGAAGCCCCTTCCTATATCTTCCACTGTTAGAAGGAAGTTAGGAGATGGTCATAAACCTTAGCTAAAGTAAGGTACAAAGACCAATGTTGCAAATCTCTTATTTTATAAAAATTATTTTATTAAGCAACAGATTTCTTTTTAGCACAATCTATTTTTTCAGCTTTATCCTTAATAAAATCAAAGCTGTTATCACTATTCTAGTCCCAAATTCAGGTATATCAATACTACTTTTAAATCCCCTATATACATATATATGTATGTATGAGCCCATGTGTACAGTGTGTATACATAATCTCTCACACGTGCACACACAAAAAGAAATACACCAAAATATTATTAGCAAGACTATGGGTAGTTTTGATATTTTTATCATTATTTTACTCCCCCCCAATATTCTACGTGCTCATATGTTTTTGCATTTCATATTTATTTGTTTATTTATTTAATCAATCCTCACCCAAGGACATTTTTTTTCATTGTTTTTTAGAGAGAGAGAGGATGGGAGAGAAATTCCAATGTAAAACAGAAACATCAACTGGTTGCCACTTGTGCACACCTGGACCAGGGACTGAACCTGCAACACAGGTATGTGCCCTGACTGGGAATTGAATCCAAAAACCTTCAGTGAAGGGACAATGCTCCAACCAACTGAGCCACACTTGCCAGGGTTGCATTTAATTTCTTGAAAATAAATGGATAAATGCTACCCGCTACTCTCTTCCCTTCATTAGCCCTGAATAACATCTTTTCAAAAGAAGAAGAGTGTCCTGACCCTAGGGAACCAGCAGGCCTTAGTAACTACAAGGAGGCAGAGAATAAGAAGAAAACTACATCAGGAAATAGCATACAGTGGACCTTGTGCTGCTATATTAAAAAAACTAAAATTTGGAATTTTGATTTAAGAATCTAGGATTCCCAGTAAAATATATTCTCAAAAAATAATGATCTGTTTTACACAGTGCTACCAGGTACTGTGTACACAAACATACTTATTAAAAATATTTAGTTCTCTGTAACTTAGTGGTTTTACTTACTCTCCTTTGATCTTACCACAGAATATAGTATTTTAAAATTCATACTCTTAAGTGAACTTAAACTTTTTTAAAAAGGAGACATTAATCTTTTTGGAGATTATCACAAATTCATAAAAATGGCTCTTAGCCAAAAGAACTGCAGCAAAGGGCTGATAACTCAGAGCAATGACATACAAGTTCTGAATCCTTCCAATGAAGGATCTCAAGAACTCTATTACTTAAATAACTGGTGTCTACAATGCTACATCATGGAATTAGGATGGGACAAGTGGCACCCACTAACATGAAGAGAGGGGGAGAACATGATGCAGGATCATAACAACTCTTTCACCTAACCAGTAGAGAGGGAGCACAAAGCAGTGGTTAAAACTCAGACTCTGGAGCAGACTGTGTGGATTCAGATTCTGGTGCTACCACCCTGGGAAGTGTTTATCTGCCTCAGTTTCCCCATCTATAAAATGAAGCAGAGGGTAGAACAATAAATAATGTATAACTACAAGGTTGTTAGAAGGGTTAAATGTGTTAATATTTGTAAAGTGCTGGCACATAGTAAATACTTGTGAAAGAAAAGGAAAAAATGCTTAAGTTAAAGTTCAAACACTTTAAAAATACATAATAAAATAACTGTAGAGATGCATAAAAGCCAAATCAGGTACCTGAGAATACTGTATACTCAGTTTTCTTAGCAGAAGTCCACACTGCTAAAGTACAAATCACTTTCAGAGACTTCATAGAAGAGTTTGGCTATATGTAATTTAAAGTGTCTTTATTCCTATGTAAGCTGAAAAGGAAAATGTTTTGTTTTTGAAATAAGGAGGTACACATTCAATAGTAGCATGGACAGGAAGCCTCAGTTGCTTTGTAGACTACCAAACAAAAGCAAAAAGGCTGATCCTGTGTGCCAAATCTGTTCAAAGTCTGAATGAAAGAAACGAACAATTATGTAAAATTAAGATTGAAACCAATTCCTAAAGAAATGGAGTATTTGAGGCTGAAGGAGGTTAAGTACAAGCTGAAATGCTGCCTGCCATCTCATTCTGACAGAAATCAAGGAAGCACTCAATGACCAATCAGATCAGATCAAAACGATCCAGCAGTCATTCCAACAAATTCCCATTGGTCAAACCTGGGACAACATGATCACCAAAAAGAACATAATAATTGACATCTAAGTTTACCAAGCAGAAAAAAAAAAATTAGAGCAGAAATCAATGAAAGTGAAAACAGGAAAATAGAGAAAAATACTCAATGAAAACAAAATCTGTTTTTTTAAATATAAATACATTGATAAACCTCTATCTACACTGAGTAAAAAAAAGAGAAGATAAATTATCAATATAAAAAATGAAAGAGGACCCATCATACTAATTGCAAGTAAATTAAAAGAATAAAGAAATGCGATTATCAAAAATTACCCTAACTTCTTCAATGAAGGCAGCATTATCCTAATACAAAATCAGGTAAAGGACATTACAAGAAATCTTCAGAACAGTATCTCATAAACACAGATGTAAAAATCTTCAACAAAATATTAGCAATCAAATCCAACAATGTATAAAAAGAATTCTACACCACAACCAAGGAGAATATTTCAGGTATGCAAGGCTGATTCCAAAGTCTATTAATGTAACCCACCAAATCAACAGGCTAAAGAAGAAAAATCATGATTATATCAATGGATGAAGAAATTTAACAAAATCTAACACCGTTCATTATAAAAAATCTCATAAAACAAGGAATAGAAGGGAATTTCCTCAATTTGATATGGAACATCTACAAAACAAACAAACAAACAAACAAACAAAAAACAACCCCTAACCCTACAGTTAACATTATACCTAATGGCAAGAAAGTTGATATGCCCTCTATGTTCAGGAACAAGGCAAGAATTTGAACAAGAACAATTCTCTTATCACTCCTATTCAGTACAATACTGGAAGTTCTAACTATTGCAAGTAAAACAACAAGATAAAATAAATGGTATACAGATTGTGAAAGAAGAAATAAAACTGGTTTTGTTCATAAATGTTATTATTTTATGTAGGAATTCAAACCCCCCCCCCCCACCTTGCTGATAGTTGTTTCCATTTGGGTGTGAGTTAATTCTGATATTGCTATCCAAGTATACTGTACATACTGAAATAGAACAATTATCTAATGCATAATTGGATGGCATATGGTAAGAGGCAGTTTTTTCACTGTTGAAGGAAGGATGCCAGAAAGATTGACATGGCAATGAACTGAAGTTGAAGATGGTTAAGAACTCACATTTAGTTTAATACAGACATAGATGGTTATACCTAGAAATACTTATAGACATGTGTATAGACATGTATTTACATATGTGTGCTAATATATATACACTCCATCTTTGCTCTGCTGAGTGCACCTAAACAAACTACATCCCAGTAACAAGCACAACTAGCACCCAGATCTTGAATTCTAACACCATTTTCCAAAAAAAATGAAATAGGGCTCCTTGGAGAAATACTTGATTCTAGGACAGGGCAGAAAATACAAAAAGATGAAGTAGGAGCATCTTACAGTGTCATAAAGTAAGAAAGTCCTCAAAAATTGGCACGCACACACACAATGAGTGTGTTACTCATTTTGACAGAGGTATGTCAAAGGGACACAGCAAAAGGAAAGTTCTCAAAAGGCAAAAGCTGGATCAATCTGAGCAATGAAATGAAGTAGTATTGGATTATAACTCAAAGTATAAAATAAATATCCATGACTCTGTACTGATAATAATTGAATAAATTAAAAAATGAAAAAGAGACAAATCTCTCATGGGGAAGGTTTCCAAATAATTTATGTTCTCCACTCTCAGAGAGGGATGGCCATAACTCCTTAGTTAATCTTTAAGTGCAGGATGAGGATAGGGAGAAGGGGAGTAACTTTATAGTGGTGAAATGAGACAAACACTACATTAGCCAGATGATCAAAGTCAACATCAATAATCAAATTACGTTAATAGTAGGTATCTTTGATTTGATGTGATAAAAACAGCACTTTACCTAGTGGTTTTCCTCCTGAACACCTTAAACCATAATCTAAAAATGAGAAAAACATCAGACAAATTTCAATAAAGAAAATCCTACATAATACCTGCCTGATCAGTACTCCTCAAAACTATCAAGGCCATCAAAAGCATTCAAGAGCTGTCTGGGAAACTCAAAGCCAAGAAGACCCTAAGGAATCATGACAACAAAATGTAATGCGCTATTCTGGATGATGATACCTGGAATAGAAAAGGACATGAGTTAAAAACTATGGAAAGCTGAATAAACTACAAACTTTAGTACCAATGTAAGATGTTCATAACAGGAGAAAGTGGGTGCAGGGCATGGGAACTGTCTAATAAATTCTTATTTTTGCTGTGAGCCTAAACTTTATCTTTTTAGAAATTTTAGGCTCACAGCAAAAATAAGAATTTATATTTCTAAAAAGATACAGTCTACTAAAAAAGGAATAGTGACTAATATGATTATAAAAATAATGAAAAAACAAAAATCTGTAATGCTAAAGGAGATAGGAAAATACTAAGTTTTACTACCACTGGAGATAACCAGTAACCAATTTTCAGAGTTGAAATCCTGTTCAGATTTCAGAGTTGAAAAAGTTAGAGTTGCTCTATCAAAGGAAAGGAAAATAAGCATTGACCTTATCTTCTAAGAGACAACTGGAGGTTAATCCCAGTTGATATGGGAGAAGTCTTTGTAACAGAAGACAGTTGACTAACAGGTCCAGAGGGATGATAGGGTTACAAAGGCAGCATTTTGCAAGCACAAATTAAATAACTGATTTAGACAAGGCTAATAGACGCTAGAAGAATAAGGCAAAAGGCTGCTGGAAAACAGATATTTGCAACTGCTAATTACAAAGGGGGAAACCCATTTTAGATAAAATGGACAGATCTTGTAATACCATCTCAACCAAAATGACCACACTTTAGGTAGACAATCTGATGTTACTGTCATGTATTATGAATCAATATAATGTACACAGGGACATCTAAGCCAAAAGAAGAAGAAAAAGAAAAACTAAATGTAATCCAGCCTTTAGAGCTGGATAGTTCTAATTTAGATTCAACTTTTTTTTTAAGGTAACAGTGGCTAAAGATACCAACCAGATAAACAGTACAAGGAAACAACAAGACAAATCTAGAATGTAGGGACATTCTCTATAAGACAAGTGGCCTGATCTCTTCAAGAAGCCAACGTCAGGAGGGAACAGTGAAGGTGTGCACAAATGAAGTGTGTTAAAAGTGACTAAAACAACAACAATCAAAAGTAATGCATAAACTCTGACTGAATTCTGGAGAAAACCAGCTACAAATGGACAATTAGAGAAACGTGAATAGACTAAATATTGCTTTTTCCTCCAAGTATGGCATTTGTTGAATATGTTTAATTTTAGGAGATGCTTGCTGTAACATTCAGGGGTCAAGTGCAGCCAAACACACACACACACACACCAAGAGAGATATACACAAAAAAAACTCCCAAAATGTCAACAATAGTATCCAACTGGTAGTATTCAGGGGTTCATTGTACCATTCTTTCAATTTGTTTGTATGTTTGAATATTCTTAATAAAAATTGGGGGTGGCGTGAATCAATAAAATTGTTAGAAAAAATAGTGGCCAAATGATGAGTTGTAAGCCACCAGAAAACAGTAATAGCAGATTCTATGGAAAGGTATAACAAAGGAACATGGCTTTTAAACCAGTCTCCTGTGACATATACAGTACATGACCACTAGAAAGTGGGGGGGGGGCATGAAAGAGAGGGAATCACTTTAAGAAAGAATTCCTATCTTCCAAAAGTTTAAAATATCAACCCAAACCCTACTGATACCATCACCTGAGACAGACACCTCCAATCTCTCATTTTTTTTTCACAAGGACTGCAAAAAACATGTCATTTGTGCTCTTTCATTGTAGAGGTTGAAGAGTGGTAGATTTTGTAATTTTGAAATTTCAGAAATATAGGAGTAAGGGTAATCAAGTTTACATAAATAAATTCATGAGGACCATAAATTAATCCACATACATAAATACATATGAATATAGCATATTAGATCAACATTATTAACTTATCATATACCTTATATTAATACTGGGTTTCATAAAATTAAGTTCTCTCTGCAATTATTTACAATACTAGTTGCTGTGCTGTAGATATATACTGCTTATGAGGCACAACCACAAGTCCAGCCCCAAAGTCAACCCCTCTATGTAATGACTTTGAAAGCTATCGTGGGGTTTCTCTGTGGAAAAAATATAAAAATATTATCCAATGTAAATGAGTGGATATTTCTTGGTGCCTCCTCCACAATATCTAGGATTCTACAGCCTTGTAACTACAAAAATATCATGGCGACAAATATGTCAGCTCCTGTTCTGTGTGACTGCCCTTTCCCTTATGTCTTTCCCTTCTGTGTTTTATGTTGCTGGTGGATATAAAAAAGTTACTTTATCTCTCCCAAAGTTTGTGAAAATACCATTTACTTTGCCTAACCCCCTTCATTTCTATTCCTAATCCTATTTCCCTTCTCTAGTAATTGCTACAGTGCATATAAAATAAACATATAATGCTATATAAAGATACTGGTACCCCAAATTTCACCCTGAGGAAAAAACTAATACCACATGAGGATTTCAAATAAGGAATCTAATGAGATAGGTAATTACCAATTCTTACTAAGAGCAGTGAGAAAACTTGGAAAAACAAACATATTAGACACCTCTTTGAAGACATGACAGTGTTAACAAGGCAGTGGGTGGAGGCTAAGATCTCAGAGAGTAAGGAAATCCCTAGAGGTGAGGCAGGCATCTGAGGTGCCTTTTTCATAGGGGGCATTTGTCAATCCCATAAAGGTGGTTGAGAAACTCATTAAACTTTTGACAGATCTACAAGACTTGAGATAGTTGGTGGAGAGATACGGTTTTAAATATTGGAAATAAGGGTCTAACAAAGTATGATGGTAGGGAAATGGGGAGGTGGGGGGTGGAGAGCGGCGGCTGATAATACCCCTTGTTTTATGTTAGGAGTTAAAGTAAGCATAAAATAGGCCAGCCTTTGCAGATTCTGGAGCCCAGCTTTGAAACATCTTTGTTTCTGACTAGGTGAAGATGATCCAAGATTGCAAGTGTCAATAGCTAGGCTCCTACCAACGTAAAAAAAAATCCTTTGTGGAAGGAGATAATATTTTTAAACCTTAAACAAGCTGTATCATTTTTCACATAAAATGTCTTCATAAAAAAATCCAGGTATATGAATGAGATCAAGAAAACAATAAAAAATTAAGTGATACAAAAGCCTACAGGATAATGAAGATAAAGATAATGAAATCATTCAATACAACACAATTAATGTGTTTTTTAACGATTTTAAATTGAGAGTCATTAAAGACTGTCCCAGTATAAAATCTTGCTAATTTAGAAATTTCAAATCAGACTTAATTTCCTAATCCTTAAATTAATCGATGATTCCTTAGGAATTGGCACAACTGTTCTAAACTCTCCTTACTCCTCTTAAGTACACACATCCAAAAAGAACACTTCACCTACTAAATTAAGAAAAATCCAACCTAAAAGGAATTTAATACACCAACACACAGGCCTCCCTAACCTGCCTTTCAGTACATTCCCCAAGAGGGAACATCCCTGACTAAGTCACCACAAGAAAGAGTGAACTATTGCAAGGAGCCACTGTAACTCAAATCAGAGGTTTTCAAGCACTTTACATCACAATTCAGTGTATAATCTTACACATAAGTACACAACTTAATTGAAACACAAATTTCCAAAAACAATTCTTAGCTAAGGTAATTAAGATAGGATGACTCCCTGGCTGGCGTAGCTCAGTGGATTGAGCGCGGGCCTGCGAACCAGACGATCGCGGTTCGATTCCCAGTCAGGGCACATGCCTGGGTTGCAGGCCCGTTCCTTGCAGGCTAACTACCAGCAGGGGACGCACAAAAGGCAACCATACATTGATGTTTCTCTCCCTCTCTCCTTCCCCGCTAAAGATAAATAAATAAATAAAATTTAAAAAAAAAAGATAGGATGACTGACATAAGGATAGATTATATAAATTAACTAAACAGAATTGAGTTTTTAAAATAAAAACAAGAATGACAAGACAATTTGATAAAGTACAGTATTCAGTGCTAGACAACTCCATTACCAGATGCAAAAGAATAAAGTCAGATCCCTTCCTCACACCATACACACACACAAAAGTGAACTCAAAATGACCTGCCAATCTAAATGTAAGAGCTAAAACTATGAAACTTTCAAAAGAAAACACAGGAGTCACCTTCATATCCTTGAATTAGTGCTTTCTTAGAGAAAAATACCAAAAGCTACAAAGAAAAACTAAACCGAATTTCATTAAAGTTAAAATCTTTTGTATTGCACATGATACAATCAAGAAAAGATGGTATCTTTTCAAAGAAACTGAAAAGACAACCCCAAAACAGGAGCAAGTATATGCAACTTGGATCAAGACTACATAAAGAGGGACTTCTGACCAAGATGGAGGCGTAGGTAGACACACTGTGCCTCCTCGCACAACCACAGGAGGACAACAAAAAATTTAAAAACAAAAACCAGAACTGACAGAATACCGAATTGTACGGAAGTCCAACAACCAAGGAGTTAAAGAAGAAACATTTATCTAGACCGGTAGGAGGGGTGGAGACCAGCAGCTGGGTAGAGAATACTACTACTCATGGCAAGGGAGTGGCTGGAGGACCTGGTAAGGGGGCAGATTGAGGACTCAGAGATCCCACATTCTTGTGTAGATAAAACAGGAGGAACAAATGGGGAGTGAGACAGACCATGCAATCCAGGGCTCCAGCACTGGGAAATAAAGCCTCCAAGTCTCTGACTGAAAACACCTGTTGGGGTTGAGATGCCAGGGGGAGAAACTCCCAGCCTCACAGGAGAGTTCACTGGAGAGACCCACAGGGTCCTAGAACATACACAAACCCACCCACCTGGGAATCAGCACCAGAAGGGTCCAATTTGATTGTGGGTATCAGGGGAAGTGACTGAAAATTGTCAAAGAGCAGAGTAAGCAGCACTGTTCCCTCTTGGTCCCCCACCCCACCCCACCTAAGACTCCGCCCCTTACTAAGTAAGGCAGGCCAAGACCAAAAAAAAGGCCCAAATGAAAGAACAGATCAAAGCTCCAGAAATAATACAACTAAGTGATGAAGAGATAGCTAACCTATCAGATACACAGTTCAAAACACTAATAATCAGGATGCTCACAGAACTGGTTGAATATGGTCACAAATTAAGAAGAAAAAATTAAGGCTATGCTAAGTGAAAAAAGGAAAATGTACAGGGAACCAACAGTGAAGGGAAGGAAACCAGGACTCAAATCAACAAGTTTGGACCAGAAGGAAGAAAGAAACATCCACCAGAACAGAATGAAGAGAGGCTTAGGAACCTCCAGGACAACTTGAAAATTTCCAACATCCAAATCATAGGGGTGCCAGAAGGAGAAGAGGAAGGGCAAGAAATTGAAAACTGATTTGAAAACACAATGAAGGAGAACTTCCCCAATCTGACAAAGGAAATAGATGTCCAGGAAGCTCTGAGAGTCCCAAAGAAGTTGGACCTAAGGAGGAACAGAACACACCAAGGCACATCATAATTTCATTACCCAAGATTAAAATTACAGAGAGAATCTTAAAAACAGCAAGAGAAAAGGAGACAGTTACCTACAAAGGAGTGCCCATAAGACTATCAGCTGATTTCTGAAAAGAAACCTTACAGACAAGAAGGGGCTGGAAAGAACTATTCAAGGTCATGAAAGGCAAGGACCTACATCCATGATTACTCTATCCAGCAAAGCTATCATTTAGAATGGAAGGGCAGAGAAAGTGTTTCCCAGATAAGGTCAAGTTAAAGGAGTTCATCATCACCACGCCCTTATTACATGAAATGTCAAAGGGATTTATCTAAGAAAAATAATATAAAAAATATGAACAGTAAAATGACAACAAACTCAGTTATTAATGACTGAACCTACAACAAAAACAAAAATGAATTAAGCAAACCAGAATAGGAACAGAATCACAGAAATGGAGATCACACAGAGAGTTATCAGCAGAGGAGTGGGAGGAGGAGGGAGGGGCAAAATGTACAGAGAATAAGTAGCATAAATGGTAGGCAAAAAATAGACAGGGAGAGGTTAAGAATAGGAAATGTAGAAGCCCAAGAACTTATATGTATGACCCATGGACATGAAATAAAAGGGGGGGGATGAGGGTGGGAGGGGGTGTGCTGGGCAGAGGGGAATAAAGGGGGGGAAATGGGACAATGTAGTAGCATAATCAATAAAATAGTTTTTTTAAAAAAAACCATATAAAGAGCACTTACAACCTAATACAAAGATAAATAAACCTATTTTTAAAAATAGGCATAGGATCTGAATAAACATTTCTCCCCACGATATACAAAGCAAGTGAAAAAGATTAGCAACATCATTAACATCAGAGATGTGAATCAAAAGCACATTAAGATAACATTTCATACTCATTAAAATGGCTACATCAAAATAAAGACAAAACAAACACTGAGATGTAGAGAAATTGGAAACTTTGTACCTTGCTGGTAGGAGTGTTGTAACCACTCTGAAAAAAAATCTGGCAGTTCCTCAAATGTTAAACATGGAATTACCCACATGACCAGCAATCCCAATCCTGATTATATACCCAATAAACTGAAAACATATGTCACAAAAACTTATGAATGAATGTCTATGACAGTATTACTTATTATAGCCAAATGCCAACCAACTACTGAAGGAATTAAGTACTGATACATGCTACAAGATGAATGAACCTTGAAAACATTATGCTAAGTGAATTAAGTCAGCCACAAAACACTATATACTTTATGACTGCTTTATAGGATGCTCAGAATAGGCAAATCTATAGCAACAGAAAGTAGATCACTGGTGGGTCAGGACTAATGGGTGTTGGTGGGTATGTGTGTGTGTGTGTATTAATGGGAGTGACTGCTAATGGTATGGAGTTTCTTTTTTGGGGTCACTTTTTGAAAATTAATGTTCCGATACAGTTGTCTCCATTTTCCCTCTACCACTTCCCCTACCCCGACCTCCCACCCTTGATCCTACCCCTCTCTGACTTTGTCTATGGGTCCTTTATACATGTTGATTGACGACCCTTTCCCTTCTCATTTCCCTTCCTCCTCCCCTCTGGTTACTGTCAGCTTGTTGTTTTTTTAAGATTTTTTAAAATTTATTTATCTTTAGAGGGGAAGGGAAGGAGAGAAGGAGAGAAGTATCAATGTATGGTTGCCTCTCATGAGTCCCCTGCTGGGAACTGGCCTGCAACCCAGGCATGTGCCCTGACTGGGAATCGAACTGCGATCATGTGGTTCACAGCCCCGTGCTCAATCCACTGAGCTACACCAGCCAGGGCCTGTCAGTTTGTTCTTAATTTCAGTGCCTCTGGTTATATTTTGCTTGCTTATTTGTTTCATTAACTAGGTTCCACTTATAGGTGAGTTTCTATCTGGAGTGATAAAATGTTCTAAAACTAGGATGTGGTGATGGGTGCATCTTAACGCAATGAATAATAAAAAAACTCTGAATTGTGTATTTAAAATAGGTAAACTGTAATGGTATGTAAATTAAATTTCAATATAGCTGTTAAAAAATTCTTAGCCCCTTATTACTTGTGATACACCCTGACATCAAGATTCCAATGACAAATTTCACAAAACTAGAACAAATATTTCAAAAATTTATATGGAACCACTAAAGGCCCCACATAAGCAACAGTGATCCTGAAAAAAGAAGAACAAACTTGGAGGAATCATGCTACCTAATATCAAACTGTACTAGAAGTCCACAGTAATTAAAACAGCTGGTACTGGCATAAAGACACAGAGATCAATGGAACAGAATGGAGAGCCCATAAATAAATCCATACGTTTACAGTCAATTAATATTCTACGGAGGAAGCAAGCACATACAATGAATGGGCTAAAGATAGTCTACTCAATAAATGGTGTTGGGAAAATTGGACAGAGAGGCAGAAAAATGTCTAACTTCTTACACCACACACAAGAATAAGTTCAAAATGGATCAAAGATTTAAGTGTTAGACTTGAAACCATAAACATCTAGAAGAAAACGTAGGCAGAAAAATCTTGGACATTGCTCATAGAAATTTCTTACCGAATATATCTCCCCAGGAAAGGGAAATGAAAGAAAAAATAAACAAATGAGACTTCATCAAACTAAGATGTTTTTGCACAGCAAAGGAAACTGTCAACAAAATAAAAAGACAACCCACAGAATGGGAGAACATACTCCCTGATGTTATCTGATAAAGGGTTAATATCCAAAATTTATAAAGTACTTAAAAAGCTCAATACTAAAAAAACAAACAACCCAATTAAAAAATAGGCAAAAAACATGAATAGACACTATTCCAAAGAGGACATACAGATGGCCAAATAGACATACAAGATGTTCAACATCAGTAATCATCAGAGAAATGCAAATAAAAAACACAATGAGATACTATCTCACACCTGTCAGAATGGCTATCATCAATAAATCTACAAACAACAAATGCCTTTGAGGATGTGGAGAAAGAGGAATCCTTTTGTGCTGCTGGAGGGACTGCAGACCGGTACAGCCACTGTGGAAAACAGTATGGAGATACCTCCAAAAATTAAAAATGGATCTACCTTTTGACCCTGTGATCCCTCTTCTGGGAATATATCTGAAGGAACCAAACACTAATTCTAAAGAACGTAAGCACACCTATATTCATTGCAGTGTTCTTTACAATCACCAAGATATGGAAGCAGCCCAAGTGTCCCTCAATAAATAAGAAGATAAAACAACTATGGGATTGTACTTGGCCATAAAAATGAAGAAAATTTTACCCTCTGCAACAGTATGGATGGACCTAGAGAACATCATGCTAAGTGAACTAAGCCAGTCAGAGAAAGACAAATACCATATGATTTCACTCATATGTGGAATCAAACGAACAAACTGAACTAACTAGCAAAACAGAGACAGACTCACAGACAGAGAACAGATGACAGCTAGTAGGGGGCAGAGGGGAGGGGAAGCTAGGTGGTGAGGGACTGAGCCGAAAGGAAAAAGGACTCATGGACATGGACAACAGTGAAGTGATTGCTGGAGTGAAGGAGTGAAAGGGGTATAAGGGACTAAATGGTAATGGGAAAAATATAATAAAGATTATATTTAAAAAATAAAAAGTTAAAAACAAAATAAAAATAAAACACTAACTGTGAGCTCCTAAATTCATTCTACTACCTACTAATGGGTCATTGACTAGCTATTTGAAAAACAATGCCATAGAGACCTCTAGCAGAACTGATACCCACTTTCTCCTATTATTAAGATTAATCCCATTATACCTCACATCCCAGGAAAAGTCCAGCTCTTCCTGGTCATCTGCCTGTTGTTCCCCAAGTTCATATTGCCACCCTGCTGGGCATATTCTCCACTGTATGTATCCTTACTTCTTTCACCCTTTGCTGACTTCACCATTCATGCACACTGATTGACCCCTTTAATACCTCAGCCTCTTTATTCATTGGTCTCTTACTTTCCACCTCAGCAGCCCATTCCCTACACCATCCTGGGTATTATCACCACCTGAAACTGTTACACTTGTCAAATCTCTATTTTAAGCATCCCATTCTGACCACCATGCTCAATCCTTACTTTCCATCACCCCACCCCACACAACAATTTTAATTAAAATTTCCAAAACAGTGATGCTACAATTTCCTTACTATATTCATCCTCACTTCACCTACTTTCTTGTCCACGTTAAACTTCACAATTCATCTCCACTCTTCTAACCATTCCCTTTAAAAAGCCCTCATTTCCCTCGTCCCTTTTTCTTCTATATTGACTTAGTTTTATGCATTAACTTGGGCTACAGTCTTGTTATTCAATCAAATACTAGTGTATAAATGTTAATGTGAAGGTATTTTGTAGATGTGGTAGCATCCACAATTAGTTAACTTTAAGTAAAGGAGATTATCCTCAACAATATGGGTGAGCCTCACCCAAGCGGTTGAAAGCTCTTAAGAGCAAAAGTGAGGTTTCCCTGAAAAAGGAAATTCTGCTTCAAGACTGCAGCATCAGCTATTGCTCAAGTTTCCTGCAAGGCTGCCCTACAGATTGCCAATTTTTCAGTACCATAACCATGTAAGCAAATTCATGGAAATTTCTTTATACATACATTCCTCCCGTTGATGCTGTTTCTCTAGAGAACTCTGATAAACCCGGCAAAACGTCACACCAGAGGAATCCAACCACCTACAGTATCTGTGCTTCTATCTAATCAGTTAAATAATGCTGGGGGAAAGAAAAAAAAACTAGGCTGACTGATACCACCTTAAAATTCAAGATTTCAAACTTTAAATTAACAATCAATAATTATTGGCAAACTGCTTCAAACTTCCCACACTCCCTTACCCTCTGCTCATACCAGTATCACAATTCACTGAGAAAACAGAAACCACAAGAGAAAATGAAAGCCAGGAAGATAAGGCTTCATCTTAAAGCCATCAAACTTCCTTGCAAGGGTACACAACTTTTCTGCATTCCTTCCAGTTCATAAAAGTCATCTCTCTCACAAAGGTCAATCTCTCTCTACTTGTACCCTCCATCCCCTTTCCCACAGATTCTCCTTTCACATGCCTGGACTCCACATTTTCTTTTATCTATCAACCCACTTCTCTGTTCCATTCACAGCCAATCTTCAAAAAGTTGTCTACATGCAATGTGTCTGGATATGCTTTCTTATTCACTTAAAATTTTTTTTACATACATTGTTTTTAAACTGACTTCTGTTTGGTTTCTTTCTCTTCACTTTAATAAAATTCATCCAAATCACCTATAATTCCCCACAAATTCTCTCTGTACCTGCTTCCTTATCTATAAAAGTGGGAATAAGTTTAACAGTGTCTATTTCATAATGTTGTTGTGTGATGTTTAAATAATTTTAACATGTAAAGCACTAGAATAGTACCTGGTGTATGATATACACTGAATAATTAATGAGCTATTCTGGATTCTTGTTTTCCCTCAGTTCTGATTTTATTTCTAGCATATTTGACAACATGAGTCCTTGAGTAGTAAACTGTCTCAGATTTTGGGGGGGCATAGTAAGTGGTAAGAGAGAATATAAATAAACTAGGAAATCTCCATTAAGCAATGAGATTCCTACTAAATTTCGACAAAGGATCTTCAGTCAGCTACCACATAATTTCACAAGGATGAGTTACATCAAACCCAAAACTCAAACCAAACTCACGCCCCTCTACTCCCTTTCTCACTCGCCAAGCTTTCTTGACTTGTAGATTTTTGCCAATAACATTTTTCTAAGCATAAGTCTTTCCTGTTGAAATTCACTTCTATACAGCTTGCCCCTCTACCTTAATTATGTACTTCTAGGAAGCAAACTAAGTTACATTTCTGGAAATTGCCTCTGGGTGCTATACACATAGAAAACAATCTACATGTATTGCTAAATAAAAGGCAAGTTAATTACTAATTCTGCATTTGCTGTCAAAAAAATCACTAACTTATCTATTTGACATTCTGACCACAATTCAAATTCACATTAATACTAAGAGAGAAAACTTCACACTACTCTAATTATTTCCATAATCCCTCCCCAATTTCACTTTTCACATTCTTTAAACCAAGAGTGTTAAACTCATTTTCACTGGGGGACACATCAGCCTCACAGTTGCCTTCAAAGGGCTAAATGTAATTTGAGGACTGTATAAACGTAACTGCTCCTTAACAGTTAAGCAAGAGCTCAGAGCTGTCACAGGGTAGAAAGGTGCCAGGCCAGATTAAGAAAAGAAAAAGGTAGAGGGCCAGATTCAGCCCGTGGGACTTGTTGTTTGACATCTATGCTTTAAACACTCAGCAGGTACACAGGTATTTTGGTTCTCGTTTCACATGTTGTGTGGGAAAACTACAATGTTTTAAAAATCACTGCTGCCAATGCAATTAGAAAAAAACCTAGGGGTATGAAAATTGGGAGAAGGAGGTAAAGGTTGAAGTACAGTAACTCAGGCAAGGGAAACAAAAGAAAAAAATAAACAAATGGTACTATATCAAATGAAAGTTTTTGTACAGGAAAGGAGATCATCCACAAATGAAAAGACAACCCACTTAATAGTCTATCTAATTAGAGGTTAACATCAAAAATTAATGAAAAGAAACTCATACAACTCAACACCAAAAAAAAACAAAACCAAACAATAGAAAATGGGCAAGGGACCTGAGCAAAGGAAAAAAAAATTGAAGCCAAAAATGTGGTAAAATATTTAATAACATAAATAAAATAGTATTTCACCAATATAAATGTAAAGCTACATTTGGACTATGAGATGAACCCCCACTTCCCCCCCAAATTCGGGGAAAAGTGTGTCTTATAGTCTGAAATATACAGTATATATGATCTATATATAGATATATGTGTGACTGTTACTTGGCCACAAAAAAGAATGAAATTTTACCATTTGCAACAGCATGGATGACCTAGAGGGTATTATGCTAAGCGAAATCAGAGAAAGACAAACCCCATATTCACTTGTATGTGGAATCAAAGGAACAATATAAATGAAGAAACAAAAAATGCTATTAGACACCCCAAAAGAGACCTGAACAAATGAAAAGGTAAAGTTTTCCGTATTCTTGGATAGAAAGACACACACCATAAAGCTATTCTCCTACAAAAAAAATACTAATGGCAAACTGCATCAATGTGATAGAAGTTAGTCATGGTGGGGGAGGAGGAGATATTAACTTAAAAAGACATGAGAAAACTTTCTGGGTGATGATAATGTTCCAGATCTTGATATGGGTGTTACACAAGTGTATACATAGGCCAACTTTCATTGGGCTGTAAATTTAAGGTTTGTGTACCTTTCTACATGTAAATTTTAATTCAAAATAAAAAATTAAGTGATCCTAACAG
Organism: Sturnira hondurensis; assembly: GCF_014824575.4. Classification (NCBI taxonomy): domain Eukaryota; kingdom Metazoa; phylum Chordata; class Mammalia; order Chiroptera; family Phyllostomidae; genus Sturnira; species Sturnira hondurensis. Next base: position 1,336,194 of record NW_028081756.1, on the reverse strand, counting down.
AAATGGCAACCAGACTAGACAAATTGATTCTAAAAGTTTATATAAAATAAGCAAGTTAGAAGAGTCTGAAAAAGAAGAGAAATAAAAGAGAATTAGTCCTAATAAAAACACAGTACAAAATACAATAATTAAAACAGGATGGGTTGGTTCCCAAATGGGCAGATGGATCAGTGGACCAGAAATGATCCCAAATACACACAAAAACTCAGTGAAACATAAAGGTGGCATTTCCAATCTGTAAGACAGAAATGGATTATCCAACAAATAATGTTGGGATCAACTAGCTGATAACCTAAAGGAAAAAATAAGATTGGATTCATACATTGTATCTTACTCTGGAATAAATCCCAAATAAGTAAAAGAATTAAAGATACTAAAAGACAGCCCTGGCAGGTGTGGCTCAGTTGGTGGGAGTGTTGTCCCATAGCTAAAGGGTTGCAGGTTTGATTCCCTTCTGGGCGTGTACAATCCCTGCTTGGGGAGGTAGCCAATAGATGCTTCTCTCTTGCATTGATGTTTCTTTCTCCCCCTTCCTCTCTCTAAAAAAAAAAAAATGCTAAAAGAAATGTCCTTGGGTAAAGACAAAAATGAAACAAAATACAAAAAGAGAGAACAAACCATTAAAATACTAGAGAAATAACATTTGAGATTTATTTTCTTTTTTAGATTTTATTTATTTTAGAGAAGGATTAGGGAGGGAGAAAGAGAGGCACAGAAACATCAATAAGGTGCCTCTTGGCCAACCAGCAAGCAAGGCATGTGCCCTGACTGGGAATTGAACCCACAACTCTTTGGTTCACAGGCTAGCACTCACTTCACTGAGCCATACCAGCCAGGGCCATTTGACAATTTTTACATAATCTTGAATTAGGGAAAGACTTTCAAACCATGGCATGTAATTTAGAAGTCAGTAAAGATCGGTAAGTTTAACTACTGAAAAAAAAAAAAACCATCATGACAAACCATGATAAAAAATTCAAAAAGCAAACAATAAACTGGGAAAAATATTTCCAAAAATTAGCACAGTTATTTTTCCTAATACAAAAATGAGTCCTACAAACCTAAGAAAAAGTAACAAAGAGATAGAAAACCAGACAAAAATATGAAGAATTCACATTAAAAATAAAAAAGCCCTTAAAAGACAAAAGATGTTTAATTTTACTCACGGCAATGAGTAAAGATGCTAGCATCCTTACTGGTGAATGTTAAGTTGTAACAACCTCTACATACAGCACTTTGGCAATATCTAACAAAATTATATGTGCACATATATTTTATCCTAGCAAATCCATTTCTGGGAATGTATTGTATACATTTCTATACAACTATGAAATGATATATGTACAGTATAATCCATTGCATCACCACTCCTGATAGCAAAACACTGAAAACAATCTAAATTTACAACAAAAAAGGGCTAAATAAATGTTACACCTGTATAATATTACGGACAGAATTTTTGTGTCTTCCCCAAATTCATATGTTGAAGCCCTAATTCCTGGTAGGTGGAAGTGGGACTTCAGGAGATAATTCAGTTTACAAGAGGCCATAAAGATGCAGCCCATGAGATTAGTGCCATAAAAAAAAGGAGAGAAGAGCACTCTTTCTGCTGTGGACACGGTAAGAAGGTGACATCTGCAAGCCAGGAAAAGACCTCACCAGGAAACAAATCTCTAGGCATCTTGATCTTGGAGTTCTAAATCTGATCTTGGACCTCTAGAACTGTGAGAAATAAATGTCTATTGTTTAAACCACTCAGTCTATGGTATTTTGTTATAGTAGCCCAAACTAAGACAAATGGTATGCCACGAAGGTGCTAAAAAAATGCTATTTATGTACTGATATGACTAATATAACATCTCTAGGCTATATGGTTAACTTAAAAACAAAAGGTAAAGGTATGGTGCATGGTATGAAACACCTGAAATTAAAAAGGGGAGGGGAGGGAAGAGGGCATACATTATATATTATGTAAGACACACAATCCCTGACTGGCAACCTGAACTCCATACACATCTGAAAAATAAGTTTTTTAAAAAATAAGTTTCACTACAAACTCATTTGGTGTCACAACCTGAGAAAAAAATTACATTAAGCTCTTTATGATCTTTATTTAGTCTACTTACTGTACTATTTATAATAGAACACAGAAATACAGAAATACAGAAATATTAATGTGTTTGATTATGGGATGCTATGCCACTTCTTGCTTAGGGATTTTGTATAATATAGTAGGTGCACTTATACTACTTTTCTATAATCACCACCCTCCCCTCCCAAAAAACAAGACTTAATTCTGAAATACACCTGGACCAAGGATTTTAAACAAGGAATTACGTATCTATTTACTTGCACATACATAAACTATCTTTGGAAGGCATCACAGAAACTTAATACCATTTTCATGTAGAAGAACTGGGTGGCAGCAGAGTGGAAACTTTTTTAAAAATATATTTTATTGATTATGCTATTACAGTTGTCCTATTCCCCCCTTCACTCCCCTCCACCCTGCACACCCCCTCCCACCCACATTCCCTCCTTTAGTTCATGTCTGTGGGTCACACATATAAGTTCTTTGGTTTCTGCATTTCCCATACTATTTTTACCCTCCCCCTGTCTATTCTCTACCTACCATCTATCAGAGAGTGGAAACTTTTTATTGTCTTTTTAAATATTTGGAATTTTATACCAAAGTGAATACACCACTTCGTCAAAAGATAAATAAAATGGAAATACAATCAAATCACTAAAACTCTTTCACTCTCAACAGTAACAAAGCCTTTGGTTTTTGTTTGTTTCAACTATAAAGCAACCCTTTCTTAAGTTACAGGAAAAATCTATACAATGCTGGCTCTCCTTTATCTCACTTCTGGTTGACCCAAATGCAGTTTCAGAGTTACCCTCTCAGGAGAAAGTCAGGGAATGGTGAGTTTACACTCCTATTAACAGCTTTTAGACAATAGCAACATGATTTTTTTATTCCATGTGCCAAGCAAAGCAGCTGTGTTGGGCTGTTTTTCCTCTTTAGTGTCACCAGAAACATGTTGGGGCTTGGGCCTCTCTCAGCAACAGGATGCAGTGAAGCCCACTCTTCTCAATATCAGAAGAAGGCGTAAGAAAGTGTTACCAGCACAGATCTAGTCTTGAGTGTTCAGAGCTTCAATAAAGAGTTTGAGGACTCCCGTTAATACTTGAGGAGCATCTTTTCAACTATGTGCTTTTCATACACTTATTTTGATACCTTACTCGGTTCCAAAATAGATTTGACGTGACTATAAGGTTCACCTTTTCTTTTGATTTAGACTAATCTGTACCACACTTTCAATTTTGAACAGAAATTAGGAGAGAAGACATATTTTTTATGGTTTCTCTAGTAAGTATAATTTAAAAGGAGGATCTGTTTGTTTTCTTTTCTAGGGCCTCCAGAAATATGCTGGGCTTGGGGCTCTCAGTAATCAAAGATGCGTAGTTTGGATGTCCCCAAGTGTCCCAATGTCCAGCCATCAGGCCTGATGACTAAAGAAATTCCTAATAAAATGCCTAACAATATTTGGTTCATTTTGTTGGAACATAAATGCACTTAATGTCTGTCCTTATCTCTCTTAAAGTTATGCTCACTAAAAGTAGAGACTGTCTGCCCCTCACTTCACTTAATACCTATTAATATTTAGTCTCAATGAATACTTCCTGTGCAAACCCAGCATTATTTCATAGTTGTATCAAGAAGGAGCAAGAATCTGATGTATTGCTATAACAGAAACACTGCACAAAAAACAGAAAAACATAAAAAAGATATATTTCTACATGTTTCCTCCCTCATTTTTCTAGACCTCTAGAAAACGCTAATGAACTGGTGTTGTTACCAGGTCTCTAAGAAATTTGCAATCTATGAGTCAAAGATCCCAGTAAGATTAAATTGAAAAGATCAGAGAGCATTCTGTTTTCTTTAAATATGGGAACATGATAAAGCTATTCCTAGCTCCTGCTTTCCCACTCCTTTAGATATCTATCAAAATAAACTGAAGAAAGCTTAAACAATTCTCTGCAATAGGGAAAGGTAAAGTGGCAAAAAACCAAAAACAACATAAAAAAAAACCCACCTTTGTATCAGAGAATGAGGCAAAAACATTTACTTTTAATACATGCTTTGGAACACTCCCAATTTTTAAAGCAGAGAGGATCACTGGTCCAAATGTTAAATCATTTCAGGCAATTCAGATTAGATAATAAAATTTTAAATAAAACTCCTCAGAGATGCAGAGGGAAACAATGGGCATATTCTGGAGAATGTGAATGTACACTGTACATCAAATTGGTTCTAAATTTACTTGGCATTTTGCATTTTTTCTAAGTTAAAAATAATAAGTGATAACAATAGCTAAAATTTCCTGAATCCTTACATCTAGTGCTACAGGCATTGGACATGTAGAACCTTATTTAAACCTCACAGCCCTATGAGACTGATTATGTGCTATTATCATTCTCATTTGACAGATAACAAAACAGGTCAAAAGATGTCATGTAACCTAAACTAGCTTATGCCATACAGTTAGTTGGATTTGGAGCATGGATTGGAACTCAGGGCTGACCCTAAAGCCCATGCTAGCAATCACTTTTCAGTTTGGGCTCCTTAACTTTCTAAAGAATTGGCAGATTTTTAACCAAAAAGTAACAGGGTTCACCATATATTTGTGATATATTTGCTATAGTGTGATATAATCCACCACCTTGAAAAAGAATGGCAACTAAGAAGTTTTCTAAAAGGCCTTATCACACTCACATATAATTTCAAATACTAAATTTCAATGAACTCGTGCTCACTTCGGCAGCACATATACTAAATTTCAATGAACTTTAGCCTACCCAGAGATTTGTGGTAGATGTCTGTTTGAGGGACGACCTCTCATTAATCTTTTAAAAGAACATAAATTCACTATTTTGCTATGCCTAAAGTCCCATCCCTGATCATAAACTTCTTAAGACTAATAAATTTTTCATCTTCACATCTTTTACTAAGTCTCTGATAGCAGAGTCTTGTTAGTAAACATAGAGCTGTGGAATGCATAAAATCTATCCATGGAAGAACTCCCAGCTTACAGTGATGCTTTTTATTTGTTTTATAAGTATGAATATTACAGAAAACATTTGACTGAACAATTTACTCTGCTTCTAAAAATTACCAAAAGCCTAAGTTTCAATTCTATTCTTGACATGGAATTCTTGGATTATCACCTAATAAGACTCTTTCTGTCCTAATATGTTTTCTGAAGAACCACCTATCTGGGGAACAATTTTTCCATTTAAAAGAAAAAAGGTTCCAACAGTGTCAGGGTTCTAAACCCAAAAAGGTTAAATAACTTGTCGAAGGCTCTAGAGGTTACTGATGACAAAGTCCAGATGACAGGTATAATTCCTATCTGACGATTCCACCTACTGCCCTAAATGATACAGTAACTTTTAATTCAATATTCCTGTAACCGTTTAGGTAGTAAAGCCTATTGACTCAGAACTCATTTCTGAAATCAAAGTTTAAGTTAATCTGCATTAGAGCAAGAAGACAAAGCTTCTAAATTTTCAGGTAAGAAGCTAATGACTAAGACAATAAGCATCACAGGTCACTGAAATAGGCAAATGATTCATATTTAAAGCTACCTGGCTATAAAGACTTCCCTGCACTACATGAATCAGGAAGGCTACCATCCATACCACTGACCCGACCGACCAGAGACCTCTAGAGAGTTGGCATCTTAATGTCAAACATTACACTTCTACAGGTGCAACAAAGCATCTCATCTAGATAACTGAAATATGTTGAAACTCAATTTAATGACAAAGTAGACTAACAAGAATTACAACTAGAAAAATTTGACTAGTAACTTAATTGCTTTAAGTTGTTTCATTGAGCATTTAGTCTCTTTACAAGGTCATTTCCATATTAGGCATTGAGCACATAGTTAACATTCTGACCTTATTAATTGTGGTACAATTTATTCTTAAACTAATTTCCTTTCAGAGTGGACTTTCTCCCAAGATCTAACTCTACCTGACACCTAAAGGGAGCCCTTTCCAAGCATATTAATGGAATATACTTACTAACAGAATTAGTGCTATCTTACCTTTAAACATTAGAGGGGAATAGGGAGTGACTGCTACAGGGTTATGAGGCTTTCTTCTTGCAGTGATGCAAATGTTCTGGAATCAGTAGTGATGTACACTCTAAAAGGGTAAAATTTTTCCCGACTGGTGTAGCTCACTGGATTGAGCGTGGGCCTGCGAACCAAAAAATCGTGGTTCAATTCTAGGTCAGTGCACATGCCTGGGTTGCAGGCCAGTTCCCAGTGGGGGATGCATGAGAAGCAACCATACACTGATGTTTCTGTTCCTCTCTCCTTCCCTTTCCTCTAAAGATAAATAAAATCTTAAAAAAAAATAAAAGGGTAAATTTTATGCTATGTAAATTTTATCTCTACAATGCTGTATTTTTTAAAAACCCACAGACCCACAGAAAATAGAAACCAAAAAAAAAACAAAAAACCCCTCTGGTTTCACATGTAGCCCGACAGTGAGCCAAAGGACTTGCACCAATAACCCTTACTGGAATCCGACATACCTAACTAGATAAAGAGATAAATAAGTTTGGTATCTCAAGATTCTCATCCATTATTTTAATAGAGTATCATTTTCTTCATTTGTTCTCTACATCAGATGATAAGCTCACCCCAAATTCTTTCATATCCAAAACAAATGGTAAAATTAATTACACAGGGTGACTGGCAATTAAATGTAACTTGAATGAATTGATATTATTTTGAGTTTTAGGTTCAAATGTTTCACTGATACCATTGGTAAAAGAAAGAATTTAAAATTAACCATTTTTTAAGCCCCGGCTGGTTTAGCTAAGTGAATTAAGCATGGGCTGCAAACCAAATGGTCACCAGTTTGATTCCCCGTTAGGGCACATGTCTGGGTTGTGGGCCAGGTCCACAGTGGGAGCCGTGTGAGAGGCAACCACACATTGATATTTCTTTCTCTCCCTCCCTTCCCCTCTCTAAAAATAAATGAATAAAATCTTTTAAAAAAGAAAAAATGAAATTAACCATTTCTTTTTTTCTTAAAGATTTTATTTATTTATTTATCTTTAGAGGGGAATGATAGAGGGAGAGAAACATCAATGTATGGTTGCCTTTTGTGCGTCCCCTGCTGGTAGTTAGCCTGCAAGGAACCGGCCTGCAACCCAGGCATGTGCCCTGACTGGGAATCGAACCGCAATCATCTGGTTCGCAGGCCCGCGCTCAATCCACTGAGCTACGCCAGCCAGGGCCCCATTTGTTTTTTTTAAAGATTTAAAAAATTTACTTTTAGAGAGAGGGGAAGGGAGGGAGAAAGAGAGGGAGAGAAAAATCAATGTGTGGTTGCCTCTCCCATGCTCCCAACTGGAGACCTGGCCCACAACCCAGGCATATGCCCTGACTGGCACATGGGAATCAAACCAGCGACCTTTTGGTAGTCAGGCCAGCACTCAATTCACTGAGCCACAACAGGCACAGTGGAAGAATTTTAAATTAACCATTTCTAACATGTTATTGGAAATTAAACATTTCTAATAAAACTTTTATGCAGCTTGTTTTCTTTGTTCTAACTTTTCCACTTAAAGGAATCATCAGAAATTTTTCATATAATATTCACAAAAGGATAAATGCAACCATTTTAGATCCCCATTGAAATATCACTCTGTGTGTGTGTGTGTCTGTGTGTGTGTGTGTCTGTGTGTGAGAGGGGGAGAGAGGAGGAGAGAGAGAGAGAGAGAGAGAGAAAGGGTGAGGAGAGGAGGGAGGGAAGGAGAGAGAGATAATATGTAGACACATTTTAGACAAAGTTTTATTTTAGGATAGTGAATAGTTTAATAAGTGATAAAAACATAATTGATACTGAAATAATTCAGAAGCCACTACTTCCATGACAGATAATATATATGAACTGATTATTTAGACATTTGGAAGTGACAATTTGCATAAGATTTCCAAAACTTTACATAGAACATTAAATTTTTTAAAAGATTTTAAATACTGTCAACTTTAAAGAACTTTCCACTAATCTGGCTTTTATTGAACACTTACTAATATTTCAAGCTAGGGGCTGGAGACACATATGCAAGACAAGCATGTCCTTAAAGAAGTCCCATTTTGATTGTTTCCTTTTGTCAGGCCCAGAACTAAACATGTTCACTTACAGCATCTGACATCCCAGGCTTAACCCACAGCAAGAAAATCTGAGGCGAACATTACAGCAGACTATAAAGCTACAAGGCTGTAAGACTGAAAAGTTAAATTTGGAAATAAATAAAAGCTGTTGTATATTTAGACCAAATCTAACTCAACTTTCTATATAACATTACGCTAGAAGTTGCAGATCTATCACTAAAAGATAGTAAAAATGACCCAGAATAAAACTATGTCTTCTTTAACACAAATCACTTATACACGGTGGGCAAAAAGCAGGTTTAGAGTTGCTCATATGGAAAATAATACAATTTAATTAATAAATAATACTACAAGAATAAACTCTATGTTTTGCCTACTCAAAACTATAAACCTACTTTTGCCCTACCCTGTATAACACCTTATTTAAAAGTACATCTACTGCCCTGGCTGGTGTAGCTCAGTCGATTGAGCACGCGCCTGCGAACCAGACGATCACGGTTCAATTCCCAGTCAGGGCACATGCCTGGGTTGCAGGCCAGTTCCCGGCAGGGGCCAGTTCCCGGCAGGGGCCAGTTCCCAGCAGGGGCCAGTTCCCAGCAAGGCATGCACGAGAAGCAACCATACATTGATGTTTCTGTTCCTCTCTCCTTCCCTTCTCCTCTAAAGATAAATAAATAACTATTTTTTAAAAAGTACATCTACTGTGTTAATGTATCACGGCCTTTTTACCCACTCACCTACTGGTGGTCACTTGGGCTGCTTCCAAACCATGGCTATTGTAAGTAATGATGCAACGAACACAGGGGTGCATCTTGTATATATTTTTTAATTACAATGGGATATTACTCAGCCATTAAAAAAAAAAAAAAAGGAACTCTTACCTCTTGTGACAGCATGGATGGACCTGGAAAGCATTATGCTAAGTGAGATAAGCCAGTCAGAGAAAGACAAGTACCATACGATTGCACTTACACACGGAATCTAATGAACAAAATAAACTAATGAGCAAAATAGAAACAGACTCATAGATACAGAATACAGACTGACATCTGTCAGAGGGGAGGGGATTTTCAGGGCTAGAATTAAAGGTGAAGATTTAAGAAAAAAATCTTCATAGACACAGACAACAGTATGGTGATTACTGAAGAGAAACTGGGGTGTGGGGAGGTAGAAGAGGGTAGAGGGGGTTTAGATAAACAGTGATGGAAGGAGACTTGACTTGGGGTAGGAGAAAATATACATGTGATATACTGTAAAACTGCACACCTGAAACCTATATAATTTTATTAACCAATATCACACCAATAAATTTCATTTAAAACTAGGTACATCTATTGTATTTTAAAGCGTTATTTTTCATTAAAGGATTTTTCTTACCCTCAAACTCTTGTGAACCCTGAAAAAAAAGACACTTACTAAGAAGGTCTTCTGGTGGCTAACTGGGCTCAAATTTTTTAAAAAGCAGAAGTCTAGCAGCCATTTCTGCACAAGGGCCTCTCATACAAACTGCACTTCGCAGAGAATCCTCCCTCTGTTCTACTGCCTGCCTGCAGTGTACTTCTGCCATCTAAGCCAGCCCTCATAAAAGAGTTACTGGAATCCTATTCCAACAAATAGTACAGAGACTTTCCCCATCCAGCACAGCTCTCATCAGTCAGAGTGGCTCTACTGTGACCAATCAGGACAGATCCTTTTGGGCCTACTCTGACCAATCAGGACAGTTCCTTTTGGGCCTATCAAAGTGCCACGGTTCTGAGCCCTCATTTGCATGAGAATGGACCAATCAGGGGACAGAGGAGGAAACTTCTGTCCAGTTCCCCCCCCCCCCCAAACAAAGGTCAAAACTGAAGACTGTGTCTCTCTAGATGAGGTGACACCCTGGATGGGGGGCCCAGCAAGCCATCAAGAACGGCGCCTGACCCCAGAGATGTTCTACAGCTGTGCGGTTTTCACAGCCCACTGTAACACTATTGAGCTGTTTGCACTCAATATAGTTTCCTTCTTCAGTGCACCCCAAATTGGGGATTCCTGTTGGCATTCGAATTGGCACCAACAACCATGGTTAAGAATCTCCGTCAGGATACATTACTGAACAGTTGCTGAATAAATGAATGAAAGAATGAATGAAACAGATGTTCTAAATGGCCAAGAAGGTACTTGTTAAAACACAAGGGACTGACAGACCAGAATTCTACTGGAAAGATCACTGTATTTCAGAGGTAAAAATAGTAACAACTGGACATTATCCGTTATTAGGCACTCAGCATGTTATTAAGTTCACGGTAAAGATCTGATAACTTTCAGAAATCAAAATGAGAAATTGTAATCAAAATACTTTAAAATGGACTTGTACCTACCACCTAAGGACTGGAAACACAAGAACACCACAAAGCTATGGGTGGGTGGGTGGGTAGGAGAGAAGGATGAAAAAGTCAAAAGGTCACCAGCAAGTGACCCTCAAGAGAAATGCCCGCTGACCACTGAAGCTGCCCGCACTTGATGATGAACACCTCCCGCCCAAGTCAAGGGCGCAGGCTCTCTCTCGCAGCCCAGACCTGAAGGCCACCCCTGCCTTTTTTCGCGTGGCGCTTACCCAGGACCTTAGCACAAAGAAACCACCGAGAAACAAAACGGTCCCATGGATAGTGGGCAGGCGTAGGGACCCGGTGACCCCAGCTCTCCCCGTGGATGCCCACCGCGGGGAGTGGTAGCCAGGGCGCAGCGGGCCACCCGCGATCCTCAGTCCTCACCCACGCTGAAGTGTTTCTGAACTTGTCGCCCACCTTCCCTGCCCCCACTCCACCGCTTCACCCGCCCCCCTCCCCCGCCTTGACGTGGACACGGTACACGCGCGAGGACGGGCAGGCGGAGATGTGGTGGCAGACTGGGGGCGAATGGCCAGGGCGTGCAAAGGGTCCCACAGCCCCAAGCTCCAGGTCGAGTCCCCGCCTCCCGGGACGCTATTGTTCCCGCGCAGCCCAGGGCCGCGGCGTGCCCCACCCCCGCACGCTCCCGCCCCCACTCCCCGGAGAGGGTCACAGCGGAGAAGGCGGCGGCAAAGGCGGCGGCACAATAACATAAACACCGCGAGGCCGACGGCCGACTGGTCCTTTGGCGTCCTCTGCACTTACCCAGCAGCACAACGAACGGCAACAGGAAAGCCTGCCCGAGGGGGCCGGTGCCGTCCGGTTTGTCGCCAAGGCCGTTACCCAGCGCGACTCACTGCTCTGCCTTTTGGACCGCGTTGTCCGGCCTTGGCGGCTTCGCTGAGTAACTGGAACGCGGGCCGTCACCACGCACACCCGGCACGTCATCGCGCAGGGCACCGCCTCTGCGCCTCACGAGCCCGGGGGCCCGGATTGCGGGGGCGGGGCCCGCAGTCTGAGGGCGGGGCTACTCAGGGGGCCGGGTGGACTTGCGGAGGTCACCCCGAGGAGAAGCTGCGGTGGAGCCTCTGTGTGCTCCTAGTGGAGCGGCGTGACAGGGAGAGGGGGCAGGGCCCTGCTGCTGGCGCTAGGAAGCGCGAGGCCTAAGGCTGCGTAAATGGCCAGGTGCGGTCTGCTAGTCTGAGCCAAAGCCTCAGGTGCTGTACTCCCCAAGCTTTGGAGGGCAGGTGCGATTAAGCCAAACCAGCCCGAGGAGGCGCACACTTAAAGAGTTCATTATATTGATGGACAAGATACATTTTGAGAACACCTGCCCTGGGCCGAGCAACCCACAAGCAAATGAGTTCCCTTCAGGCACTTGATAAAGCTGCTTCCGGTTTTCCCAAAGACCACCTCCTACTAGAGTGTGTGTATTATGTATTTGTCTCTGGGCCCTCAAAAAGCATATATATGTTAGTTATAGAAATTACAAATTGGCTAGTCCTTAAATACCCAATAACAAGTGAAAAGGTGTCTTAAGTTACATACATCTATGCAATAGAATGCATTTTAGCAATGTAAATGAGATGTGTTCAAGGAATTCTTAATGCAAGAAAATGTTCCTAATATATTAAGAGAATGAAGCAAGTTTATATAGATAAAACGATCCTATTTACATGCTATATATACAAAGAAAGAAAACGAAAAGAAATATGCCAAATTATATTTACACTTCATCATTGGACTGTGAAATAGAAGGCAAATTGGTTCTTTTTCTTATATGTTGGATATTTTTGTCTTGGTTTCCAAATGGAACAATTATTTTCATAATCAAAAAAAGTATGTTACTTTAATAATGAGTGAATAATGAACAAAAATATTTGTTGAATACATGAGTGAATTCCAGGGTGAATTCCAACCTTTTAGCATCTGTGGGCCACAGTGAAGAAGAGTTGTTTTGGGCCACACATTAAATACATTCCAACATGTAATCACACACGCAAAAAATATCTCATGCTGTTTTAAGTAAATTTATGATTTTGTGTTGGGCCACATTCATAGCCATCCTGGGTGCATGTGGCCCATAGGCCACTGGTTGGACACCTTTGAATCTTCCCATGTCATGTTGGGCTGGCCAGTTTCCAGTGATTCTGAAGTGGAACATAGATGTGAGCATTCATTTAATTATGCTCTCTCCATTCCCTTGCTCCTTCTCAGGATTCTTTATTTTCTTTATTTATTTACCCAATATTATCTCTAGCTTGATTCTGTGCCAGGCATTGTGCTGGCACTAGCAACACAATGAAGCTTACAGACTTAACCATTGTGGTATGCAAATAACAGCAGTAACAAATGCAAAATGATCAATGAATATATTTTTAGAGAGAGGTCGAAGGAGGGAGAAAGAGAGGGAGAGAAACATCAATGTGTGGTTGCCCCTTAAACGCCCCCTACTGGGGATCAGGCCCACAAACCAGGTATGTGCCCTGACTGAGAATTGAACCAAGGACCCTTTGGTTCGCAGGCTGGCATTCAATCCATCTACTGAGCCACACCAGCCAGGGCTGAGCAATAAATATAATATTGCTGGAACTTGATATGGATTCATATAGTATTATGAAACTAATTGATATAATTAATAAAGCCAGGAAATTGATAATTAAGGAATACCTCTTGAGCTGAGAATAGATTTAACTAGGTAGAACATATTTCAAACAGAGGTAACTTGGTGTGCAAGGGACCTGAGGAAGAAAAGGGAATTGAGTGAGTTGGAAAAACTGAGGAAAGGCCAGTGCTGCTGGAAGAACAAGGAAGAAGGACCTATTAAATGAATTTGGAAAGAATGGAAAAGAATCAAATCTGCCCTGGCTGGTGTAGCTCAGTGGATTGAGCGCATGCCTGCAAACCAAAGAATCGTGGTTCGGTTCCCAGTCAGGGCACATGCCTGGGTTGCAGGCCAGGTTCCAACAGAGGACGCATGAGAGGCAACCATACATTGATATTTCTCTCCCTCTCTCCTTCCCTTCCCCTCTAAAGATAAATAAATAAATAAATAAATTTAAAAGAAAGAATCAAATCTAGTGCAGCCATCCACCCACGTTGAACAGTTTGTCTTTATCCTAAGTGCAATGGGAAGCCCTTTACATGCTTCTGCAAAAGAGGTGCCATGTCAGAATGGCATTTTAAATATCCTAAATGGCAGAACTAGAGGCTTGGTCTAGGGTGATGGTCATGAAAACAGTAAGAGGAAGGCTCTGAGGACCATTTAGGAGCTTCATTGCACAGAAGGTGATGATAGATTAGGTGGACAGTGAAGGAGAGGGAGTCATCAAGAAAAAACCGTAGGTTTCCTGCTTGTGGGTAAAGGATGGATATTGGTGCTGGTTCACTGAAAAGGGAAAAGGACAAGGTTTGAGTGAAAAAAAATTATGAAAGGTATACAGAGCTGAGCTCAGGTAGATAGAGACGAAGCAACAGATAGTCATGACCTGAAGCCTTGGGTAAGGGTGAGATAGCTTAGGCCTGAGGGAGCAAGGGTAGTGAACAAAAAAGAAGGTCAGGGGAAAATCTTGAGGAACTTCAGCACTGAATGGCCATAGAGAGGATAAGCCTGCAAAGGAGCTGCCAGGGAGGTAGAAGGCAAGAAGGAAACAAGAAGACAAGAATAATCAATAATATTAAATATAAGAGGAGGTTTGAAATCCTGAAGTACTCAGAAACAAATGGATTAGAGTGGCACAACCTCTTCTTGATCATCCTTTAGGGCTCCAGCAGAAACTGGTTTAAGGGGTTTGCAGCATCCCCTTCTCCCCTTTCTGCTGGAGCCCTGAGGGATGGTCAGGAAGAGGTTGCACCCTGTCCAGTGCACTTCTGCCCTTGCCATTTTCCCCAGAAAACCCCCTACTCACATTGATGGAGCTGAGCCTTTGGCAAAGGTATCAGGTGAATCTTATACCTATAACTCTTCAAGGGTACAGAAAATAAAAATTGAAATTTTATCTCATGTCCTAGTTTCCTCACCTCACTCCAGGGGTGGGGAGGAGAGGGGGCTTACTGACTAAGGCCTGCAGCAGGACATCCCCAAAGATACATCCTTTGTTTCCCACCCCACCACCCTCCTTCTCCTTTAGCCTTGCTTTTATGCCAACCCATCCGGTTTCCCAACCATGCCCTTGGATCAAGTCTAATTCTCTCTCCACAGGAGTAACCAGTTTATCTCCTCAGTCAGTCACCCTCTGGCTCTGGGGATTCTCTTTGGAGCTTTTTCGGGGTAGAGCCTGCTGTCTCCAGAGGAGGCAGCTCAGTTTTTGGTTGCATAGCAGATAAAAAATTATTGCTTGTACTGCAAATTATCTTTTTAACTGCAAAGATCTGTAGCTTATTTTGTCAGGAGTAGGACAGGGCTAAAAATGACCAGAGTTGCTCAGTCACAACTTGAACAAAACAAGTGGAAACAGAAGTGAGTGGTGCTCTGACTTGAGCAAGTAGCACTCTGTGGGGGCGACTTTCCTCGAAAGTCCCCCTGGGTGCCACGGATGAGAGTAAATATGACTGAGACATGAAGTGATCTGCTTAGGGAGGAGAAGTGGCCATTTTCCCGGAGGGAAAGGCCATGGGCAGTGGTCAGTTTCTCCGGGGAAAAAAAGACCTCGAGCCCCCTCCTCCAGGGCCTTTTATTGGGTTGTAATACACAGGAATAAAGGGTGGCAAAGATCAAAAAGTAGATAACATTTCAAAGAAATCTGAGGGCTTACTATGAGTCAGAATCTGTCAGGAACAGAGTTTTAGGGTTTCTTACTTGAACCCTTAACATATGAATGAAAGTACTCTTAGCAGAGCAGATTTCACAGGTTTATCAGGAAGTCTTTGCGATGCCAGATTCTTCCCCAGAACACACTCTAGCAAGGCAAGGAGCTGCACCTCTCCCCAACAGGTATTCAGGCTTAAGGGGATTAGAGCCAGGAAGTGCTTCTCCCAGAGTACATGGGGACTCGGGCTATATCAAAGTAGGGGGGCGAGAGTCCATTGCTCCCTGTCACAGCTCCCTCCCAGTCCTTCCATGAAGGTCTCCCAAGTGATCGAGTCTGGCTTAGATTACACCCCGCTGTGGGGGGGTCTTACCCATCATTGACTTCCCACCAAGATTTGGGGGCAGGGAGAGGAAACTGAGGCAGAATCTGCTACCAGAGACAAGCTTTGTCTCCTGCAGCTCATATTCCAGAGGTCGTCCCTGGCCCTTAGCCACAAGGGGTAGAGATACAATTCCTAAAAACAAGCAGAGTGGTCTACAACAGAACCCCACTCTTTGCTTGAATTTTCTTTTCCCCTTCACCCCCATATTCATATGGATTCCAGGTGCACACAAGAGACAGACAAACCAGCTAGTCAAGCCTGTAGATTGAGTACACATGCACGATTTCACGTACAGAACAGTCAACATTTATTCCTCTAACATATTGGTTCTCAAATTATGACCTCCAGACCAGCAACATCAGCATTACCCAGGAACTTGTTGGAGATACAAATTTTCAGACTTACTCCAGACAAACTAAATTAGAAGCCTTGGGAGATGGGGCCCAGCCCTCTGTGTTTTAAGGAGGTGGCCAAGTACAGGCATACCTCAGAAATATTGTGGATTCAGTTCCAGATCACTACAATAAAGCAAGTCATAATCTTTTTGCTGGTGGAGGTTCTTAACTTCAGTTTGTAAAAACTGCAACATCTGTGAATCTCAGCAAAGTAAGTGTAATCAAACAAAGTCTTTCTGTTTTTCTAGCGACCACTCAAGTCTGAGACCACTGTTCTAGAGCATAGCTCTCAAGTTGGCCTGCTCATTCAAATTACCTTGGGAACTTTTAAAGCTTTTCGCCCTTCTGGAGATCCTTCTTCAGAGGTTCGGAGAGGAGCCCAGGCTTCTGTAGGTTTTTCACAACCCCTCACATGATTTTGATGTGTAGCCAAGACTGAGAATAAGTGTCTTAAGAAATTCAGGATATTCTGTGTTCTTTAAAAACCTCACAGCAAACAGAACAGGACAATTGGCCCCACACTATCTTTTGTGTACAAGTTCTTTCTTAATTCCTACTTATATTATTAGCTGTTTTTTCGAATGTTCTGCATTCACCTCCCACAGCTTAGGTATACCTTTGGTAAATTGTCTTCTTTCCATTCACACTCAGATATTGAAAATATTCAATATTTATCTTCTGGGAATTGAATGTGAGGGAAAAATAAGTTACTGAGGTCCTGTAACTGATAAATAAAATCCTGGGTTTTGTTTTAAATAAATATACATTAAGAAGGAGGCTTTCCATCAGCCATCTCAACATGGACCCTATGGGCCATTTACAATTTCTTAGCCTAGAATTTCTTCCAGCCCAGTGGAATTTTGCCATTTACAATTTATGGCCTGCAGAATATTTGTCCAGGCCTTGTGGTGGAGAGAAGACAGCACCCCAATACTGGTCTTTGTCCCTTGGCAGTTTTAGGAAGAATCCATTTTTATCTCCACTTTCATTTTTATCTCTTTCTCTACCTCCATCTCCAATTCTATCTCCACCTTCTTCCCCATCTCCGTCTCTACCTCTACATCTATTTTCTCTCTACCTCCATCTCCCTCTCCACCTCTAACGCTTTAGCACCCCACCCACCTTCAGATGTAAAACTAGAGCTCATGCTATGCTAGATTAGCTGGCATTCCACAAATGAACTTTTGGCAGGGAAACCCCAATGAATTCCCTCTGCCAAAAGCTCTACCCATTCTCAGGTAAATTTAAAAAGACTCTTTATGGTGTTATTGGGTAAAAGAAGAAGATTTCAGAGGTGATCTGAGTCCCTTTGATCATCTTGAGATGTTCTTGCTTCTAGAAAGCAGAGGTTTATACACGCTCTGGTGTCTGATTTTTCAACAGCTCCTTTATCCTGTTCCAATAAAGAACAGGATAAAGAGCTGTCTGAGAAGCCGATTCTCAGACAAAGTCAGCTTTGCTTCTGAAGGTAAGTTTCATTGCCTTTCTTACCAAAACCCAGCAGGATTAATTATCAGACGAGGGTTGACTTAACTGCATTAGCCTTTCCAGCTCAGGCCTTGTTATGGGGCCAAGAAGAGAACAGAGGGAAGTGCTAAAACCCTTCAAGTTGTTCAAGTTGTGGCCCTCTTAAATAAAAGACAACTACACTGGGAAGACAGTGAGCATTCCTTCCCTGAACATGAGATAGTCCACACTCCAACTGGCACTTGAGGAATAAGCAATCCAGGCTATATAGGGAAGAATTCATTTCTGAAGCCACTAAGTCATAAAAACTGGATAAGGGCTCAAATCCAGACCTAGGGCTACTCGTTGCCTTCCCCCTTGCAGTTTTCTATTTCTTAGGAAAGCCAGCATGTAAAGTGTCAACTTATGCAGAGCAGAGAGCAGAACTTCCCTTGGAATCAGATAGAACAATAGGATGTCACAAATATCGTCTTCTCAAAGGCAGAGCATGGCATGAGGTTCTCTCTATCACTAAACAATCAAGCAAGGTCCATCAAACAAGAGTGTGACAGAGACATAGGGTCTGCCTCATTGGGATCTTCTTGTGAGGGCACATACCACATACTTAGAGATGGGACCACACAAACTCACATCGGATCATACTTGGTTCACTCTGTACTCACAGTAGGTTTGGGCATCAAGACATAGGACACAGAATTTATCCGTTGTTTCAAAGGTCTGCAGCCCTGGAGGAGAGACTGGACAGGGGTTAGAAAGGCAAGCCAAAGAGGAAACCCAATATGAAGAGCTTAGCTCAAGGGCAGCAATCTTAATCATAAAAAATAAACAAAAAACCCAACTACACAGAAACAAAATCTTCCTGAGGGAATTAGCCAAGGCACTAGATTTCTCTCCACTCCAAATAGTTCTACAGCCTATATACCCAAGGGAAGATGTTTAACAGTGCTGAGTAAATGGTGAGTTCAAGGATTTTTGAGTAGTCCTCCGTGGAATTGAAAGCCATAGAATTAAAATTGCATAATTGTGAACATTTCTCTAGAATCCCTGTCAACCCAAGTAGAGAAAGAGACACTTGGAAGTGTGTATCTGGGATCTAGGGTGTCCCTGGGCACATTGAAAGCAGAGATGGAGGGCAAGGAAGATGAAAGTGTTCCTGAGAGGATCAGGGTAAGAACTTCAGGGTCCAGGCTAGGCAGGAAGGACAGAAGAGGATCAGTAGATTGGGACCCAATTCACATAAGGAGCAAGGACTTTCTGTTCTTTAGGACCAGGAATGTTTGTCAATGTACATGAAGGCATACAAGAGGGATATAGAGAGGAACTGGATGAGATCTTATAGTTTAACTTTCTAACATGAAGCAGCTCCTAGCTATGTTCACTACTGTAAATGGTTGGACTGAAGCAGGAGTAACAGTCACTCAAAATGAGTAATCAAGGAACTTTTTACCTTTTGTGCTTGACAGGTAGTTTAACCAGATGTCCCAGCTTATATTGGATGGGTCCATTTTTACACTGGTTCCCCAGTATAATCATTAATAGTGCTTGCTGCTATGGAAAGTACCCAGGTTTGAAAGACTAACTTGAACAGTAGTGATAGTAGTGGAAGCAGCAGTGTTGGGAGCATGGTTGTAATGCAGGAGAGAGATGGCTTCTGTATGAGGGCAGCTCTGGGGCCCCTGTGTGAGGCACCTCCTCATCAGCCTCCATACCCCATCCCTGTGGCATCTGCACAAATATGGACTTTCTGGCCAAAACTCAAGGACAAAAACTGCCCCCACTCCAGCAGTAAGTTCTTTGCTACAAATGTGTCCTCTTATTACAAAATGAAGATGCAAATAGACATTACAATAAAGCATATCAAGATATTATCGAAGTTCTTCAAGGCATGTAAAATATCTGGTTTTGAAAACTGAGGCAACATGGCAAAGCAAATATTTATAGGCTTAGAAATAGAAATTAAGATGAAAGGTAGTCAAACTCAACAAAAGGATCCTATTTTCATATGAAGCTTTAAGTGAAACAATTATTAACAAGGATCACAATTTCAAAAATTATTTTTTTTATAATGCTTAAGTAGGTGTCTTGAATTATACACAAATCAGGAAGTCATTTTCAGTTTCTTCTTCAACTTCTACAAGGTACAGGAAAGAAATGTCAGAGCAAATATTAAAAATGCTATTGCATAAGTTCACATTTAAAATTATGAGACTTACATAAAACTGAATTATAAAAATGTTTCTTTTATACACCAATAATTAAATATCAGAAAGAGGAACTAAGAAAACAATCCCATTTACTATTGCATCAAAAAAAAACTAAGGTACCTAGGAACAAATTTAATCAAGAAGGTAAAAGACCTGTACTTGGAAAAATATAGAACACTGAAGAATGAAATTGAGGGAAATGCAAATAAATGGAAGCATATACTGTGTTTATGGACTGGAAGAAGTAACATCATTAAAATGTCCATAGTACCCAAAGAAATCTATAGATTCAATGTGATTCCTACTAAAATACCAATGGCATATTTCACAGATCTAGAACAAATATTCCAAAAACTTATATAGAACCCAAAATGACCCCAAACAGCCTTAGCCCTTGAGAACAAAGAACAAAGTTGGAGAGATCACAATATCAAACAATATTACAAGACCATTGTAATAGAAATATCTTTGGTACTGGCATAAGAACTGGCATATAGATCAATGGAGTAGAACAGAGAGCCTAGAAATAAACCTTACAGGTCAATTTATATCTGACAAAGGAGGCAAGAGCATGCAATACAGTAAAAATAGTCTCTTCAATAAATGATGTTGAGAAAATTGGACAGGTAAATGCAAAAAGTGAAACTAGACCACCAACTTACACCATACATAAGAATAAACTCAAAATGGATAAAAGACTTAAATATTAAGTCATGAAACCATAAAAATCCTGGAAGAAAACATAGGCAGTAAAACCTCAGATATCTTGCACAGTGATATCTTTTTCTGATATATCTCCTAAGGCAAGGGAAACAAAGGAAAAAATAAATACATGAGATTACATCAAATTAAAAAGCCTCTGCACAGCAAAATAAAGCATCAACAAAATGAAAAGGGAACCCACTTTGTGGGAGAACATTATTCACCAGTGATATATCTGATAAGAGGTTAATCTCCAAAATATAGAGAACTTACATCAATCAACACCAGGAAGACATATAATTCAATCTAAAAAAAATGGGCTAAGAACCCAAATAGACACTTCTCCAAAGAGTGCATAGATATGGCCAACAGATATATGAAAAAATGTTCAACATCACTAATCATCAGAGACATGCAAATCGAAACCACAATGAGATGTGACCTCACACCTGCCAGAATGGCTATCATCAACAAACACCTAGTGTTGGTGAGCGTGTGGAGGAACAGGAACCATACACTGTTGGTGGGAACATAGACTGGTGCAGTCTGTGGAAAACAGTACAGAGTTTCCTCAAAAAATTAAAAATGAAACTGTCTTTTGACCCAGTGATTTTACTTCTGAGAGAATTCCAAGAATTCTGAAACACCAATTTGAAAGAGTTTATTTGTCCCTATGTTCATAGCAGTGCTATTTGCCACAGCCAATATCTGGATATAGTTCAAGTGGGTAAAAACAGCTGTGGTACATTTACAAAGTGGAACACTACATGGCCTTAAAATAAAAGGAATGCTTACCTTTTGCAATAGCAGGAATAGACCTGGAGATTATTTTGCTAAATGAAGTAAGCCAGTCAGAGAAAGACAATACTGTATGGTCATACTTACATGTGGAATCTAATGAACAACATAAACTGATGAACGAAATAGAAATGGTACATGCACATATGGAACAGACTGACAGGTATCAGAGGCAAAGAGGGAGGAGAGACTGGATAAAATAAGGTGAAGGGAATAGCAAAAAAACATATATGCATAGCCCATACACACAGACATCAGTGTGGTGTTGGCCTGAGGGAAGGGGTAGCAAGAAGGTGGGTAAAGAGAGAGAACATGGGAATATCTGTAATAGTGTAAATAATAAAAATAAAGTTTAAAAAATCATTCCTTAAGAATTATCACTTGCAGATATACTACAATTTATATTCTAAAATAATTTATGAGAAATTCATCCTTATATTATCACAACCTTTAAAATAGTCTTAGCTCTAGTAACAGTTATATCAGCAGAAAGATCCTCATCAAAATTTATAATTATCAGAAATTATTTGTGATCTTGCCAAGAGCAACTGATGTCACATTCAATTAAAAATTGATTTTTTAGAGGTTAAGTATAAATTTTGATGACCTAACAAATGAATTTGCAAAGTGAGCTACAAAAAAGATTATGATCAATCAAGATATCACATCAATAAGATATATTTTATTATATAAAGTTATTATGCCAAATAAAAATAATATAAAATAGCACAAAAATCCATTTTTTGCTATTACTCATGAATTGTCATTACTTCTATTACATTTCTTTTTTTTAATTTAATTTTTTTTCAAGTACACTTTTCTGTCTTTTACTCCCATTACAGACCACCCCCCGCATGTGCTCCCCACCTCCGTCCCATTTCCACTCCCCTTAGTTGTTGTCCATGTGTCCTTTATACTAGTTCCTCTAAATCCCTCCACTTTTTCCCCTGAAATTCCCTCCCCTCTCCTCTACGGTCACTATCCCCCTGTTCTCTATTTCAGTGTCTTTGTTTTTATTTTGCTTGCTTGTTTGTTTTGTTGTTTAGCTTCCTGTTAAAGGTGAGATAATATGGTATTTGTCTTTCATCGCCTGGCTTATTTCACTCAGCATAATGCTTTCCAGTTCCATCCATGCTGTTGCAAAGGGTAGGAGCTCCTTCTTTCTTTCTGTGGCATAAAATTCCATTGTGTATATGTACCATAATTTTTGATCCATTCATTTACTGATGGGCACCTAGGTTGCTTCAGCTCTTGGCTATTGTAAATCATGCTGCTATGAACATTGGGGTGCATAGGTTCTTTGGGATTGGTGTTTTAGGGGTCTTAGGATATAATCCCAGCACTGAAATTGCTGGGTCAAAAGGCAGGTCCATTTTAGGTTTTCTTAGAAAATTCCATACTGTTTTCCATAATGGTTGTACCAGTCTGCAATCCCACCAATAGTGAACTAGCGTCCCCTTTTCCCCACAACCTCTCCAACATTTGTTATTTGTTTCTTTGTTTATCATAGCCATTCTGACTGGTGTAAAGTGGTATGTCATTGTGGTTTTAATTTGCATCTCTCTGATAGCTAGCTATATCGAGCATCTTTTCATGTGTCTCTGGATCCTCTGTATGTCCTCCTTGGAGAAATGTCTGTTCAAGTCCTTTGCCCACTTTTTAATTGGGTTAGTCGTCTTCTTAGAGTGAAGTCAGTGAGTTCTTTGTATATTTTGGAGATTGAAACTTTGTCTGAGGTATTCTGGGCAAATATGTTTTCCCATACAGTTGGTTGTCTTTTTATTTTAATACTGTTTTCTTTAGCTATGCAGAAGCTTTTTATTTTGATGAGACCCCATTTCTCTATTCTTTCCTTTATATTCCTTGCTCTAGGGGACATATCAGTAAAAATGTTGCTGCGTGAAATATCTGAGGTTTTCCTGCCAATGTTCTCCTCTAGGACTTTAATGGTGTCACGGCTTATATTTAAGTCTTTTATCCACCTTGAATTAATTTTGGTGCATGGTGTAAGTTGGTGCTCAAGTTTCATTTTTTTGCATGTAGCTGTCCAGTTCTCCCAACACCATTTGTTGAAGAGGCTACCTTTACTCCATTTTATGTTATTGCCCCCTTTGTTGAATATTAATTGACTGTAGAGAGTTGGGTTTATTTCTGGGCTCTCTGTTCTATTCCATTGGTCTATGTGCCTGTTTTTATGCCAGTACAAGGCTGTTTTGATTACAGTGGTCTTGTGATATAGTTTGATATCAGGTATTGTGATCCCTCCTACTTTGTTCTTCTTTCTCAAAATTGCAGCTGCTATTCGGGGTCTTTTATGGTTCCATATAAATTTTTGAAGTGTTTCTTCTGTGTCTGTGAAATATGCCATTGGTACTTTAATAGGTATTGCATTGAATCTGTAAATTGCTTTGGGTAGTATGGAGATTTTGATGATGTTAATTCTTCCAATCCATGAACACGGTATGTGTTTCCATTTGTTTGTGTCTTCCTTGATTTCTGTCTTCAGTGTTGTGCAGTTTTCTGCATACAGGTCTTTTACCTCCTTGGTTAGGTGTATTCCTAGGTATTTTATTTTTGTTTTTGCTATATCAAATCGGATTTTGTTCTTGATTTCTGCTTCTGCTGATTCATTGTTAGTATACAAAAATGCCCTGATTTCTGGATATTGACTTTGTAACCCACTGTTTTGCAAAATTCATTTATTAGTTCAAGCAGTTTTGGGGTAGAGTCTATAGGATTTTCCATGTACACTATCCTGTCATCTGCAAACGATGACAGTTTTGTTTCCTCCTTTCTGATTTGGATGCCTTTTATTTCCTTTTCTTGTCTGATTGCTGTGACTAAAACTTCCAATACTATATTGAATAGAAGTGGTGAAAGTGGACAACTTTGTCTTTTTCTTGATCTTAGTGGAAAAGATTTTAGTTTTTGCCCATTGAGTATGATGTTGGCTGTAGGTCTCTCATATGTGGCCTTTATTATATTGAGGAATGCTCCCTCTATTCCCACTTTGCTGAGTCTTTTTATCATGAATAGGTGTTATACCTTATCAAAAGCTTTTTCTGCATCTATTGAGATGATCATGTGATTTTTGTCTTTGCTTTTGTTTATGTGATGTATTACATTTACGGATTTGCGAATACTGAACCATCCTTGCATTCCTGGGATGAATCCCACTTGGTCATGGTGTATGATCTTTTTAATGTATTGTTGGATGCAATTCTCCAATATTTTGTTGAGGATTTTAGCATCTATGTTCATCAGCGATATTGGCCTGAAGTTTTCTTTTTTTGTTGTGTCTCTATCTGGTTTTGGAATTAAAATGATGCTGGCTTCATAAAAAGAGTTGGGGAGTTTTCCCTCCTTTTGGATTTCTTGAAATAGTCTTTGAAGAATAGGGGTTAGCTCTTCCTTAAATGCTTTGTAGAATTCTCCTGTGAAACCATCTGGTCCAGGGCTTTTGTGTGATGGGATTTTTTCATTGCTGCTTCAATTTCATCTGCTGTTATTGGCCTGTTCCGGTTTTCTGTTTTTTTTCGTTGAGTTTTGGAAGATTTTATTTTTCTAGAAATTTGTCCATTTCACCTAGGTTTTCAAATTTCTTGGTATACAGTTCTGCATAGTAATTTCTTACAATCCCTTCTATTTCTGTGGTATCAGTTGTAATCTCTCCTCTTTCATTTCTGATTGTTTATTTGTGTCCTTTCTCTTATCTTGGTGAGCCTACTTAAAGGCTTTTCTATTCTGTTTATCTTTTCAAAAAACCAACTCCTCGATTCATTCTTCCTTAGAATTGTACTTTTAGTCTCTATGTCATTTAATTGTTTTCTGATCTTGGTTATTTCCTTCCTTCTACTTGCTCTGGGCTGTCTTTGTTGTTGTTCTTCCAGTTCTTGCAATTGGTTGTTTGTTTCAATTGTTTCTATCTTTTTTAGGTAAGCCTGTACTGCAATGAAGTTCCCTCTCAGGATTGCTTTCGCTGTGTCCCATAAACTTTGGGTTGTTGTGAATTCATTTTCATTTGTTTCCAGAAACTTTTTGATTTCTTCCCTCATTTCATTCTTGACCCATTCATTGTTTTTAATAGCATACCATTCACTCTTCATGATTTTGGGTGTTTTGGTTTTTTTCCTTTCGAGTTGGTTTCCAATTTCAGTCCCTGTGATTAGAGAAAGTGCTTGGTATGATTTCAATTTTTTTGAATTTGTTGAGGCTTGTTTTGTTTCCTATCATGTGGTCTGTCTTTGAAAATGTTCCATGTGCATTTGAAAAGAATACGTATTTAGCTTCTTTGGGATGAAGGGCTCTCTATATTTCAGTTAAGTCCATTTCATCTAGGGTTTTGTTTAATGCCACAATATCTTTGTTGACAATTTATTTGGAAGATCTGTCCATTTTTTATAGTGGGGTATTAAAATCCCCTACTATAATTGTGTTGCTGCCAATATCTTTCTTGAAGTCCTCTAAGATTTTCTTTATATATTTCAGTGCTCCTATGTTGGGTGCATATATATTTACGATGTTAATGTGTTCTTGGTGGGTTTTTCCCTTGAGTATTATGAAGTGACCTTCTAGGTCTCTCTGTATGGTCCTTTTTTTGAAGTTTATTTTGTCTGATGTGAGAATTGCTACCCTGGCTTTTTTTTCTTGTCTGTTTGCTTGGAAAATTTGTTTCCAGCCTTTCACTTTTATTCTGTGATGGTCTTTTGTCCTAAGGTGCGTCTCTTGTAGGCAGCATATGCATGGTCATGCTTTCTTATCCATTCAGCTATTCTATGTCTTTTGATTGGAGCATTTAATCCATTTACATTTAGGTTATTATTGATAGATACTTATTCATTGCCATTTTTTGTACCTGTGTTTCTTTCTCTCTCTCTCTCTCCTTTGCTTTCCTTAAAGCAGTCCTTTTAGTATTTCTTGTAGAGGTGGTTTGATGGTGGCATATTCTTTTATACTTTTTGTGATGGAAGCTCTTTATTTGGCCTTCTATTTTTATTGAGAGCCTTGCTGGGTAAAGTGGCCTTGGTTGTTGGCCTTTGGTTCTCATTACTTGGAATATTTCTTGCCATTCTCTTCTTGGTTGGAGTATTTCCATTGAGAAGTCAGTAACTAACCTTATTGGGGCTCCCTTGTAAGTTACTTCCTTTTTCTCCCTCGCTGCCTTTAAGATTCTCTCTTTGTCTTGGAATTTTGCCATTTTAATTATGATGTGTCTTGAAGTGGGCCTGTTTGGGTTCCCCTTGATTGGGACTCTCTGTGATTCCAGGATTTGTGTGACTTTTTCTCTCATCAAATTAGGAAAATTTTCCATCATTACTCTTTTAAATAGATTTTGTATCCCTTGTTCTTCTTATTCTCCTTCTGGTTTTCCTATTATTTGGATATTATTATGTTTCATATTGTCTTGCATTTCTCTTAATTTCTCTTCATTCTTTCTGAGCCTCTTTTCCATTTCTTGCTCTTTCTGGGTGTTTTTTTCTACTTTGTCCTCCAACTCGCTGATCCGATCTTCTGCTTCATCAGTCCTACTTTTGATTCCTTCTACTGTGTTCTTCAGTTCAGAAATTGTATTCTTCATTTCCTCTTTGCCTTTGCTGATAGTTTCTATTTTCTTTTTCATGTTGATATAGTTTGCAGAGAGTTCATTGTAGCTCCCCTGTAGTTTCTCGTAGCTCAATGTGAACTTTTTGAATTTCCTGATAACCAGTGCTTTGAATTCAGTATCTGATAGTTGACTTGCCTCTGTTTCATCTGACATTTTTTCTGCGGCTTTCTCCTTTTCTTTCATTTGGGGATTGTTTCTTTGTCTTCCCATTGTTTGTGAGACTCTTTTTGTTGGCCCCAGCTTCTTAATTTGATCTGTTCTGACTCCCTGGGTTTATGTTGTGAACTTCTGTGGTAGAATACCTGTGACATTCAGTGGTGCAGTCTTTTTCAGGTATCCTGATGTTCTCAGCTTCTACCTACTCCTCATTTTTTGCGAGTGTCATCAGTTGGAGGTGGAGGCAAAATAGTTTATGACAGCAGAAGGGTATTTTGTGATATTTACATTCACAGCTGGTAGAGAAGAGATAGAAGATCTTTAGGTTATATATAGTGTTAACCATAATTTTCAACCCAACTTGCCACTTTTAAGAAAGGATGGACAAAAGGTAAGGCTCTTGTTGGGGAGGGAAGCCTTGTGAGTTGGATCTAGAAGGCAGTGATGTTGCGGGTGGTCAGATTTTGAGGTAAGGTTAGAGTAAAGAATAGTAAATAGGTTTAGCGTGTGAGGAAATAGAGTTAATCACTACAGTAACAGCATTCAGGAACCTGTAAAGTGGGCTAAGATCCGTGAGATGTGTTGTGAAGTATTTACAGTTGTATAGAACAGCTATTATCTACAATAATATTACAGCAACAATCATATGACAGACTCTATGTGATCTGTCTGAATAGGGGGTATAGAACTTTGGGTAGTGTGCTAAAGAAAAACAAGTGGCGTGAAGTATAGAAAATTAGCAATACACTGTGGAGGAAAGAACAGGGAAAACCTGTCAAATAAAACAATATAACCAACCAAGACTAAGAAGACTATACAGAAAGGGGAGGAATACAAAAATACTATTAAAATATAAAAGAAGTGAGAATAATGAAAAAATAATACAAATATGCAGCAACTTGTGGCTTCTCTGCTATAGCATAGTGAAATTTGTCTCTCTGTCTCTACTGTTGAGATGCCCCCTTTTTGGGTCCCACTCTGGTCTTTTCGCAGTTCCCAGTTGTTTGTGTCTCTTGTGGGTAAGAGAAAACAAAGCAACAAACAAACAAACCAACAAACAAAAAGCAGGAGAAGGGAGGAAAAAGCAATAAGTTTGGGAAGAAAGGATCAAGGACTAAACCAGGAAAAAAGAAAGGAGAGGAACAAAGTATTGAAAGATAATGCAATAATAAAATTAAAAATATATAAGATTACTTAAAAAAAGTTACTAAAGAAAAACAAAAAACAAAAAACCACCACCAACAAAAAACCCTCCCCTTGTTGGTTTCAAATTGTCCAAATTGGTTTTTCTCGTTGTAGCAGGACCTCTCTGTGGGCTGGGGTGCAGGCGAGCACGCACCCACCAGGCTGCCTGGGTTCCGCTGGGATCTGGCATTGCCCTTCCCAGTCCTGTTTCAGGACTCAAATGCTTCCGCCCTCCTCTTGATCACTGCCAGGCTGGGTGGGAAGCAAGCCAAGCTGCCATCACAGGAGAACACCTCAGTCCACTTTCCAAAAAAAAAAAAAAAACCTCCAGAATGTCTGACTCTCAGCCCAGCCCGGTCCCCAGTCAGATCAGTGTCAACAAGATGCCTCTCAATTCTCCCTGGCTGGCGACCACAGAGTCTGAAGTTGAACACGGCCCTTTGTCCTTGTTACCCTCTCTGTAAACTCAAGCAGACAGGTCTCTGCCTGGTATTGCCCAGTCTTGCTTAGACGGGGAGGGAGGGAGCTGATGACCAGCGCTTGTCGCCTACTGAGGCCACTGGGTGCCCGGGCTCCCATGGCAGACGCCTCCGGCGCTGGTCCCAGACTGCTGCCTCTGGCCCCCGACTGTGGCAGAAGCACTGGGGCTGCCTGGCCACGGGCTCCAGCCCCCACTGCGGCTCTTGTCTTTACTCAGGTCCCCGAGACCTCACTGACCTTCTGCTGTCTGGTCCTTCAGCATCCGTCACAATCTCTGGTCTCTTAATTTCATAAATGCTGGGAACCGTTGGTTGTTTGCACTGTTCCTCAGTAGATCTGCTAGGATTTTCTCCCATATGTACGGGAGCTGGAACCCCCTCTGTCCCACTCTGTCGCCATCTTCCTGGCCTCCACTCCTATTACATTTCATAAATAAAATATTTTAAAAGAAAAATATCTATATATTTTGATACCTTATGCCTTTTCCTGCTGTTTGAACAAGAATTCCATTTTGACACTATGTAGAAGGAACCATTCATTTCAGAGGGGAAACTGTATTTTATGACACTATACCTTGTATATGTGATGTACCGGTGACTGGCCACATACCAGGCTAGCACATCCAGAATTTAACATCATTTTCATTTGTCTGTTTGAGAAGTAATATCAGGATTCCTGTCCACATGAGGAAATCTGTTCAGAGGGGCTAAGTAACTTGCCCAAGAATATTCAGCTTCTCAATGGCAAAGTCTGGAGTTGAAACCCAGGTATGGCTCTAATCACTACTCCATGCTGTCTTCTAAAAAATGTGTTATTTTTCTCTTTAATTTCTGAGAAATAGTCACCTTAATTTGGGTTGCTCACTGAGTAGCTCTCAAGGTCATCCTGACAAAAACTGGCAATTCATGACTGCGAGGGTTGGGTGTAGTTCCAGAGATGGCCAGCAGGTGTCATCATCTTTGGTCAGATGCAGCGTGCTGCATCTGCATTGTTAAAACTGGGACTGTCCAGTTATTGTTCTTAGAAATACTTTCTTTTCAACAACTTAAAGAGAAAAAACACCCCAGACAATGAGCACCACACCTTTCATTATATCTTCCTCCCCACATTTGGATAAACGCTTTTATCCAAGGGAAAAACAAATCATGTTAACATAGAGCTCATGACTCAAGAGAATAGAAAGCACTCCTAGATTTCTAGAAGAAATATTTTAATTAAAAATATTTTTTACAGGCAATAAACTATAAAGGTAAATACAGAGGGGCAGTGCTGCAGACCTCTCCAGCACCGAACGGTTTAAACACAGATCTCATGTACCATTCTTCTTTGCACTCTGTGAAGTATCCTGCCAGAGTTGATTTCAGTAAATGTTTTAGTAAATGACAATGATTAATTTACATCCATGCCTTTGCTGATTTAATTCTCACAACATTCTGTTTTAACAGAGAGATAAAGTAACTCATCTAAGTTCCTGCAGGCATTTAGTGGTGGGATAAGTGAGTAAATGAATGACTGAATGATGGAGATAAACGTCATTGTTGTTATGTTCAAGACCAGCCTAAGTCTGTGAAAGGAAAACTCAGGCAAAATGGTGGCCACAGAGGAGCAGAAGAAAGACAAGGAGCAGAGTTTCTCTTCCCCAGATGCACAGGCTATTAAAGGTCTGGCAGGGAGTGTCTGGGGTGGGATATGTAGCTGTGTGCAGCAAGGTGGTGTGGTAAAGCACCACCTTCTCATGTAATGACCAAGAGTAGCACTTTCAGCTTGGCACAAGTATGTCTC
This sequence comes from Sturnira hondurensis, assembly GCF_014824575.4. Classification (NCBI taxonomy): domain Eukaryota; kingdom Metazoa; phylum Chordata; class Mammalia; order Chiroptera; family Phyllostomidae; genus Sturnira; species Sturnira hondurensis. Next base: position 1,305,720 of record NW_028081756.1, on the reverse strand, counting down.
AAAGTCATCATGGGCCATTTATGAATTAGAGCTGTCTCACTAATGAAAGAAAATACTTGGGTGAAAAAACAATGGGAAGATATTGTGTTGGTCCCTTAATTACTGAGCAAATGCAAGGGTCTACTGCTCCCTGTGATGTGAAAGGAGCAATTACAAAGGGTCTGCCCCAGCAAATCTCTCCTCAGGGCAGAGAAACTACCAAATAATGGACCACTTTCTTGAATTTTGCATTTCCCTTTCCAGTTGTATACTCAAGAGTTCATCTGTCTCTTTATAGCACCTCATCAGCGAATAAAGTATGTTGTCATGATTAGACAGGACACAGCTGCTCAGGTCTTCAAGCTTCACTTTGGTGGACTTTCCCTGTGTCCATCTCTATCTGTTCTGTATCCCTAGGGCTCTTATTTGCTCCTCGTCTGTATGCACAGCTGGCTTCAGTAGATTATGGCCCCAACTCATGGCTGCTTTGTCTTGGAATTCTAGACTGGTCTTCTTTTCCATCTGGGCCAGAGCATACCATTGAGCTCAATGGCCTGGAAAGGAGAGTCACTGGAGTTGGCATGGACAGGGGATAAGTGTTTGCAAATACATCATTTGACCCTGAGCTGGGTGATCCTGATCGTTGACAATACCTTTTCTCAATCTCCTCCTCATGACTTCCAGGGTTAGACCACACACCTGACAAGTAAGCTTTACAGAACTTAAAATTGTAGCCCTGAGGCTGGTAAGGAAAACAGCAAGTCTCAGTCCCTGCCCCAGCATTCCTGGCTGGTCTGCCAGTCTCAGTTGGCTCTGTTCCCCAGAGTCCCCCAGGATCCTCTCTGGTCACATAAACAGACCCAGTTCAGCCTAGCCCTGCCCTGCTTAGCACACTGGCTGGCCCTGAAACAGTCCCTTTTTTGATTATAGCAGGATCCTCCTTCCTTTGTATACAAAACCTCCTTTCTGTTCATTCTTCTTCATAAACAGATGTCATTGCTCCAGATATGAAACCTGGGTATCTGGTCTTTAAAAATCTCTGCCCTCCTCACCAATGGGAAATGCAGTATCAGGCATTGAGCCAGTCTTTGGCATTTGTCCCTACTTTGTCCCAGTCACCCTCTCCTTCACTGGATCTCGCACTGGCCTTCCTGATTCACTGACCTTCTGCAAAGCCTTAGCCCCTTGCAGCTCATTATCTTCATTGTTGCTCTCAAATTGATCACCATCTCACTTTTCCTGCTGTTCACTCCAGATTGCTTCTGTTTTAAAGTCTGAAATTCATCATACAGATGACTGGATGCCACTTTCCTGAAAAGACTAAGGTCTTCTGCATGAGATTTTTGAAATTCTCCTTATTGGACTCAAATTTTCTATGCCCTCTCACTCATCCTTTTGCCCTCTCTTCCACCTCAAAGAAAGAACTACTTCTCCAAGGCTTTCCCTAGTGTTGGTTCTTCAGGTGGAAGGAACACAGGTTTTGAACTCTGTTTTGGGTTCGCCAGAGGTGTTTTTATTATTATTGAAAATCACTTTGGCACCTAAGACCTTTATTTTTCATCTTCCTGAGTGGGTCATAGATTTTAAAGTCTGTTTTGGGTTCAGATCTTAACTCTACCATCTGTTGTAACTATGTGTCTTTGGGCAAATTATTTGGCTCTTCTGAGTCTCAGTTTCTTAATTTGTAAAATGGGGGCAATACTTTCTACGTCTCAATAGGTGTATACAAGGAATCATACTATTATACTATTTTTAAAAGCCTTGACACACTGTAGACTTTCATTAAAGCAAGTGTTCCTGGCCTGGTCCTGCTGTCATCATCAATTACTCCCTTGCTCTTGAAGCAATGTCTGGCATTTTTGAAACTGCTCCATGGATTGATCACCTTATCTGTTCCTTGGATGAGTGAACTTGCCCTGTTCAGTGAACCTCTCTGAGCTCTAATCTTCTTTAATAAATAATAAAAGAGGTATTCACCTCACAGGGCTGCTATAAGAGACAATGAGACTAGGCCAAAGTAAGCACATTTCTACAGTGTCATTGTGTGTGTTGTGAGGTCCTGTGTCTGTATCATGTTTAGTTTACAAAGGCACATATATTCCATCCTCCAGTCAGCATGTATTGACTAAGCATTTGTTCTGAGCCAGGTCCTGTTCTAGTTGCTGAGGTGCACCACTGTGGCAGGCATTCTTGGTTTTTCACCCGACAGATAATACCCCCCTTCCTTGATTTCAGGGCCCCAGTTTGTGCATATACTAGGGAATAGGTGCTCCAGAAATATGGGCTTGTTCTCCTTTCCAGAGAGAAACCATGACTGATTAGGTCTAATCCCCATCATCTCATTCCACTTTTTGTTAGGAGTGGGCCCCTGACCTCATCTGGACAATCATATAAAAGGGGAAGTTGGCAAGGCTTCTGAAAAAAAATTCCAGAGACATGAGGAGATAAAGTATTTTCTTTCTGCTCTGACATGGTTGGGTCAGGATGTGAAGATTGGAGCTGCAGCAGCCAGACTTCAGTGTGAGAAAAAAAAAGATGTCTGACATTGCTGAATTGCTAAATGCACATTGATGTGAAAACTCAGATGTCCTTGATTGTCTAAGCTACTTTTCATCCTTTTGTCTGCCACATAAAACTGAAAACATTCTTCAAGCAGTAAGCAGGATGAATCACCTCCATGCCCTCATATAGCTTACATCTGTCAGTGGGGAGATAGAAAATAAACAAGGCAACAGATACCCACATAATATTAAAGTAGAAAATGACAATTGCTGAAAACTAAAGAAGACAAGGGGATTCAGAATGATGAAAGCATACTACTTAAGGGACAGCCTTTCTGAGAAGGTGACACTTGAACAGAGACTTGAATGAAGTGAGGAAGCAGATACGTGAAGATCTATTAGGGCATTCCAAAGGCAACAGCATTTGAAAGGCCTTGGATCAAGAATGAGCTGGGCCTGTCTGAAAAATCACAAAATACCCATAAGACTGAAATGCAAGAAATCAGAAGGAAAGTGAGTTAGCCAAGGTTAAGTAGCACTCCATGAGCCATAGTAAAATGTTCAGATTTTGTGAGGTTATTGTGATGGGAATCCACTGGAAGATTTTCAATAAGATAATCACATGATCTGCTTTTGGTTTTAAAATGAGAACTGTGACTGCTGAATGGAGACCACGCTAGGAGGGGACAATTGTTGAATCCAGGAAACTACTTCAGTGGCTCAGGTGAGAGTGGTTCAGATAATAGCTCCAGTAGAGGGTGGGGCGGTGGTGATGGAGAGCTATCATATCTTGTTTGGTCCCAGGCTAAAGAGGGTTATGTTTTAAATAAGACTTGCCCATAAATTAGATGTGAGATATGAAAGACATGGAGGAATCATAGATGACTCTTAGTTTTTGGGAGCTGAGCAATTGGGAGGATGGTGGGGACATTTATTTAGATAAATGAACTAAGAAGGGTGTAGGGTTTAGTTTTTCTGGGGAGAGGATTTAGAAATCAACAATGCTCTTTCAGATAAACTTGTGTTTGAATTGACTATTAGACCTCAAAGTAGAGATGTGTGAGTGTTTAGATAAAAGAATCCAGTTTAGTGAAGAAGTAGGGAATCTTTATAAACAAGAATTTAGAATTCATTAGCCTGGAGATGAAAGCTAAAGCTATGGGAGTTGAGATTTTTGAAGTAGGTACTATTATCTCTCTTTTATAGATTGGGAGACACAGCACAGAGAGGGTCAGTAGGTTGCTCAGGTAGCAAAGCTAGTATGAGGCAAAGTCAGGATTTGAACCCAGGTGGTCGTGGCTCTATAATCCTACCATTAACTGTTATACTTTGATATAGCTTATACTTCCTGTGATTTTAGTCGTAGAGTATACTAATGTAACTGATATGACAAAATATAATAGCTCAGAAAACACATTTTTTTCTTTCTTAACATTCCAATGAAAGTGTTGTATATTGGTGGATGTTTGGGCCCAAGGCTGAAGAGGACTCTGTCATTTATAATCTGTTACTTCCAAGATCCCTGAGGTTATCTTCACTAACATTCCTATTGGGGTGCACATATCTCATTCACTCGCATTCCATTGGTTGGAGCTGTCATATGGCTCCAATCCGCCTGCAAAGGAGGCAGAGAAATGTAGTCTGGATGCATGTCCACAAGCTAAGAGAGAACAGATTTTAGTGGATGGCTAGCAGGAATTTCTGCCACATAGACAATGGGTTCTAAGTTGGATAATGAGGAAAGGAAGTATAGGGGGTGGGTAGTGAACAGTGAAAAAGAAGTGGTAGGGTCCATGGATGGGAGGTCTCAATGGGCACAAAAATTTGTCAGAGTGAGAATAACTTGAAGAAATAGCTGGAAATATAGGAGTTAGTGGGTTGTCTGACTCTACATATTTGAAATATAAATTTTGGAGGTGACACAGTTATTCACAATGACAAATGCCAAAGTGTGAACACAGGAGTGGATGGTTGAGGTATGTGAAGTGAGGTGTTCAAGAATATGCTGAGGCAGGAGAAACTACTGTATTTTTGGACCATAAGATGCACCTAGGATTTAGAGGAAAATAAGAAAAAAATGTGAAGCAAAAATGTGGTAAAATATATAATAACATAAATAACATAATATTTCACCAATGTAAGTGTAAACAGAACTCAACAGCAGCATTAACAACCATTATTCCTCTCAAATTTGAGGGGGGTGCATCTTATAGTCCAAAAAATACAGTACATAAAAGCCTAGAGCTGACACTGTCAATGAATACATGCAGGTCTTCTTTAACTTTTGCAGGGCCTGGGGCAAGAATACAAATGGAGGTATAAATATACCTTAGGTCTAAATATTTAAGTTGTAGGTTAAACCACTAGCTTTAAATACATATCTGTTTGCTTACTTTTATAGATACATCTTCATAAACTCCTGGAAGACTAAATTTGAAATGAAAATTCTGTCTGTGGATTTTATGAGAAGAGCTTTCCTGGCTTTCCAGCCTTAGGCTGTGGGCCAGTCTTCTTCGAGCTCTGCCCCATAGTGTATGGAGGTTCAGTCCTCACATCCAAGCTCTAGCCACACTCACAATGAAAGACAGACACATGGGAGAGACCTGCGCAGGCTCTGAAACAGGCTCAGTGGGTGCTGAGCAGTGCACCTGTAACAAAGTCCAGCAGAAAGACACAGGGTCTGGGTCAGCATGAACCTTTGGCCCATGAACTTCTCACCCACTGGAGAGAAGTGTCTTCAAAGAGTGTGGGGTGGGTCTCCTTGCCTAGGCCTGGGTGAAAAACTTCTTAGGAGCCAGTAGGTAAGGCAGAAGGGATAGCAGAGCATCTTGTCATTTGTCTCAAGGTGGCTTAGCTTTTAGAGGGATGGTGTTGGAGAAATGGTTAGAAGAGTGTGGAGGATGCCTCCTGGACCTTGTGGAGGCAGCCAGGTGAGCCAAGACTGCAGGAGGTAGAGTCAGGTGAACAGTTCAGGGATGGGGAAAGCCACAAATCCTTTGTATAACCACCAACTCACACAGAATACAGAACTCATCCATCACCCAAAAACTCTCTCTTGTACTATTCCTATATAATCATCCCCTCTCCCATCATCCCTAACCTCTAGAAACCACTAATCTGTTTTCCATCTTTATAATTTTGTGATTTCCAAAATGTGATGTAAATAGTCATACTGTATTGAACATTTGAATTTGGCTTTTGTCATCAGCAAAATGCCCTTGAGTCCATCCCAATGGTTCGTTTGTTTTTTGTTGTTGTTTTGCCCTGTAGGATTCTCTAGTAAGAATGTACCACAATATGTTAATTCATGAATGCACTGTAGGACACTTTGGTTGTTAACAGTTGACTGTTGTAAATAAAGTGACAATTATGTACACATTTTTGTGTGGACCGAAGTCCATTTATTCCTTGAAATAAATGCTTAGAAATTCAATTACTGGCAAAAATATGTTTAGTTTTTTAAGAAACTGTCAAAATGTTTTCCAGGGAAGTTGTGTCATTTTTATATTCTTAATAGCAGTATACAAGAGGTTTTGGACTCTGTTTAGAATAATAAAAATATATTGTTTTAGATTAAATTAATTTGTAATTTATGGCATTATAAACATTGACCATGTCCTTGGTGTAAAGCATAAGATAAGGGGCATAATTGGGGATCAGTGTTAGTGTAGAATTCTACTTGATTAAACATTCTGTTCAAGAACTTTATACAGCTATGAATAAATATGGTTCTTGAAAGTGAAAAAATTAATTAAAATATGCAAATTAAAAGATTTTGATAATTATGATTTTCTTTGCTTTAATTTGAATGAATGAAATCTTAGTAGAGGTAACTATAGAAAAGGATTAAGACTGAGTTCTAACATTTGCAATAAAAGAGGTGAAGGCAAATCAGTTTTTGCCTGGGTGTCATTGACTTACATGTTGTTCTCTCCCTCTTTTTTAAATTAAAGCCAACTTGTGTTTATTATGGAGGGGGAATCCAGATTTTGTTCTCTGTTCTACAATGAACCAGCCACATGGCAGAAGTTCACTTTGTCTCTCTTGGACTCAGTTTTTTCAATTGCAGATGGTTAGTCTGAACAGATTAATAGATAAAAATTACCTGGGTATTGCTAAAATGCAGATGTCCCTGGCTCTCCCTCAGAGATTCTGGTTCAGCAGTTCTGGGGTGGTGATAGGGAATCTACATTTTATGAAGTTATAGTTTGAATCTGATGAGTAGACAAATTCAGGAGAAAAAGCACAAGATGATAGTTGCAATTATTGTAAAATGCTTTACTCGCTAGGGTAGAATGTAAATAGTTTTAAGCAGGAAAAACACAAATTTTGTGAAACATTGTATATATAAGGTTTATTAGTTTTTTTAAAAGGCAACATAACACAAAGTAAAAGGCCCCAAATGGACAATAATTTCCCTGACTAAATAAAAACTAACTAATGACTAAATAATAACTCAAAACTCTTTCCCCAAAGCAACCACTATTAAATTTCTAGTGATTCCTTCTCAATAAAAAATATGTATAAGAATGTATAAGCATACATAAAGAATACATTTATACATATTTTTATATATCTACACTAAAGAAATCTGCAGGGCAATTCCATACCTTTTATTTTATTTATTTTTAAACATATTTTATTGATTATGCCATTACAGTTTACCTATTTTCCCCCTTCATTCCCCTGCACCCTGCACACCCCCCACCATTCCCCCCTTTAGTTTATGTCCACGTGTCACAAGTTCTTTAGATTCTATATTTCCCCTACTATTCTTGCCCTCCCCCTATCTATTTCCTACCTACCCTCTATGCTACTTATTCTCTGTACCTTCTCCCCCCTTCTCCTCCTTCTACTCCCCTGTTGTTAACCCTCCATGTGATCTTCATTTCTATGGTTCCACTCCTGATCTAGCTGTTCTCTTAGTTTGCTTTTGTTTTAGGTGTGGTTGTTAATAACTGTGAGTTAGCTGTCCTTTCACTGTTCATATTTTTCATCTTCTTTTTCTTAGAGAAGTCCCTTTAACATTTCATATAATAAGGGCTTGGTGATGATGAACTCCTTGAATTTGATCTTATCTGAGAAGCACTTTATCTATCCTTCCATTCTAAATGAAAGCTTTTCTGGGTAGAGCAATCTTGGTTGTAGGTCTTTGGATTTTATGACTTGGAATACCTCTTTCCAGGGCCTTCTTGCCTGTAAGGTCTCTTGAAAAATCAGCTGACAGTCTGATGGGAACTCCTTTGCAGGTGACTGTCCCCTTATTTCTTGCTGCTTCTAGGATTCTGTCCATCATTTTAATCTTGGGTAATGTAATGATGATGTGCCTTGGTGTGTTCCTCCTTGGGTCCAACTTCTTTGGGACTCTCTGAGCTTCCTGGAAGCCTATTTCCTTTGCCAGATAGGGGACGTTCTCCTTTATGATTTGTTCAAATAAGTTTTCCACTTGTTGCTGTTTCTTCCCCCCTTCTGGTACCCCTATAATTCAGATGTTGGAACGTTTAAAGATGTCCTAGAGGTTCCTAAGCCTCTCCTCATTTTTTTGAATTCTTGTTTCTTCATTTTTTTCTGTTTGGTCATTTTTTTCTTCCTTCTGGTCCACTCCCTTGATTTGAGTCCCAGTTTCCTTTCCATCACTATTGGTTTCCTATGCATTTCCCTTCATTTCAGTTAGTTTAGTCTTCATTTGTTCCTCTAATTTGTGACTAAAATCAACCAGTTCAGTGAGCATCCTGATCACCAGTATTTGGAACTGTGTACCTGATAGGTTGGCTATTTCTTGGTCGCTTAGAGTTATTAGCTCTGGGGCTTTGAGTTCCTCTTGAGCCATAATGTTTTGGTCTGTTCACACCTGTTAAATATGAGGGGCAGAGCCCTAGGTGTTCACCAGGGCGGGGCAACTCAGTCACTGGGTTGTGATGCTGTATGTGGGGGTGGAGTCAAAGAGGGGTAATGGTGGTCCTCTCTGCTGCTTCCTGCAAGCCACTGGGGCCTGTGCAGTCTGTCTCACTGCTCACTCCTTTGCCTGGTTTATCTGCATGCGAATGTGTGACCTCAGTCAGCCTGCCGCCTTGTACTCTCACTGGGTCCACCTGTTGCAACCCCATGCCTGGGATCTGCCAACTGCTGCCTGCACACCTGGGTTGGTCTGGCCGAGTTTTCCTGTGCAACCCCGCTCTGCCAGTCACTGGCTCCACCCCTCTTACAGGTCTGGCTGAAAGGTTCGTTGTTGTCAGACAGTTCAATTTTCTGTGTTTTGGTTGCCTTTTTGTTACTAAAACTTTGTTGTCTTGAAACTTGGCTGTGTGAAGAGGCACAGTGTTTCCACCTACACCTCCATCTTGGCCGGAAGTCCCATACCTTTTATTTTTTTAATGATTTTCTTTTCAGTTGTTGGTGACCAGTATGCACAGATATACCTTCCTCCTTTCACTGCTGTATAATTGGGTCTCCACTTTGTGTGTGAACCACAATTTATTTATCTATCCACTATTAATGGATACTTTGGTGCCTTTTACTTTTTAACTATTACAAAAAAAATCCCGCAATGAGAATCCCTTTTTCTATGCTTGGGTGAACTTCTGCAAGAATGTTCTTGGGGGCAGTTCCTTGCAGCTGGGTTTACAAATGATATGTGCATTTATAATTTCAGTGGATATTCCTAAATGCCCTCTGAGGGGTTGCACTAATCCACATTCCCACTAGGGGTATCTGGAACTACATCATTCATCATGCCCTTGCCAGCCCTTAATTTCATCACACCTCATTATTTTTTTTGGCTCAATATATGAAGTAAAATGTCTGTTTTGTTTTTAAAAAGTGCCTCTCTGTTTTGAAACTACTATTGACTCAAAGGCTTCCAGAAATATATTTTTTCATCCTTACCTCTGCAGAGCTATGATCTGATTCTAGCTGTTGCCCCTCTGCTGACTTCTTTCTGAACCTAAGTAGCAGAGAGTGTAAGATTTTCCCTCTCTTTCTCCAACCACATCCCTCCTTAAAAAATTATTTTATCAAGGTATTATTGATATACAAACAATAGGACATGTTTAATGTATACAACTTGATGAGTTTGGAAATAAGTATATACCTGTAAAACCATACCAGAATGTATGTCATTAACTATCCATCATGTCAAAAAGTTTCCTCTTTTCCTCTTTTTTATTACAATTATTATTTTTGTGTGGATTTGTATAATGGTCACAATCACACTCCTCTTGCCTTCACATGGGTACTTGCATCATTCCTCATGATGATTTTGTGTGGTTCTTTGTTCAGTTCGGTGCAGGTCTGAAGTCTGACCATGTCAAAGGGCATGGAGGACTGCTGAGTTAATGAAATTAAGGCTTGACTCTTGGCTGGCCCAAGGTTCCTTACAGTAGACAAAGTGACATCAGTGTAAAAGCCCTGCTAAGCCGCATTCCCACTGTCATCTGCAGCACCTAATCCAGTTGAGCTCTTGCAGGCTGTGTCACAGTCACTGGCTTTGCACTCAGACTTCTGAACTGGCCCTGCCTGCTAACCAGCCAGAGCCTAAATAAGACTCTGGGCAGACTAGCAGCACCGAAGAAAAGGGCCCTTGTTGACTCACTCCATAGGCAGCTAAGTGCTTTGTAACAAACAGTAAACTAAGGCAGCAGCACAGGCCACAGAGGCAGCTCAACAGAGAGGAGCAAGAGATCCCTGCTCCCTCTTTGAAAATTATCCATGATGAAGGCCTAGGCGAGGCTGCGGAGACTTTTGGCTGCAGCCTTTGACACAGGACACAGGTACTCCTTGACATCATTCACTTTTCTCCCACCGATCTGGCCAAGGGAAGAGCAAATCCCTCCACTGGGTCTGGGTACAAGGATCACACAGCTGGGCTAGGCCCTATGTTAGCTGCTCTTCGGTGGTGTGATTTGGAGTATTATTTATTCCAGGTACTGGTAGGGCCTGATTTAGACAGTGCATTTGTTTTTAAGCAGTAAAGAGTGGGCTCAACAAAGACAGCAACATTTGTTTGAACCACAGCTTTGTTATTCAGCATCTGCTCAAATTCAAACAAATGTTTTTAAGTTTCCTGAAACTCAGTTTCCTCGCTTATAAAATGGGGGAACTGGTGTCTGCATTGCAGTGTTGTTGCGGATACATGGGAGAACATATGTAAGGCAATTAACATATGCTTAGGGCTTAAGAGTAGCCCAATAAATGATGGCTTTCACTACTTTCAGGAATGAATGTTGTGGCTATTACTTAAAGAAAGTCAGTGTTTTAAGGTAAAGGGTTTCAGGCCATGTCTTATTGACTTTAGAAAACAATGGAAAAAATGTCAATGATTCACCTAGTTTTATACATATGCTTAGATAAAAGAAAAAGCTTATTTGAGTTTGTCAACAGTTAAAACAACTTTTTTAAATCTTTACCCATGGACAGTTTTCATTGCTTTCAGAGAGTGGGAGGGGGGAGGGAGGGAAGGAGGGAGAGAGAGAGAGAGAGAGAGATGTGAGAGAGAAACATCAATTGGTTTGCCTTCTCATACTTGCCCTAGCTGAGGATTGAACCTGCAACCTGGATATGTGCCCTGGCCAGAGTCAAACCCACAGTCTTTCGGTCTATAGGACAATGCTTTAACCAACTGAGCCACGCTGGCCAGGGCCAACTTTTTTTTTAAGGAATAATTGAATTCAGAGATGAAACGTGTATATCTCCTGCTAAATCCTATTATTTGCTATAGGCTATAGCTGAAACCAATCGATTAGCTTATCGTTTCAAAAAGCACTTACTAAATAGCTCTTGGTGCCAAGCCAGGTGGTAGGTGCTAGGAACAGCTCCCTCTGCTCAAAGCACCTTTCAGGTGAGTGGGGGAGCTGGAGAGCTCTACCTGCACAAATCATGATAGCCGCAAGTGTTAAAGTGGCACAGGCTCCTGGAAGAGCATGTTTAAGCATGCTGAATACTAAGTGGAAACCAGCAGAAGGTGGGAGGGGAGGAGAAGGGTAAAGGTATTCCAGACTGAGAAAAACACACTCAAAGGCCCTGTGGCATGAATAAGGAAAGCATGTTTGGGGAATAATGGGCAGTTTGGCATCTGATAAGAAAGGAAGCTACAACAGTGAACAGGGCAAAACAAGGAAGACCTTCCATTGCTTGCATTTCTCCTGGAGAGACATTGGTAATTTTAATGAGGGGCATGTCATGATTGCATTTAAATATTAGAAAGATTATTTTGGTAGTATGGGATTGGAGAATGTGAAACTTGGAGAGATGATGGATTTACTAACCTAAGGAAACAACAGTGAGGATTAGATAGCCTTTAAGCAGGTACTGCTAGCACTGTGAAAAACCTCAGACATATACATGTATAAGTTCATTAAATTTTATTGCTTTGAAGGATGTGTATTGCGTGATATATAATAAGATTTAATCTTTATTGTAAATTTCAGATAGCCAGTAGACTCACACAGAATGAGTTCACGGATTTTTGCTAAACTCTTGTCTCCTCTGTCAGCCTATGTCTGCAATTGACCAATGAGTGTAGTTCCAACATGAATGTTGGCTGATACTTTTATTTACATCGACAAGAGGAAGTTAAGCAATGATGGTGAATGTATTAACTTTACTCATTTGTCAATAATATGAATGACTTCTTTGCTGAACTGGATAATAGATTTTAATTCTGAAAGAATATTTCCTCAGTTTTTGTGCTATTGACAGTGTAGCAGCTACAGACCTGACACACTTTTAGGTTTAATCTTCATTTTTAACATTTTCATAAGTCTAAACAATCAATGAAACAACAAACCAAGCCCTGATTTGTAGCTTTTGCCAATTTCTGTGTTGTAAATACTACCACTGTGACCAATCCCAAGCTCCCAATGGGCATCACTGAACACAAATTTGGAAGAGATATGCTCTAGTAAACTATTATATAGTATTTTCACCATATACTTGCAATTGATTTAAATAAGCTCAAGAGCACAGACAATAGTAAAATGTAATAAAATAATTAGGAAATGGTGAGTTTGGGGTATACATATTTTAAAGATTTTATTTATTTATCTTTAGAGGGGAAGGGAAGGAGAGAGGGAGAGAAATAACGTATGGTTGGCTTTCATTCATCACCAGCTAGGAATTGGCCTCCAACTTAGGCTTGTGCCCTGACTGAGAATTGAACAGCGATCCTCTGGTTTGCAAGACCACACTCAATTCACTGAGCTACACCAGCCAGGTGGGTATATTATTAATATAATTTATTAAATTGGAAGGTTTTGTAATTTAGTTTTTGCAATGGCTATGTTTAACAACCAGCTTGAGAAATTCCTGAAGATTTAATGATTGGCTCTCATTGGCCAGTAGGAGTCTTCTTCAGCACATCGTAAGATCCAAGAGAGTTTTAAACAGGCAGAATCTGGTGGAGATGGGGATATAATTAGTAAGAATGGGAGGAGGGAGAACAAAGAAAAGAATTAAGAATATCCACTTCTCACTATGGACAGATACATCACTCACCAAAATAGGAAACACAGGAGCGGATTCACGAGTGCAACTCAATGCTGGACTTCTTAAAAAGACCAACATGAAAAAATTACTATCCATTTAAATACAGAACAGAGAAAGATGAAGGCTATTTGCAGGCTTGAAAGAAGGTCATAGGACTTCTTTAAATGCCTGCAGAATGGCACTTATTCTCTGGTCTGCAAGACCCTCTGGGATAGAGGTAAGGTCCTATTTTTTGAATTCCCAGCACTTAGTTGTCAGGCTTGGCACATTGGTGCTCAATAGAATTTATTTTGGCTAAGTTATTATGCATTAATTCTTTGATTTTTAGAGTAATGTTTACTTTACCCTTCTATAAAATTAATGTAATGCTACTCTCTAAAAAGTGTATTTTGAACCTAAAGGAATATCTGGAATGCAATGTAAACCTTCTTGGAAAGACTCCTGGGGGTAGCTCCTTGCCAATGCTATCTCTCCATCTGTCCTGCTCATTGGAGTGGAGCTTCTGGAGGAAGAAGAGTGCCTGCTCAGAGGGACCTTTTGAGCCACGGGAGTCCTTTTGGGGGGCCATGGAAGTGTGGGCCAGGCACACGGCCTGTATGGGAACTTAAATAAAACAGCCCTGTTGACCATTTCTCTCCTCTCAATCCCCTGAGTTTCTGGCCTCAGTGATTGCCAGCCCCTCATACCCTCCCCCAACTCCATAATCATCCCCTTTTTTATGTACTGTCCACTCACGGCACCTGCGTTCAGGTCACACAAGCTCAGACATTGGGCAGCTGGTGCTGGTTTACAGCCTTGGCTTATCCTGTGATAAGTCCTCCATTAAATTCCTTCCCTCTGATCTAAGTTACCCAAGTCTACCCAAGTTTCCCAAGTTTTACTAGTTACCCAAGTTTCCTGGATCATTGACTAGCTTATTTAGGGGTCTTCTTGGCTACCTAACACAGCAATTCTGCCTCCAAATTCTAACTGGCTGCAACCATTGCCTGCCTTGAGCTGGTTCTTCTAAACAACCTGAAGGGACCTAGGGAGTGCCATCTGTCACTTGTGATACACTAAAGAATCAACCAATGATCTTGTTAAAATGCAGATTCTGACTCAGAAAGCCTGGGAAGATCCTGGGTATGCGTTCCTAACAAGTTTCCAGGTGATATCAATATAGTGAATCTGAAGGACCACACTTTGAGTAGCAACGACTGGTGTATAAAGCCTGGGCCAATGCTACCAGAAACCCCACTGGTGAATTTAGTTCTCCTCTCAAACCTAGTTTTGCAGGTTTGTTCCTCTCTTCCCTCTCTGTATACTCAATATTAATCATATGAATAGTTAGAATTTATTGAGAAGCTGCCGTGTGTCCGACACAATAACTCATGTTTTTATAGATGAACAAAGAGAAAAAAATAACTTACCTAAGGTAGACAGGAGTCAATCCAACATTGATCTCAGAATCTGCCCTTTCAACTACTATGCTTTGCTATTTGTATTTCCTTCTGAGTGTTTTTTGTCCTGAGTTCAGTATTTTTAGCTGCTTTCCTTCTAGACTTCTCTCCCTTAAGACTGTCTATTTGGGTCCCCTTCCCTGTCTTGCTCTTCATTTTATTCTCTATTACTGAAGACTGTACTGCTAATTGACATCCCCCACCTTGTTTCGGTTATAGAGTTCCTTTTACCTACATTTTCTTGAGCTAAAATGATTGTAATAGCCCAATGTAATTGAAAATAGGGTAGATAGTAAAAAAAAAGCAAGAAAGGACCTGCTTGTGGTGATCTCATGTCAGTCAAGTGGTACATTTTGAGACTAACCTGTCAGACCTTACTTTTTAGATTACAAAGTTGTAAAAAAAAGTAGCTCGATAGGAAATACAATGGACATTTTTAACAAGTGTCATTGAAGAGCTTTATTATTTCATGTATTAGTGTCATTTCTGCATGATGCTAGTCAACAGAGTACAGGCAGCTTCTGATGTACTCATTCACTGGCTTACTGAGTCATTTAGCCAATGGGGAAGAAGGAGCTCCAAGCAGGAGTGTCCCCACACAGCTCGTGGGAAAGACAGGAGGTGAGAGGGAGTGGTGCATCTGATGCATGGAGAAAAGCTATGCTTTCTCCTGGAGTCATCTGGAGGGGTGGACTAGAGGTCCCATAAGCTGTAAGACTTGTTCAGAAGTTGGGAACCTGGAATGATTCTATGGGGAATAGAAAGCTACTTGAAGGTTTTAATGTGGAGGAAATAACCTGGTCAGATTTGTGTTTTAGAAAGAGGGCTCTGCAGGATAGAGGATGGTTTGGGTCAGTGGTCAGACTGACTGTTAGAAAATAATTTGGGAGAATATAGTATTTATTCAGGTGGGAAATGCTGGTAGCTTAGACTAGGCCAGTGGAAGTGGGGCTGAGGAGAAATGGATGGAGAGAGGTTTTGGACATGATAATTAACAGGATGTGGAGTTAAGGATAGGAGAAAAGAAAGACTTGAAGTTTTGGCTTGAGTGGCTGTGTAGATAATAGTGTGATTTATTTGGAAAGGGAGTTGAAGGAGGAGAAGGTGGAGGGAAGATGACTAAGATGACCTGGGAGCACCAAGCAAGAGCTGAAGAGAGGTGTCTGAGTTGAAGATACAATTGGAGGTGATGGGTTGATAGTAGGTAATTTTTGAGTGTGTAGAGTGATTAGAGTGGCCTGGGCAGGAAGACCACCAACATTTGGCTTTTCATTTGTTCATTGTTAAAAATAATGCCATGGCATATATATCTCTTTGAGTGTACACCTTTTTTTTTAAGTTTTAGATCAAGATGGGGTTTATTTTTAAAAAAAATTTTAAATTATTTAATTATTTTTTAAGTACAGTATTCTGTCTATTACCCCCATCCCATCCCACCCCCATGCTCTCCCCTTCGCTCCCATTTCCACGCTTCTCATTTGTTGTCCACGCATCCTTTTATATATGTTCCTCTAAATCCCTCCCCTATTTCCCCTGAAATTCCCTCCCTTCTGGTCACTGTCAGCCTGTTCTCTATTTCAGTGTCTTTGGTTATATTTTGCTTGCTTGTTTGTTTTGTTGTTTAGCTTCCTGTTAAAGGTGAGATTATATGGTATTTGTCTTTCAACACCTGGCTTATTTCCCTCAGCATAATGCTTTCCAGTTGCATCCATGCTGTTGCAAAATGTAGGAGCTCCTTCTTTCTTTCTGCTGCATAGAATTCCATTGTGTATATGTGAGTGTACACCTTTGTCAATTAAATTCTCAGCATAAATTTCTGGAAAAGAAATGACTTAATGGGAAGGATGGACATCACTCAGTTCCTGATAAGTGCTGCCAAATAGCTTTATAAATCAATCAGCTTTCTCAAATTGGCCACACCCCCAACAGTCTCTGAGAGGAACAGTTACATTGCAATCTCTCAAGCACTGAGTGTGCTTAACTTTGAAACTAACTTGACGAATGAAAAATGGGCCTCCTGGTGGTTTCTATTTGCAGCTTTTAGATTATATGTAGGGGTGGACAGTTTTTCATGTGCTTTAGTAATTAGTTTCAGTTTCTTCTATGATTTCTCTTAATCTCGCTTTCTGCTGATCTTCTAGTATTGGGAACTAGAGCTATTTCTCTCTCTCTCTTTTGACAGAATTTAGTCACTTTCAGCTTGACCTTCATATCCTAGNTCAGCTTTCTCAAATTGGCCACACCCCCAACAGTCTCTGAGAGGAACAGTTACATTGCAATCTCTCCAGCACTGAGTGTGCTTAACTTTGAAACTAACTTGACGAATGAAAAATGGGCCTCCTGGTGGTTTCTATTTGTAGCTTTTAGATTATATGTAGGGGTGGACAGTTTTTCATGTGCTTTAGTAATTAGTTTCAGTTTCTTCTATGATTTCTCTTAATCTCGCTTTCTGCTGATCTACTAGTATTGGGAACTAGAGCTATTTCTCTCTCTCTCTTTTGACAGAATTTAGTCACTTTCAGCTTGACCTTCATATCCTAGCTCATTGTACTGAACTTTATGGATGGCACAGTGGGAAGAAGCTTCTAAGCTCAGAAATCTAGGAGAGGATCTAGTGACTGAAGCCCAGGCAAGGGTCTCGAGACTGTAGTTCTCTCCTTACAACCAGTTGGAAGGTCACATGAGGAAGTGCCTTCATTTCTCCAACCCTCAGCTGTTCTCAAATGTTTCCTTTCTGTGCTAAAGTGAGTCCCCTTTGATGGGTTAAGCTTGATACAGAAATTAAGGACTGTCTCTTTTCTAGGCATTATTTTTAATGATCTTCTTTGGATGGATGTATTTGCCTTAATGACACTGCTTCACCTCTAGAGAAAATTTTTAAGCCAAGTGTTCATTTTCTGGTGTTTGTCACAGGGTGAGCCACTTCTCCACATGCTTTAGTTTGGAAACCCACTAAAGGTCCTACCATGCCTGAGTCCCCTTTACAAGAGATTTCATTCCCAGCTGTCACTATAGGAAAGGAAAGTAAATTCTCTGTGAAAGTGGACCCTCCCATGCCTGTTTGGCACCAGGACTCCTCAGGAGGCAGTAGAGCCCTTCTCTCTAACTGGCATTCAGTGATCATTTCCCCCAACGTACTAACCTGTCTCTCTTTCACATTGTCCCTCTCCCTTGGGGGATTCAACCTGAGAAAAAAATGCATGTGTCATCTTGGTAATCAGGTAGAAAAGGTTGAGTTTAGATGTGAGGCCCTAAAATTTATCAGACCAACATGAAAATCTGGAGTATCCTGGCTTGTTAGTACCTACTCCAAACACATTTTACTATTTTATTTTATTTTAATAGCCTTTTTTTTTCAGAGCACACAGCATAATGCCCTTGAGATCCACACAAGTTGTTGCAAGTATTACTAGCTTCATTTTAATTGCTGTGGCATTCTATGGTACAGATATACTTCAATTGGTTTAGCTGTTCACTAGATGAAGGACATTTTGGTTGTTAATAGTTTCTGGCTCAGGTTTTTGTGTGGGTATAGTTTTAATTTCTGTGGAATAAATGCCCAAGAGTGCAACTGCTGGATCATATGATCTCCCCTCCAAGTACTAACTGGGCCTGAACCTGCTTAGCTTCCAGGATCAGATGAGATCAATCATATGGTAAGAGTATATTTAGTTTTTTCCAGAGTGGCTATAACACTTATATTCCCACAGGCAATGTATGGAATATCCAATTTCTCCACATTCTTACCAGCATTTGGTACTATCAGTTTTTTGGTAATAGGTAGGCAGTGATGTCTCATTCCTTCCTCTTTAGGCTATTAATACTGAATATCTCTTCATAAACTTATTTGCCATATCTACTTATTTGTATATGTACTTCACTATACTGTCTCTTTATGTCTTTTGCCCATTAAATTTTTCTAAAAAAGTAATGGACCTTATTCTTTTTTAGAACAGTTTTAGGTTTATAGCAGAAACTGAGTGAGATTGTACAGAGAATTCCCATGTACTTCCATCCCCACACAGACATAGCCTCCTCCATTACCAGCACCTTTTCTCAGAGTGGAGGATGAACTGTTACCATTGATGAACCCACATTGACACATCCATATCACCAAAGTCCATAATTTATTTTAGGAGCCTTTTGTGGTGTACATTCTGTAGGTCAGGACAAATTTATAATGGCATATATTTACCATTAGACTATCATACAGAGTAGTTTTCGTGCCCTAAAAATCCTCTGTGCTCCATCTATTTATCCTTGTCCCCTCAACCCCAGGAAACCACCAATCTTTTTTCTGTCTTTTCCAGAATGTCATAAAGTTGGAATCACACAGTATATAGCCTTTTTATTTTTTTTGTTTTATAAATATATTTTATTGATCATGCTCTTAGAGTAGTCCTATTTTTTCCTCCCATTTATTCCTCTCCACCCTACAGTCTCCTCCCATCACCATTCCCTGCCTCCCTTAGCTCATGTCCATGGGTCATACATGTAAGTTCTTTGACTTCTCCATTTCCTATATATTCTTAATCTCTCACTGTCCCTTTTCTCCCATTCTCCCCCTCCCCCTTCCTGCTAATAATCCTCCATGTGAGCTTCATTTCTGTGATTTTGTTCTTGTTCTATTTGTTTGCTTAGTTTTTTTTTTTAGGTTCAGTTGTTGTTAGTTGTGAGTTTGTTGTCATTTTACTGTTCATAGTTTTGATCTTCTTTTTCTTAGATAAGTTCCTTTAACATTTCATATAATCAGGGCTTGGTGATGATGAACTCCTTTAACTTGACCTCATCTGGGAAGCACTTTATCTGCCCTTACATTCTAAATGATAGCTTTGTTGGATAGAGTAATCTTGGATGTAGGTCCTTGCCTTTCATGACTTGGAATACTTCTTTCCAACCCCTGCTTGCCTGCAAGGTTTCTTTTGAGAAATCGCCTGATGGTCTTATGGGAACTCCCTTGTAGGTGACTGTCTCCTTTTCTCATGCTGCTTTTAAGATTCTCTCCTTCTCTTTAAACTTAAGTAATATAATTATGATTGCCTTGGTGCATACTTCCTTGGGTCCAACTTCTTTGGCACTCTCAGAGCTTCCTGGACTTCCTCCTAAAAGTCTATTTCCTTTGCCAGATTGGGGGAGTTCTCCACAATTTTTATGAATAAGTTTTCATCTTCTTGCTTTTCCTCATCTTCTTCTGGCACATCTATGATTCAGATATTGGAACATTTAAAATTGTCCTGGAGGTTCCTAAGCCTCTCCTTATTATTATTATTTTTTTGCTTTGTTGTTTCTTCATTCTGTTCTGGTTGAACATTTGTCTCTTCCTTCTGCTCCAAATCTTTGATTTGAGTCCTGGTTTCTTTCCTTTCACTGTTGGTTCCCTGTATATTTTTCCTTATTTCACTTCACATAGCCTTCCTTTTTTCCTCCGTTTTGCAGCCATTTCTATGAGCATCTGCTTACCAGTGTTTTGAACTCTGCATCTGATAGGCTGCCTGTATCTTCATCACTTAGTTCTATTTTTGGAGCTTTCATCTGTTCTTTCATTTGGGCCACAGTTTTTGTCTTGGGCAGAGCCCTTTAAAAGGGTATTTGGCAGGGTGAGGCAATCCACATTGCTGCGTTGTGGTGCTATATAGCTGGGAGGTGTCCAAGAGGGAACAATGTTGCTTGCTTGGCTCTTGGGCAACTTTCAGTCACTTCCCGTGCTACCCACAGGCAAATTGCAGCCTTTTGGTGCTGATTCCTGGGTTAGTGGGCTTTTATGCATTCTACGATCCTGTGGGTCTCTCCAACGAATTCTCCTGTGAGGCTGGGAGTTTCTCCTGCCACCACAACCCTCACAAGTTCTTATGGCCAGAGGTTTTGAGGCTTTATTTCCCCATGCTGAAACCCTGTGGTGTGTGGTCTGTCTCTCTACCCCCTTGTTCTTCCTGGTTTATCCACACACAAATGTGGGACCACCTGGTCCACCAGCTGTTGCCTTGACACTTTGCATCCTCTCTGCTCTGACTGCCTGTCTCCATTCCTCCTACCAGTCTGAATGAATATTTTTTCTTTAATTCCTTGGTTGTTACACTTCCATACAGTTTGATTTTTCTGGAAGTTCAGGTTTTGGCCTTTTTTTTTTTGAAGTTGTCTTTCTTTTGGTTGTGGGAGGAGGAAAAGTATCTACCTACACCTCTGCCTTGGCAGGAAATCTCAGTATGTACCCTTTTTAGATTGGTTTCTCTCACTTAGATGCATATATTTAAGTATCCTCCATGCCTTTTTGTGGTTTGATAGCTTATTTCTTCTTAGTGCTAAATAACATTTTGTTTCTGGATGTACCATAGTTTATGTATCCATTTACCTACTGACAGAAATTTTGGTTGCTTCTAGATTTTGGCAATTATGAATAAAGCTACTATAAACATTGTTGGATCATCTGGTGAGAATATGTTTAGTTTTGCAAGAAGCAACCAAGCTATCTTTCAAAATGGCTGCATCATTTTTCATTCATACCAGCAGTGAATCACAATTTCTGCTGCTCCACAGCTTCAATCATATCTGGTGTCAATATCCTGAATTTTGGCCATGCAATATGTATACACTGCTGTCTCATCATTATTTTAATTTGCATTTCCTTAGTGATATATCATGTCATCTCTTCATGTGCTTATTTGCCACTGGTAGATCTTCTTTGGTGATATATCTGTTAAGGTCATTAGCCCTTTTTTTTTAAGATTTTATTTATTTATCTTTAGAGAGGAAGGTAAGGAGAAAAGAGAAACATCAATGTATGGTTGCCTCTCAAGAGTCCCCTGTTGGGAACTGGCCTGCAACCCAGGCATGTGCCCTGACTGGGAATCGAACCGCGATCCTGTAGTTCGCAGGCCCGCGCTCAATCCACTGAGCTACACCAGCCAGGGCAAATTAGCCCTTTATTAATTTGAATTTTTTGTTTTCTTATTGCTGAGCTTTGACTGTTCTTTGTATATTTTGCATAACACTTCTTTATCAGATGTGTCTTTTAGAAATATTTTCTCCCAGTTTGTGGCTTGTCTTCTCAATCTCTTGACATTGTTTTTGGCAGAGCAAAAGTTTTTAATTCTAATGAAGTCTAATCATCAATTATTTTTTTTTATGGATTGTGCCTTTAGTGTTATACCTAAAAAGTCATCACCATACTTAAGATCATCTAGGTATTCTTCTAGGAATTTTATAGTTTCACATTTTACATTTAGGTCTGTAATCCATTTTGAGTTTATTCTTGTGAATGGTCTAAAGTCTGTGTCTAGATTCATTTTTTTTTTTTTGCATCTGAATGTCAGATTGCTCCAGTAACATTTGTCAAAGATCAGTTCAATGTATTTGTATGGGTATATCTTTGGGTTTTCTATTCTGTATGAGAATCTGTTTATTCTTTTACAAATACCACATTCTTTAAAAAAAGATATTGTTTTATTTATTTTTAGAGAGTGGGGAAGGAAGGGAGAAAGAGAAGGAGAGCAGCATCAATGTGTAGTTGCCTCTCGCATATCCTCCACTGGGGACCTGGCTGGAAACTCAGGCATATGCCCTGACTGGGAATTGGATCAGTGAACCTGTGGTTCCCAGGTCAGCACTCAATCCACTGAGCCACCCCAGCTGGGGCCAATACCACATTCTTTTAATTAATATAACTTTATAGTAATTTTTGAAGTCTGGTAGTATCAATCCTACAACTTTATTTTTCCTCCTTAGCATTGTTTTGTATATTCTATTTTTTGCCATTTAATGTAATCATTAAAATCAATTGTCAATGGTCACAAAATAAATTACTGGGATTTTGACTGGGATTGTGTTAAATCTTTAGATTAGGCTGGGAAAACCTGACATATCAACACTAATATCTTCCTTCTATGAACAAGGAATCCTTCTTCTTTTACTTAGATTTAAAACATTTTTAAAATCAAAATTTTGTATTTTCCTCCTAAGGATCTTGTACATATTTTGTTAGATTTATTGTGAAGCACTTTGTGACTTATTGGTGCTAATACAATTGATATTGTGTTTACAATTTCAAATTCCAATTGTCAAAGATTGGTTGGTTATATTTGAACTGAATGTCCTCCTTTAGATTCCATCATTGGTATCAGCTATTCTTTGGGGCTTATGGAACATGCTCTCCTGAATCTTCTACTCTTCAAGGAAAATATCCTCAGTTCCTCCAACCCCATGATGGCTCTGTTTTCCTTGACCAGTTTGGAACATCTTTCTAGGAAAGTTGAATGACTTTGGGCAATTTCCTAACCTTGTTTTATGTCCCAGAATACAGTATATTGAAATGTTTCATGTGACCCTGAACAATGTGTATTCTGCTGTTGTTGGATGAAGTAGTCTGTAGATGTCAATTAGGTGCATTTGATTGATGTTGTGTTCAAGTTAACTATGTCCTTATTGGTATTTTCTCTGTTGGATATGTTAACTACTTACAGAGGTGTGCTGAAGTCAGCAATTATTGTACAATAGTGGATTTGTTTATTTCTCCTTACAGTTCTAGTTTTTGTTTCAGATATTTTGATGCTCTGCTATTAGCATGTAAGAGTACACATTAAGAACTGTTATATTTTCTGACAGTATTGACCTCCTCATGATTATGTAACATTTGTCTTTATCTCTGATAATTTTATTGGTTCTGCAGTCAGCTTTGTCCAATATTGAGATAACTATCCCAAATTTCTTTTGATTTGTGTAGTGTGGTATATATCATTCTCTATTTCTTTACTTTTATTTAATATGTGTGCTTATATATAAAGTAGGTTTCTTGTAAACAGTGTAGTTGTGTTTATGTTTTTAAATTTACTCTGTCAGTGTCTTTCTTTTAATTAGTACACTTAGACCATTTACATTTAAAGCGATCATGGATATAGTTGGTTAATACCTAACAAGTATTATTATTTTTTATTTGTTATATTTATTATTTGCTTCTTTTTAATTTTTCCCCATTTTCTGCCTTCTAAGTTACTTTTTTACTTTTGACTTTTATTGTTGTTCAAGTACAGTTTTCTGCTTACCCCCCACTCTGCACCACCCCAGCCTTCCCCACCTCCCTCCCCTGTTTCCACCCCCCTTGTTATTGTCCATGTGTCCTTTATAGTTGTTCCTGTATACTCTTCACCCTTTCCCCCCATTATCCCCTCTCCTCTCCCTGGTTACTGTCACCTTGTTCAAAACTTTAATGTCTTTTGTTGTATTTTGCTTGCTTGTCTGTTTTGTTTATTAGGTTCCAGTTACAGGTGAGATCATATGGTATTTGTCTTTTACCACCTGGCTTATTTTGCTTAGCATAATGCTCTTCACTTCCATCCATGCTGTCCCATAGAATAGGAGGTTCTTCTTTCTTTCTGCTGTGTAGAATTCCATTCTGTAAATGTACCATAGCTTTTTGATCCATTCATTTACCCCTGGGCACTTAGGTTGCATCCAGCACTTGGCTGTTGTAAATTGTGCTCCTATGAACATTGGAATACATAGGTTCTTAGGATATAATCTCAGCAGTGGGATTGCTGGGTCAAAAGGCAGGTCCGTTTTTAGTTTTCTGAGGAAATTCCATACTGTTTTCCATAGTGGTTGTGCTAATCTGCATTCCCAACAACAATGCACTAGGGTTCCCTTTTCTCCATAACATTGCCAGCACTCATTGTTTGTTGATTTGTTTATGATGGCCATTTTAACCAGTGAGAGATGGTATCTCTTTGTGGTTTTAATTTGCATCTCTCTGATGGCTAGAGATACTGAGCATTTTTTCATATGTCTCTGGACCCTCTGTGTGTCCTCCTTTAAGAAGTGTCTGTTCAGGTCCTTTGCCCATTTTTTAAAATTGGGTTGCTTGTCTTCAAGAGTGGAGTCATGTGAGTTCTTTACATATTTTGGAGCTCAAACCTTAGTCTGAGATATCACTGGCACATATGTTTTCCCATACAGTTGCTTCTCTTTCATTTTAATGCTGTTTTCTTTAGTCATGCAGATGCTTTTTAGTTTGATGAGATCCCATTTGTTTATTCTTTTCTTTATGCTCCTTGCTTTAAGGGACATATCAATGAAAATATTACCATGTGGAATATCTGAGCTTTTTCTGCCTATGTCCTCCTCTAGGACTTCTATAGTTTCAAGACCTACATTTAAGTTTTTTATATACCTTGAATTTATTTTTGTATATGGGTTTTTTTTTGCATGTAGTTGTTAAGCTCTCCCAACACCATTTATTGAAGAGGCTATTTTTGCTTCATTATATACTGCTGCCCCCCTGTCAAATATTAATTGACCATAGGAACCTAGGTTTCTTTCTGCGCTCTTTGTTCTGTTCTGTTGGTCCATGTGTCTGTTCTTATGCCAGTACCAGACTGTTTCGATTATGGTGGCCTTGTAACACAGTTTGATATCAAGTATTGTGATCCCTTCTACTTTGTTCTTCTTTCTCAAAGTTGCTGCAGCTATTGAGGGTCATTTATGGTAACATATACATTTTTGAAGTGTTTGTTCTATGTCTGTGAAATATGCCATTGGTACTTTAATAGGTATTGCATTGAATCTGTAAATTGCTTTTGGTAGTATGGACATTTTGATGATGTTAATTCTTCTGATACATGAACACAGTGTATGTTTCCATTTGTGTCTTCCTTGATTTCTTTCTTCAGTGTGGTGTAGTTTTCTGAGTACAGGTCTTTTACATCCTTGGTTAGGTTTATTCCTAACCAAGGTATTGTATTTTTCTTTTTGCTATATCAAATGGGATTTTTTTTTGGATTTCTGTCTGTGATATTTCACTGTTAGTATACAAAAATGCCTTTGATTTCTCAATATAGACTTTGTATCCTACTGTTTTACCAAATTCATTTATTAGGTCAAGCAAATTTTGGTGGAGTCTGTAGGATTTTTTATGCACACTATTATGTCATCTGCAAACAATGACAGTTTTATTTCCTCTTTTCTAATTTAGATTTTTAAATTTCATTTTCTTGTCTGATTGCTGTGGCTAAAACTTCCAATACTTTGTTGAATAGAAGTGGCGAAAGTGGACAATCTTGTCTTATTTGGAATCTTAGTGGGAAAGATTTTAAATTTTTCCCACTGAGTAAGATGTTGGCTGTAATTTCTCATATATGTCCTTTATTATGTTGAGGCATGCTCCCTCTATTCCAACTTTGCTGAGTGTTTTTTCATAAATGGGTGCTGTATATTGTAAAATGCTTTTCCACATTTATTGCTATGATCATGTGATTTTTGTCTTTGCTTTTGTTTGTGTGATGTATTACATTTATCGATTTGGGAATATTGTACCATACTTGCATCCCTGGGATGAATCCCACTTGGTCATGGTGTGTGATCTTTTTAATGTATTGCTGGATGTGGTTTGCCAATATTTTGTTGAGGATTTTAGCATCTATATTCATGAGGAATGTTGGCCTGAAGTTTTCTTTCTTTGTTGTGTCTTTATCTGGTTTTGGGATTAGGATGATGCTGGCTTCATAGAAAGAGTTTGGGAGTCTTCCATGTTGTTGGATAATTTGGAATCATCTGTGAAGGACAGGGGTTAGCTCTTCCTGAAATGCTTTGTAGAATTCTTCTGTGAGACCATCTGGTGCAGGGCTTTTGTGTGTTGGGAGTTTTTTGATTACTGCTTCAATTTCATCTGCTGTTATTGGTCTGTTCATGCTTTCTGCTTCTTCGCTGAGTTTTGGAAGATTATCTTTTCCTAGAAGTTTGTCAATTTCATCTAGGCTTTCAAATATCTTGGCATACAGTTCTTCATAGTAATTTTTTTACAATCCCTTCTATTGCTGTGGTGTCGGTTTTAATCTTTCCTCTTTCATTTCTGATTGTGTTTATTTGGGTCCTCTCTCTATTTTTCTTTATGCACCTGCTTAAAGGCTTGCAAAGTTTGTTTATATTTTCCAAGAACCTTCTCCTGGATTCACTGATCCTTAGAATTGGGCTTTTAGTCGCTGTAATTTAATTCTGCCCTTATCTTCTTCCTTCTACTTGCTCTGGGCTGTCTTTGTTGTTGTCCCTCCAGTTCTTGTAGGCACAGGGTTAGGTTGTTTGTTTGAAATGTTTCTATCTTTTTTAGGTCTGCCTGTATCACTATGAACTTCCCTCCCAGTACCGCCTTTGCTGTGCCCCATATATTTTGAATTGTTGTGAGTTCATTTTCATTTGTTTCCAGAAATTTTTTAAACATTATAACTTTTTAAAAAAAGATTTTATTTATTTGTCTTTAGAGAGGAAGGGAAGGAGAGAAGGAGAGAAATATCAATGTATGGTTGCTTCTTGTGAGTCCCCTGCTGGGAACTGGCCTGCAACCCAGGCATGTGGCCTGACTGGGAATCGAACTGCGATCGTGTGGTTCGCAGGCCTGAACTCAATCCACTGAGCTACACCAGCCAGGTCCTGTTTCCAGAATTTTTTTGATTTCTTTCCTAATTTCTTGACCCATTTATTGTATAGTAGCATGCTATTTAATCTCCATGATTTTGAGTGTTTTGTTTTTTTTTCCTTGGGGTTCGTTTCTAGTTTCAGTCCCTTGAGGTCAGAGGAAATACTTGATTTAATTTCAATTTTCTTGAATTTGTTGAGGCTTGTTGTGTGTTCTATCATGTGTCTATCTTTGAAAATGTTTCATGTGCATTTGAAAAGAATGTGTATTTAGCTTCTTTGGGTTGAAGGGCTCCATGTACATCAGTTAAGTGTATTTTTTCTAGGGCATTGTTCAGTAGCACGATACCTTTTTGGTATCTTGTTTGGAGATCTGTCCATTTTTGACAGTGGTGTGTTAATATCCCCTACTATAATTGTGTTTCTGTCTATGTCTTTCTTGAAGTCCTCTAAGATTTTCTTCATGTATTTGGGTGCTCCTATGTTGGGTGTGTATATATTTATGATGTTTATGTCTTTTTGGTGGATTCTTCCCTTGAGTATTATGAAGTGACCATCTGGGTCTTTCTTTATGGCCCTTTTTTTTGAAGTCTATTTTGTCTGATATGAGTATTGCTACCCTGGCTCTTTTTTCCCTGTCAATTGCTTGGAAAATTTGTTTGCAGCCCTTCCCTTTCAGTCTGTGTAGGTCTTTTGTCTTCAGGTGGGTCTCTTGTAGGCAGCATATGTTTGTGACAAAATTTCTTGCACATTCTGCTATTCTGTGTCTTTTGATTGGAGCATTTAATTCATTGACATTTAAGGTTATTAGTGATAGGTACTTATTCATTGCCATTTTTGTACCTGTGTTCCTCTCTGTCTCTGTCTTTCCCTTCCTTTCCTTAAAGCAGTCCTATTAGCATCTCTTGCAGAGCTGGTTTGGTATTCTTTTAGATTTCTTTTGTCTTGGAAGCTCTTTATTTGGCCTTCTATCTTTTTTTTAAAATATATTTTATTGATTATACCATTACAGCTGTTCTATTCCCCCCCCTTCAATTCCCCCCACCCACACCCTCCCTCCCCCACCATTCTCCCCACCTTAGTTTATAACCACGTGTCTCAAGTTCTTTGGATTCTATATTTCCCCCACTATTCTCGCCCTCCCCCCCATCTATTTTCTACCTACCATCTATGCTATTTTCTGTGCCTTCTCCCCCCTTCTCCCCCTCCCACCCCCCTGTTTCTAACCCTCCATGTGTTCTTCATTTCTATGGTTCCACTCCTGATCTAGCTTTCTATCGTGATTGAAAGCCTTGCTACATAAAGTAGCCTTATTTGCAGGCCTCTGGTTGTCAGTACTTGAAATATTTCTTGCCATTCTCTTCTTCTTGGAGCATTTCCATTGAGAAGTCAGCTGCTAACCTTATCAAGGCTCCCTTGTATGTTACTTCCTGTTTCTCCCTTGCTGCCTTTAAGATTCTCTCTTTATCTTGGACTTTTGCCATTTTATTGATGATGTGTCTTGAAGTGAGCCTCTTTAGGTTCCTCTTGATTGGGACTCTCTGTGTTTCCTGGATTTTTGTGACATTTCTCTCATCAAATTACAGAATTTTTCCCTTTGTCTTGCATTACTTTTTTCAAACAGGTTTTTTATCCCTTGCTCTTTTTCTTCTCCTTCTGGTATCCCTATTATATGGATATTATTACTTTTCATATTGTCTTGCATTTCTCTTAATCCCTCTTCATTCTTTCTGAGCCTCTTTTCCTTTTATTGCTCTTTCTGGGTATTTTTTTTCCTACTTTGTCCTCCAACTTGCTGATTTGATCTTCTGCTTCATCAATCCTGCTTTTGATTCTTTACATTGTGTTCTTCAGTTCAGAAATTGTATTCTTCATATCCTCTTGTCCCTTGCTGATAGTTTCTATTTTCTTTCTATGTTTATATAGTTTTCAGTGAGTTCATTGTAGTTTCCCTGTAGTTTCTCATAATTCTCTGTGAGTTCATTGTGCTTCCTGCTAACCATTATTTTGAACTCAATATCTGATAGTTGAGTTTCCTCTATTTTATTTAGCATTCTTTCTGAGGCTTCTTCCTTTTCTTTTATTTGAGCATTGGTTCTTTGTCATCCCATTGTTTGTGAGACTCTTCTTGTTAGCCTCACCTTTTTAGATTGATTTGTTCTGGCTCCCCTGGGTTTATGGTGTGAACTTCTGTGGTAGAATACCTGTGAGATTCAGTGGTGCAGTCTCCTTGATCTCCAGAGCTTTCTGGTCTTTGTCTGTCATTTAAGTTGGCTCTGTGTTTGTTTGGGTTTTCATTGTTGCTGGATCATTCTTTTGTGGGTCCTTCCCAGCAGCTGTTTAACTGAGGGTCACTCTGTCCACCACCCCTTGTATTTTGTTTTGCTGGTGTGGGCAGGTTGTGTTGAAGCTGGTTCTTCTGTGTGTAGAAGGGTTTGAGGATTATCTCTTGCTGTTTTTTAGTTGTTTATTTTGGGCAATTTCTCCTCTATTTAGTTGTATTTCCAGACCAGTCCCAGATTGAGGTTAGTATGCCTTCCACTCCCTCCTTCACATTCTTGTGTTGTTATCTGTTGGTGGTTCCTTTGTTGTTGGGTTTCTCCTTCCAGTGAGTATGCTAGTGTTCACAGCTACTACCTACTCTTTTTTTGTGATCAGTTGGAGGGGGAAAGCAAAATGGTTTAACACAGCAAGAGAGTATTCTATGATATTTACCATAGCAGCCAGTAGAGAACAGATAGGAGATCCTTTGGCTTTGTATAGTGTTAATTGTTATATTCCACCCAACTATCCACTTTTTAGAAAGTGTGGAAAGAAGATAAGACTCTTTTGGGGGAGGGAAGGATTGTGAGTTTGATCTAGAAAGCAGTGAGTTTGTGGGAGGTCAGATTCTGAGGTAAGGTGGGAGTAAAGGATAGTAAGTAAATAGAGTGTGTGAGAAAATAGAGTTAACCTCCACAGTAATAGAGTTCAGAAAATCATGTAGTGGGCTAAGATCTGGAAGGTGTGTTGTGTAGTATTTACAATTGTATTGAACAGCAATTATTTACAATAGTATTAAAGCATCAATCATATGACAGAATCTATGTGATCTGGATAACAAGAATAGGGAGTATAGGACCTTGGGTAGTGTGCTAGTGAAACACAAGTGAAGTGCAGTACAGGAAATTAGCAATACACTATGAAAGAGAGAACAGGGGAAACCTGTCAAATGATACCATATAACCAGCCAAGTGAAGAAGACTAAACAGAAAATAGACAAATACAAAAATATTATTAATATAAAAGATGTAAGATTAATGAAAAATTATAATACAAATATTCAGTAACTTGCAGGTTCTCTGCAATAGCAAAGTGCAATTTGTCTCACTGTCTCAGCTATTGGGATGTCAATGCTGGTCTTTTCACAGTTCAAAGTTTTTGTCTCACTTGTGGGTATTTAAAAAAAAGAAAAAAAAAGAAGCAGAAATAGGAAGGAAGAAGAGATAAAATTGGAAAGAAAGGAAAGAGGAATAAAACAGGAAAGAAGGAAAGAGAGGAAAAAGGAATTGAGAGCTAAAAAATAATAAAATTTAAAAAATAAAAAATTACTTAAAAAGAAAAAAGCCTCTTGCTGGTTTCAAAGGGCCACACTGGTTTTTCTGGTCTTGCTGGCTGCATCAGGCTGAGGAGCTTTTCTCACTTCCTGATAGCACTCAGTCATCCTGGTGTGCACTCTCCCCAGGGCTGGCCTGGAGCCTCTCCCTCAGGCCTTGGGTCTGGGATCCAGGCCTTCTGCAGAGTGCACTCCCTCTGGATTGTGGGCGTGTGCTCATCCAGGATGCCTCTGGTCCCAGAGGTTAAGGCACACCCTTTTCCCAGGGCTATGGGGGTGCACAGGGCTTTCTTGAATGCTGCCTGGATGGATGGGGAGGAGGTCAGAGCAATTGCTGCAAGAGAATTCTCCAAACGGCATCTCTTTTTTCACTTTTTCTTTCTGAGAAATTCCTCCTACTCAAGCCTGCTGCTCCATACAGAGAGGCCTGGCCTCTCGCACAGCCCAATTTACCAGCCAGACCAGAGTTACTGGGATCAGGGCCCCTCTCGGCCCAACTCTCAACTCTCCCCAGGTGGTGTCCACAGGCTCAGTGGGTGATCACATCTCCTGTATGTTTGCCACTTAGTCCTTGTTCTTCTCTCTGCAACTTCAAGCAACCAGGTCTCTCCTGCTGCTGCTCAAACCGTGTTAGGCTGGGAGGGAGTAGTTTTCCCAGCTCTCTCCTAAGAGTCCTGTGGCACACCCTGCAGGCACTGGGTCTGGCAGACCCTGCAGGCACCAGCTGCCCTGGTCCCTGAGCTGGTCCCTGGGACCTTGTTGTCCTGAAGCACTCTCCTTACCATCTGGGTTTTCGGTGTCCACTACAATTTTTGGTCTCCTATCTTCATATGTGCTGGGGTACTGTTGGCTGTTTGCTTTGTTTCTCTGTAAATCTGCTAGATGTTTCTCCTGTGTGTAAGGAGGAGTTGAATCCACTCTCTCTTACCTTGCCACCATCTTCCTCTCTCTCCTAATTCTTCTTTAAATGTTCTTTAAAAATTCACCAGTGAAGCCACGCAGTCCTGAGCTCTTCTTTGTAGGAAGTCTTTTGATTAGTAACTAAATCCGTTTACTTGTTATGTGCCTAGTTAGATGTTCAGATCCTTCTTGAGTCAGTTTGAGTAAATTTGTGTCTTTCTAGGAACTTTCTATCTATTTCGTCTAGATTTTCTAATTTGTCAGCATACAACTATCCATGGTATTTTCTT
The DNA here is from genome assembly GCF_014824575.4 of Sturnira hondurensis. Classification (NCBI taxonomy): domain Eukaryota; kingdom Metazoa; phylum Chordata; class Mammalia; order Chiroptera; family Phyllostomidae; genus Sturnira; species Sturnira hondurensis. Next base: position 1,274,138 of record NW_028081756.1, on the reverse strand, counting down.
ATCATTATTTTTTATTTCTGTAAGATTGGTAGTCATGTTTCCTCTTTGATTATTGATTTTGGTAATTTAAGTTTTCTCTCTTTTTATCTTGGTCAATCCAGCTAAAGATTTTCCAATTTTGTTGATTCTTTTTCAAATAACCAACTTTTGCTTTTGTTCATTTTCTCTATTGTTTATTTTTATTTAATTCATGTTCACTGTAGTTTTTATTGTTTACTTCCTTGTTGCTTGATTCTGGTTACTTTGTTCTTTTATGTCCTCTTCCTTTCTTCTTCCCTCCCTCCCTCCCTTCCTTTCTCATGCCTATTGATTTTAGAGAAAGGGAAAGGGAGGGAGAAGGAGAGGGAAAGAAACATTGGTGCAAGAGATGAGCATCAAACCAGTGTCCTGTCCAGGGATCAAACCTGCAACCTTGGTATGTGCCCTGACAAGGAATTAAACCCACAATCTCCAGTTTATGGTACAATGCTCCATCCAATTGATCCACAGCAGTCAGGGTTATGCCTAGTTTCTCAAACTGGAAGGTTAGGTTATTGACTTCAGATCTTAATTCTTTTTTAATGTAAGCATTTATAGGTATAATTTTCCCGCTAAGGACTACTTTAGTTGCAACCTATAAGTTTTGTATGTCATGCTTTTGTTTTTATGACCTCAAAGCATTTTCTGATTTTCTCTGTGATTTCTTCTTGAGCCATTGGTTATTTAATTATATATATTTATAATTTCCACATTTATTGATCTTCCAAATTTTCACCTCTTATTGATTTCTAATTTCATTCCATTGTATGTGTATATAATTTGTATATTTTCAAACTTTTTAAATTTTTTGATTTTTTTTGGTTCCTAGGTTTTATTCAAGAACTTGGTATAAAATGTGTCAGGTAAATGAGTTACAATCTTCATCTTCCTCCTCTTCTTCATCCTGATTTATCTGGAAGTAATGCTATTTGTAACTCTCTTTGCAGTAAGCAACTACACACTACAGTCATGTAGATTATTCTTTATTTATCTTTAGAGGGGAAGGGAAGGAGAGAGGAAGAGCAATACTGATGTATGGTTGCCTTTTTTGCATCCCCCGGGGGGAACAGATCTGCAACCAAGGCATGTGCCCTGACTGGGAATCGAACCGTGATCCTCTGGTTTGAAGGTCTGTGCTCAATCCACTGAGCTATACCAGCCAGGGGTCTAGATTATTCTTCTTCAAATATTTTTGTGAGACATTTCAAATATCACTTGAAAAAGGCACCTCAAAAGCTGTAGTGATCTTACCCTTACTTCTTTCAATGGTTACAACCTCTCCACCAAGGTTCCTAACTTTTCCATTCACTTTAATTCTCTCCTGAAAGAACTGCTAAAAATTGGCAGCATCTATGATTCCATCTTCTATAGGGTGGGTGCAGTCAGGGGTGAACTTCAAAACCTGCTTCTTTTTTTTTTTTGCCCCTCTTCACCATAAGCTTTTTCATGGGAGCCATGATGGCCACAGAGACATAAAACTTCTTTTATGATCTAGCATACGTTTTATCCCAGAGAATGTTTTATGTGCCCCTGAGAAGAATGTGAATTCTGTTGTCAAACAGCATGTTTTATAGAGTCTCTTGGGATTAATTGACTTATGGTGTTGGTAAAGTCCTTATTGATCTTTTGTATATTTGTTCTATATATTATTGAAAACATTGAATTGAGGTCTCTGTTATCATTGAATCATTTATTTTTTGCTTCAATTCCTTCTCCTTCCCATTTTTGCTTCATGTATATAGAGGTTTTGTTTTTAGGTTCATATGTATTTATAGCTGTATATTCTTTTTTTAAAGATTTTATTTATTTATATATCTTTAGAGGGGAAGGAGAGAGGGAGAGAAACATCAATGTATGGTTGCCTTTTGTGCGTCCCCTGATGGTAGTTAGCCTGCAAGGAACCGGCCTGCAACTCAGGCATTTGCCCTGGCTGGGAATCGAACCGCAATTGTCTGGTTTGCAGGCCCGCGCTCAATCCACTGAGCTACGCCAGCAGGGCTTATAGCTGTATATTCTTGACGGGTTGATCCTGTTATCTTTGTAAGGTCAACTAATAATTCTCTGAAAGTGGGTTCTTGAAAGACCTACAACTATGCTTTGACCCTTAGATTGTCTGCTAAGCTTCTTGTTTTATCATTGCTTTTATGGAGAGGAAGATTTTTTTGGAGGTTCCAACTCTGGCATTCCCATGACCTCATTCACTCTTTTTTTTCCTTCATTTTTTAAAAATCATTTATTTGTTGAAGAATCTGGTTTGCTTGATTTGCAGTTTTCCAAGTTCAGATTTTGCAATGGCATACTCTCTGTGCATTTTAATATGTTCTTTATCTTCTAAAGGTCACAAAATGGAAGCTGAATCCAGAGACCTGCTCTGAATCAGGTTCAGCCCCTTTGGTAGGATTTGAGATGGTGTTGCATCATTCTGCAGAAGGCACAATGTTTGAGTTTCTAGGGCAAATGTATAATGCAGTCAAACTTATTTTCATGCAGAGTGGCAAGTACACTTATATTTTAAATTTTTTTAAAAGGCAGAATTTTCATTAATCAAAGCCTAGTTTCTTTCTTTAAAATATTTTATGTATTTATTTTTAGGGAGAGGAAAAGGGAAGGAAAAAGAGTGGGAGAGAAACATCAATGTGTGGTTGCCACTCATGTGTCCCCTACTGGCGACCTGACCTGCAACCCAGGCATGTGCCCTGACTGGGAATCGAACCGGTGACTCTTTGCTTCACAGGCCCATGCTCAATCCACTGAGCTACACCAGCTAGAGTAAAGCCTAGTTTCTTTCAACTGGTTATTAAATAAGAAAATTCAATATGTTGGTTTGTTAAATCTAGATTTTTAAGATCCAAAGCCACTTACAACTATAATAACTACTAATATTTCAGCATAGTATATTAATTACCTATGAATACTGGGTTAGAGTTGCCCAGAAATAGTCAAAAACAGTTATTACTTATGCAGTGCTCATTTGTGTTAAGCACTATCTAACCTCTTTTGTATATTGTATATATTTTATTTCCCTCTACTTGGCCTGCAGTAAATAGAAAGTATGAATGTATACAGTATATACATTTCCCACCTTCTATTCACATGCATTGTAGTGTTGACTATATGTTCAATGTCACGAAGTCCCCAGTTTCTGTCTCTTCATTTTAAAAGTCTGTGCAAAAACCTATGATGGGAAAAATACTATTTTTCTGCTTACTTGTAGCTATTCGAGAGGTGATGTTAGAGTATCACCACAAGATATATCTGCGGAAGAAGCAGGTATGGCAACCTTAACTATTTCACACATATATGTGTATTCATGTGTACACACAGTGTCATATGTCCACATAGGTGCTATCCATGCTTACCTGTGATGCACCCCGGCTCATGGGGTCTGTGGTGTTATTCATGAGATGAGATAAATTCACGCAGACCACTAAGTCCTGTGGAGGAAAAGGAATGGCTTGGCCACTCTCTCGAGAGGAGAGCACAACAGCCCTTGCCTTGACAAGCTTTTATTGCTTTTCTGGGCACATTACATTGAGGACAGTCCTCACTTATTATACACAGGTTCGCTTTAGGTGGTTACCGTTTACAGAAAAAAAAGGAGAGGCTGCCACTGATCACACCACAGAAGGATATTTGCAAATGCAAAGGGAAAAGTGGTTGAACTGGTTACACTCATCCTTGGAAGGTTTAGAATAGATTTTAGGAAGTTACTTTAAAGATAAGCAGTAAATGTTTGCTCCCTCAATTCAGGGTGAGGGAATTTTAGCAAACGGCAAGTCTCAAAGCAGCCTAGGTACAATGCAGGCCTGATTTCCCACAAGAGAACCTATCCATGGGCATGGGTAGTGTGCATCAGACCTCACTTTCCACTGGCCTTTCTGAGTGGGCGCTGGGCCCATACCATGCAGAACGGTCTCCTATACACCTAGTCTAGTATAATTCTGTAGTCTAAGAGTCCTTGAATAGAGAAACTGACTTGAGTTTTCTTTTTACATTCACACTCAAATTTATTAGTTCATGCTAATTTATGTTTCAAGGTGGTTGGTTGGCCAATTTACATTCTCATCTGCAGCTTATGAGAGTCTTACTTTGTTCCAGATATTTGCTAACAAATGGTGGTATTGGATTCCTTTTTAAAAAAATGATTTATTGTGTTTTTTTTCTAAAGATTTTATTTATTTACAGAGGGAAGGGAAGGGAAGGGAAGGAAAGGGAAAGAGAAAGAGAGGGAGAGAAGCATCAATGTGTGATTGCCTCTTGTGCACCCAGTACTGGGGACCTGACCTGCAACCAAGATATGTGCCCTGACTGGGAATCGAACCAGAAGTCCTTTGGTTCACAGGCTGGCACTCAGTCCACAGAGCCATACCTGCCAGGTGGTTTGGACTTCTTATTCTTCCCCTTTTAATTGATGTGAAATTATATCTCATTATATATTTTTAAACTAAACTTTTAATATTGAAATACTTGTAGGTTCACATGCAGTTATAAGAAATAATACCAAAAGTCTCCATGTACTCCTTACCAAACTTCCCTCAATAATGACATCTAGGAAAGCTATAGTAAAATATCACAACCAAGGTAATGGTGTGGATGCAGTCTCAGATCTACTTGATTTCCCCTTACCTGTACTTATGAGTGTGAGCACACACAGGGATGTTTAGTTTCAGGTAATTTTATTACATGCGTAGGTTTGTGCATACATCACTACAGTTGAGATACAGAACAGTCCCATCACTACAAGGATCCCATCTGTTTGCCTTTTATAACTTGTCTTCATTTCATCCTTAACCCCTGATAACCACTCATTTATTCTCTATTTTTATAATTTTGTCCTTTCAGGAATGGTATATGAATGAAATCATACAGTACATAGCTGTTAGGACTGACTTTTTTTCCTGAGCATATTTCTCTGGAGTCATCCAAGTTGAATGTGACTATAGTTCATTCTTCTTATTTTTTATTTTGAGCATATTATATAATTATGCGATTATAGTTGTCCCAGTTTTATTCTCCTCCTTATCCCCCTCAGTCCTGCACCCCCCTCACTACTCCCATCCCTCCAGCATTCCCCCACCCCTTAGTTCATGTCTATGGGTCATACATGTAAGTTCTTTGGTTTCTCCATTTTCTATACTATTCTTAACCTTCCTCCTGTCTATTTTGTACACACCAATTATGCTTCTTATTCCCTGTACCTTTTCCCTCATTCTCCCCACTCCCCTTCCCTGTTAATAACACTCCATGTGATCCCCATTTCCATTATTCAGTTTCTGTTCTAGGTGTTTGCTTAATTTGTTTTTGTTTTTGTTTTTTATGTTCAGTTGTTGATAGTTGTGAATTTGTTGTTATTTTCCTGTTCGTATTTTTGATAATCTTCTTTTTCTTAGATAAGTCCCTTTAACATTTCACATAATAGCGGTTTGGCAATGATGAATATCTTTAACTTGACCTTATCTGAGAAGCACTTTATCTGCCCTCCCAATCTAAATGATAGCTTCACTGGATAGAGTTATCTTGAATGTAGGTCCTTGCCTTCTAGGACTTCGAATACTTCTTTCCAGCCCCCTTCTGGCCTGTAATTTTTTTTGAGAAATAAGCTAATAGTCTTATGGGCACTCCTTTGTAGGTGAATGTTTCCTTTTGTCTTGCTGCTTTTAAGATTCTCTTCTTATCTTTAACCTTGAGTAATGTAATTATGATATGTCTTGGTTTGTTCTTCTTTGGGTCCAACTTCTTTGGAACTCCTTGAGCTTCCTGGACTTACATATCTATTTCTTTCATTAGATTGGGGAAGTTTTCCTTCATCATTTTTTCAAATAAGTTTTCAGTTTCTCAAATCAACAAACAACAAGTGCTGGCAAGGTTGTGGAGAAAAGAGAACCCTAGTACGTTGTTGATAGGTGTTGGGGACCACTCTAGATGGTTTTGGAGACTGTAGCCCCATGGGAGCAAGCCTTGAAAGAGGCCAGTAAGTCTCACTGGAAAGCCAGGAGCATGGGTGGCAGGCATGACCCAACACTAACATGGAGGGTTCCCTTGGGAAAATCAGGCCTGATAAAAACATCATATCCTTTAAAACTTGCTCTGCTTTGTGATAGCCCTATTGATACCAGACAATTAAGTTCAAAGCATAAGGAGTGAACTCCTTGAGTCATGAAATAAGCCTTTACAACCATCTGGCTTCAGCATTTCTCACAGACCCTGAGGCAGATCTCTGTATTCCATCAATTGTTATCTATAGATAATACCTGTTGACATTGATTGCTGAGCTATGCATGCATACTGTATATTCCTGTACATTTCAATCCTAATAAAAGCCGTTTCGAAGAAGGGCTTGGAGAATTCCCCACTAGAGGGCATCACCACCCCCTTTCCCACTCGAACAACAAGATTGTGTCTGGGAAGAATTATTTTCATCTACAGCAGCTGGGAGAGCTCCATGGGATGAAACATCCCACAGTAGAAATGCAGACTGGTGCAGCCACTGTGGAAAACAGTATAGAATGCTCTCAGAAAACTAAAAATAGATCTGCCTTTTGACCCAGTAATTCCACTGCTGCGATTATACCCTAAGAATCCTGAACCACCAGTTCAAAAGAACCTATGCACCCCAACATTCATAGGAGCACAATTTGCAATAGCCAAGTGCTAGAAGCAACCTAAGTGCCTATCAGTAAATGAGTGGATCAAAAAACTATGGCACATTTACACAATGGAATACTACACAGCACAAAGAAAGAACCTCCTACCCTTTGCAACAGCATGGGCGGAAGTGGACAGCATTATGCTAAGTGAAATAAGCCAGGCAGTGAAAGACAAATACCGTATGATCTCACCTTTAACTGGAACCTAATCAACAAAACAAACAAACAAGCAAAATATAACCAGAGACAGTGAAATAAAGAACAAACTGACAAAAACCAGAGGGGAGAGGGGAGAGGATATTGGGGGAAATGTGGAAGGGTTGTCAAGGAATATGTATAAAGGACACAGAGAGCAAAGCCAAAGGGGGTAGGTTCAAGGGTGGGAGGCCATGGTAGGGTAAAAAATGGAGACAACTGTTCTTGAACATAAATTGAAAAAAAAAAGAAAAGAATGAACTGACAGTAACCAGAGAGGAGGGGGGATAACAGGGGGAAAGAGGGGGGAAGGGTCATCAAGAAACACATAAACAAAATGGCCATATTACCCAAAGCAATTTATAGAATTAGTGCAATCTCTACTAAAGTATCCATGACATATTTCACAGACATGTCAGGAACATGGGTGGCAGGCATAGAACCAACATTTCAGAAATTTATATGGAACCATAAACAACCCTGAATAGCTGCTGCAATTTTCAGAAAGAAGAGCAGAGTAGGAGGGATGACAATACCTGATATCAAACTGTATTATAAAGCCACTGTAATCAAAACAGCCTGGTACTGACATAAAAACAGGTACATAGACCAATGAAACAGAACAAAGAACCCAGAAATAAACCCAAGTCTCTATGGTCAATTAATATTTGACAAAGGGGGAAGAAGCATAAAATGGAATCAAAATAGCCCCTTCAACAAATGGTGTTGGGAGATCTGGACAGCTACATGCAAAAAAATAAGACTTGAGCACCAACTTACACCATACACAAAAACAAATTCAAGGTGGATAAAAGAGTTAAATATAAGTCACAACACCATAAAAGTCCTAGAGAAAGACACTGACAGAAAAATCTCAGACATTCCAAGAAGCAGCATGTCCTTTAGAGGATGGATATGTCCTCTAAAGCTAGAACATAAAGGAAATAATAAACAAATGGGACTTCATCAAATTAAAAAGCTTCCTCATGGCTAAAGAAAACAGCATTAAAATGAAAAGAGAACCAACCATATGGGAAAACATAGTTTCCAATGACACCTCAGACAAAGGCTTGATCTCCAAAATATATAAAGAACTTACAGCTCCAGTCCAGGAAGGCAAAAAATCCAATTAAAAACTGAGAAAAAGACTTGAACAGACACTTCTTCAGGGAGGACATACAGAGGACCCAGAGATACATGAAAAGATGCTCAGCATCATTAGACATCAGAGAGATGCAAATTGAAGCAACAATAAGATACCAACCCTCATGGGTTAGAATGACCAATATAAAAAAATCAAAAAACAAGTGTTGGTGAGGATGCGGAGAAAAGGGAACCCTAGTGCACTGTTGGTGGGAATGCATACTGGTGCAGCCACTGTGAAAAACAGCACGGAATTTCCTCAGAAAACTAAAGATGGAACTTCCTTTCAACCCAGCAATTTTGCTGCTGGGATTATACCTTAAGATCCCTGACACACCAATGAAAAAGAACCTATGCACCACAATGTTCATAGCAGCACAACTTACAATAGCCAAGTGCTGGAAGCAACTTAGGTGCCCATCAACAAATGAGTGGACAAAACAACTATGGTACATTTACACAATGGAATTCTATGCAGCAGGAAGAAAGAAGGAGCTCATACCCTTTGTGACAGCATGGATGGAACTGGAGAGGATTATGGTAAGTGAAATAAGCCAGGTGGTGAGGGAAAAATACCATATGATCTCACCTTTAACTGGAACATAATCAACAAAAGAAGAAAAGCAAACAAAATATAACCAGAGTCATTGAAATTAGGAATAATCTAACAACAGGCAGAGGGGAGGGGAGAGGAAACAGTCGGGAGAAGGGTTTTCAGGACCTATTATAAAGGACACATGGACAAAACCAAGGGGGAGGGTGGAAAGAAGGGATGGAGGTGGGTTTGGAGCAGGTGGGGAGAAAATGCAGACAACTGTAACTGAATGACAATAAAATAATTTAAATTAAAAATAGAAACACATATGCCTTTATAGGTATACATGTCTCAAGTTGTTTCTTGGGATGACTGTACTTGAACAATAATAAAAAAGTAAAATAAAATATGTAATTCTTTTTAAATAACAGGAAATAAAATGATATCTTTAAGCCACAGAAGTGACCAAAAAAAAAGAAGTTTGCAATTTCTTGCTCTTCCTCGTCTTCATCTGGCACCACTATGATTCAGATGTTGGAACATTTAAAGTTGTCCTAGAAGTTTCTAAGCCTCTTCTCATTTTTCTAAATTCTTGTTTCTTTGTTGTTCTAGTTGAATTTTTAATTCTCCCTTCTGTTCTGAATTGTTGATTTGAATCTTGGTTTCCTTCCCTTCACTGTTGGTTCCTTGTATATTTTCCTTTATTTCACTTTGCATAGCCTTCACTTTTCCCTTTATTTTGCATCTGCACTCAATCATTTTTGTGAGCATCTTGATTAACAATGCTTTGAAATCTACATCTGCTAGGTTGCCTATCTCCTCATTGCTTAGCCCCTTTTCTGAGTTTTGATCTGTTCTTTCACTTGGGCCATATTTTTTTTGTCTAGGTGTACTTGTTATGTTGTAAGGGGTATATGCCAGGGTGGGACAACCCACCTTGCTATGTCGTGGCTTTGTATGTAGGAAAGGCATCAGAGAGGGAGCAATGCCACTTGCTCAGCTCTTACCTCACTTCAGTTACTTCCCCTGCTAGCCACAAACAAATTAGGCCCTGGTGCTGATTCCCAGGTAGGTGGGTTTGTGTACATTCCAGGACACCATGATTCCCTCTAACAGACTCTCCTGTGAGACTGGGAGTTTCTCTCACCACTGCAACCTCCACAGGTTTTTATAGACAGAGGTTTTTATAGACAGGGGTTCTATAATATAAAAAAAAACCTTACAAAAGTATTGCCTGTTGCTTTTATTTTTAAACACTCTATGACTAGAAAAGAATGTATTAAAATTCTTGCTAAGTTTGTGTGGCTAATTAACACTATCATTTCAATATAGTAAGTCAATGGAGAAAGAACAGTCTTTGGAACACACCTTGTTTCTCTGGGCTGGAACCCTGTTTTGTGTAGTCTGTCTCTCTCCCTACTTGTTCCTCCTGGTTTATCTTCATGAACACGTGGGACCACCTGGCCTTCCAGCTGCCACCTTGCCACAGGTCCTCTCCACCGCAAGTGCCCATCTCCACACCCCTACCAGTCTTGATGAATGTTTCTTCTTTAATTCCTTGGTTGTTGGACGTCTATACAGTTTAATTTTATGGCAGTTCTGGTGGCTTTTTATTTTTAAATTGGTCATTATCCTTTATTGGTTGTATGAGGAAGCAAGCATATCTACTTGTGCTTTCATCTTAGCTGGAAGTCATTCTTTTTATTTTCTTTGATTTTATCTATTTATTTAATTCTATAGAGAGGGGTGAGGGATGGAGAAAGAGAGGGAGAAAAATGTTGATGTGAAAGAGAAACATTAATGGGTTACCTCTCATACATGCCATGATCAGGGACCAAAGAGAGTCATGTGCCCTGACCAGGAATCAAACTGGTGACCTTTTGCTTTGTAGAACAACACCCAACCAACCAAGCCACACCAGTCAGGGCTATAGTTCACTCTTTTTAATTGCTTAATAGTATTTTAGTATACCATGGTTTGCTTAATCATTCAACTATTGAAGATCATCTGTGTTGTTTCCAGTTTTGAGTTACTACAAATAGAGCTGCTACAGACATTCATGTAAAGATGTTTGTGTAAATATAAATTTCTATTACTTTAGAGTAAATATGCCAAGGTGTGATTGCTTGGTTGAATGCAAACTGAATGTTTACTTTTATAAGAAATTGCCAAAATACTTTAAAGGGTAACTGTACCATTGCACATTCTCATGAGCAGTGTGTGAGTGATCCAGTTTCCCTACATTCTCACCAGCATATGGTGTTGTCACAATTTTTTACTTTAGTCATTCTGATTGTATCTAGTAGCATTCTATCATAATTTTTATTTGTATTTCTCTAATTACTAATGATGTTCAACTTCCTTATCATTTGTAAATTTTCTGATGAAATATTTGTTCATGCCTTCTGCCCATTTTATAGTTAGATTGTTTGTTTTATTGGTGAATTTCAAGTGTTTTTTAAATCTATTCTATATAAGTGGACTTTGTCAGATATGTGGATATTTTCTCCAAGTCCATAGTTTGCCTTTTCATCTTCTTAACAGTGTCTTTCTCAGAGCAAAAGTTTTTAATTTTGATGAGGTCCAATTTTTCCTTTTTTTTCTACAGTTGTGCTTCTGGTGTTGCCTAAGAGCACTTTGTGTAGTCCTAGATCCTGAATATTTTCTATTATTTTAAATCCTCACCTGGGGGATTTTTTTCATTGCTTTTAGAGAGAGGTAAAGGGAGAGAGAAAAGGAGAGAGAACCATTGATATGAGAGACAAACATTAATTGGTTGCTTTCTCGTATGGGCCCAACCGGGGATCAAACCTGCAACCTGGGTATGTGCCCTGAACAGGAATCTAACCTGCAACATTTTGGTCTACAGGACAATGCTCTAACCAATTGAGCCACACTGATCAGGCATATTTTCTTCTTTTAAACAAACAAACAAACAAACACAGTTTTATGGTCTACATTATATCTATAATCGATTCACTGTATAAAATGTATTTTCACTATTTCTTGCAAAGACTGTTCTTTCTCCATTGACTTACTATATTGAAATGATAGTGTAATTAGCCACACAAACTTAGCAAGGATTTTAATACATTCTTTTCTAGTCATAGAGTGTTTAAAAATAAAAGCAACAGGCAATACTTTTGTAAGGTTTTTTTAAAAATTATAGGTTCAGATATTTCCTACTTGAGAATCATAACCTTGTCCCTTTGTTTTTTCATTAAAAAGTAGGCTTTTTCTTCTGCCAAGATGGAGGCATAGGTGGAAACACTGTGCCTTCTCCCACAACCAAGTTTGAATACAACAAAGGTTTGGAGAACAAAGACACAGCCAAAGAACAGAAAATTGAATTATACGGAAGTCCGACAACAACTAACCATTCAACCAGGATGGTAAGAGGGGTGGAACCAGCAGCGGAGCAGGGTCGGGGCAGGAGAGATCCCCAGACATATGTGCGCAAGTGGCCCGGACCCAGTCAGGGTGTGGGGCAGACTGACCACGGTCGCACATTCGTGCACAGTGAGACGGACCATGCAGGCCCCAGGGGGCTGATGGCGGTGGCACACTTGCGTGCAGTGGGACGAAACGTGCGGGCCCCGGTGACAGTGGCAGCTGCCGCACCTGTGGGGGCTGTGGTGGGAGGCAGCAGACGGGACCGTCATTGTGCCTCGTTGACCCCGCCCCCACATACAGCATCACAACCCAGTGACTGAGTTGGCCTGCTCTGGTGAACACCTAGGACTCTGGTCCTGATACGTAACAGGCACAAACAGCCCAAAGGATGGCGCAAGAAGAACTCAAAGTCCCAGAGCCAATAACTCTAAGCGACCGAGAGATTGCCAGCCTCTCAGAAGCAGAGTTCAAGACACTGTTTATCAAGATGCTCACAGAACTGGTTGATTATAGTCACAAATTAGAGGAACATATGAAGGCTAAACTAATTGAAATGAAGGGAGATGTCCAGGGAACCAATAGCGATGGAAAGGAAACTGGGACTCAAATCAATGAAATGGACCAGAAGGAAGAATGAAACATCCAACCAGAAAGGAATGAAGAAATGAGAATTCAAAAAAATGAGGAGAGGCTTAGGAACCTCCAGGACATCTTTAAACGTTCCAACATCCGGATTATAGGGGTACCAGAAGGGGGAAAGAAACAGCCACGAGTGGAAAACTTATTTGAACAAATAATAAAGGAGAACTTCCCCAGTCTGGCAAAGGAAATAGACTTCCAGGAAATCCAGGAAGCTCAGAGAGTCCCAAAGAAGTTGGACCCAAGAAGGAACACACCAAGGCACATCATAATTACATTAGCCAAGACTAAAATGAAGGAGAGAATCCTAGAAGCAGCAAGAGATGAGGGGACAGTCACCTACAAAGGAGTACCCATCAGACTGTCAGCTGATTTCTCAAAAGAGACCTTACAGGCCAGAAGGGGCTAGAAAGAAGTATTCCAAGTCATGAAATCCCAAGACCTACAGCCAAGATTGCTTTATCCAGCAAAACTTTCATTTAGAATGGAAGGGCAGATAAAGTGCTTCTCAGATAAGGTCAAATTCAAGGAGTTCATCATCACCAAGCCCTTATTATATGAAATGTTAAAGGGACTTATCTAAGAAAAAGAAGATAAAAATATGAACAGTGAAAGGACAGCAAACTCACAGTTATTAACAGCCACACCTAAAACAAAAGCAAACCAAGAGGACAGCTAGATCAGGAGTGTAACCATAGAAATGAAGATCACATGGAGGGTTAGCAACAGGGGAGTTGGAGGAGGAGAAGTGGGGAGAAGGTACAGAAAATAGAATAGACAGTAGGTAGAAAAGAGATAAGGGGGAGGGCAAGAATAGTGGGGCAAATATAGAATCTAAAGAACTTGAGACATGTGGTTATAAACTAAGGGGGGGAGAATGGTGTTGGAGGGAGTGTGTGGGTGGAGGGGAATGAAAGGGGGAAATAGAACAACTGTAATGGTATAATCAATAAAATATATTTTTAAAAAGTATCCTTTGGTGTGGTTATAGAGTTAGAAAAATGGGAAGTTTGAAAAACACATGAAAACATGTAGAAATATATAGAAAAATTTAAAAAAAATATAGGAAAATGTTAAAAATATATAGAAAGTTAGAAAAAAGCAAAATGGGATACCCAGTCCATAAGTTTCAAACAAAGTTTAAAAAACAAAATAAGAAGATAAGAGAAAAGAACAGAAAAGAAAAAAAAGAGAGGGTCTGGATTTCACCTGTTACTCCATCTTTTTTTTTTTTACCAGGTTTCCTTGGATTGCTTTCCTGTTTGTAGAAGTGGTCAACAGTCTCTTCTTCACAGATTTATTGTGATAAGTAACATCTTACTTACACTTAAAGCTTCCTGTCCATGTCCTGCAACATCGCCCGCCCTTCTGGCCTCCAGACAAAGATAGAAGAGAAAGGCTCATTTTCCTGAAAATTTTTCTGTTCTCCTAAGGCCACAGGAGGTTGATCAGAGAGGCATTGTAGGGAACTGAGCAGCTGGTGAGTGGAGAGCTTGGATTAGCATGCTAGATGGAAAGATGGGGGTGCCATAATGACCTTCCTCCCCCTCCCCCAACACAACACCACCCATGAACTCTGGCTAAACAAAGATCATTGAAGTAAAGGATTTGGAAAAGCCTGTCTGGCCTCTTCCTGCTACCCCTGTACCTTGGACTCTCCTTGCTGGAGATTAGGGGATGGCAGTTTGTTAGGGGCACAGGTATTTAAATGTCAGCTTTGGTTTAAAGGAGCATTTCTAAGAAGAGAGAGGAGAAGAGGAGGGACCAGACTTCTCACTCTCTCCTCCAGCAAAGCATTCTGTTGCTTTCCTGTGAGTCTGTGCCTTTTCAAATCACAGTCCTTGCTATTCCTTCTAGTGATTTTCCCTCTTCAAGTAGGTGTTGTTCACCATTAGAGACAGATCTGTTACTGGAATCAGATCCAAATTTGCATGTGGCAGCTGGAGAGGAAAAAACATGAATCATGTATTAGAGGCAAAAAAAGTTGCTAACTCACTTTCCCAGATGGAGAGGGGAGCAGGCAATGGACAACAGCTGGGCATAGGTAGCTCTCTGAAATAGTGCACACCCAGCTTCAATGAGGCACCACTCTCATGGTTCTTTTGTTTATTCATTTAATTATTCACTTAGCCTCTTTTTTGGAATTTACTTTTTCACTCATTCTCTGAGAATCAACTAGACAGTCTACCCAACCCTCTAATAAACATCTGTTTAGCTTCTCCTGTGTGCCTATATTCTCTATACTTTAGGAGAGCTGGACTGGGACTTGGCCAGAGTGGTAAGTGCTGATCCAGCTGTGCTTCTGGAAAGTGCAGGGGCTCTACCACAGGTGTGTCTTTGCAAGCATGAGCCCAGCCTCTGTGACTGTGGCCAGTGCCCTGAAGGCCAGGGGTGAAGCTCTGTCAGAGGAGAAAATCTGATCTTTTTTGTCCCTGATGGTTGAATGGCTTCTGGAACACTTCTGTGAGGGTAAGAAAGTTTGTTTGGGACATTTGAGTCATGGGGGTAGGGTGTGGCATGGTGAATGTGAAGCTTCCCAAACAAATACATTTCTGGGTAATGCTTCTAGATCAGCCCAAGGTATTATAATGAGGAGGTAATGGGCATCCACCGTAGAGCTGCGCTGGGAGGGCAAGCCTGTCTTGGACTCATGGTCTGCGGCAGAAATAAAGAAAGGCATTGTTTCTGCCTGGTATTGCAGTTTTCTGGGCATGGTGGCTAAGGAGAGAGTGCGTACAGCTCTATGGCCTCTTCCAGCACTTGAGCAATTTTAATATAACCAGAGCAGAGGGCCAGAGCCACCCGACACTGTCCCATGCAAGATGCTACACCAGCTTGTCTGGGCCTATTAGGAACAGAACTCACACAACTCTGTGGTCTAAACAGGGAAGGGTAATACAAAGAATCATTAAACTCCCATAGAAGAGTGATTGTAACTGTCTTACACAGGATACCCTACACGGTCCCCTAAGGGTGAGGGCAGTCCCAGTAGCAGACAAACTCTGGAGGGAATCCCCCTCCCCAGGTTGGGATCCAGATCTGTGCCTATAGCCCATAATGACAGTGAAGTTTGCTGCTGTCTCTGGCCGTGGTTGGCCTTCAGTCACTGGACAGAAGGGCACAGGCAGTAGCCAATAGACCATCTGAGTGGTGGAAGGTGCCAGTGAGCCACAGCTCTGGAGCTTTTGCAGGTGGGAGGCCTAGGGTCTGCAGCATCAATGTAGACAGAGTGACCACTCAAGACTGAACCAACAGGAAGCCAAGGGACTAGGCATCCTGGATAGATATTAGTGCAAAGCATCACCAGGTGTCCTCACCTGCATGCTGACCCCTATGAAACAGCAATGTCTCTCCAGCTACTGAGAAAGCTGTATGCAGTGCTCTCTGTACAGGCAAGATGCTTAAGGGACTGTGCATGTACTAAAAGGTGGATTTGTAGCTGAGACATTAAGTTGACAACTTGAACAAACACTGGACCCACACACTAAGATGTAAACTCAGAAGTCACATGTTTGGGCATGGTCAGGCTGCAGTGGACACCCCCACAGGTGATATCAGACATCTGCAGTCTGGGTGAAGTGTGCCAACATAGAAGAGGTGAAGGGAGGCTGTGTACCTGCATCTTCAGCCCCATACCTCCCTGATGATGCACCTTCACTCCCTTTTCCCTACCCAGGAGGTTCTGATGCCCAGAAAACCAGCTGCCAGGGTTCTTGCCCTCACTCCAGAGAACTTGAGCTTGTGCCAATTTTCAGGTGGACCCAATGTGTTTTACCTTTTGCCTTCAGACACTTGGGTCACTGAAAAATTTGGATACAGGTATTGGCCCCAGTTGTTGCCACCTTTCATAACATGTGCTCCTATGCATACACACATCATGAATGTGTTTCATTTCATATTTGTCCTGGGTCAGCTCACAGTCTGTCCCAGAGCAGGTACTGCAAAGTACCTACTGGGCACAGTCCCACAAACGGCCACTGTCTAGTGGTACTGTCTCTACACCCCATCACTTCCTTGGTTTCATGCTCCTCGAGCTATGTGGACTGCCCCTGGTCAATCTTGCTTTTGGTGTTTGGAAGTCTTTCTTTCCAAGGCCATATATCTCACATAGAGGATGCTGCTGCTTTCAAGACCCCTGAACTTCTACAGAGACAGAGAAACAACAAACAGCCTGATGCATCTTAGGTAAGTCATGTGGTGTCTGTGTATCCTGCTTGGGCCTGTCCTCTGGGAAAGGCCTGGTTGTAGGTCATCACAGTTCCTAACTCCCAGCTCCCAGCTTGGACCTGTGGAATTCTGAAGCAGAATGTGTTTAAATAATGTTATTCCCAGGCTTTCTTGCCATCAATTTATTAGCTCTTAGAAGGGATAAGTCAACATCTCTGTGCCTGAATTTCTACACCTATAAAGTGGGGTTCATATGACCTAAACCATTAGTTTATTGTGAGTGTTCAAGAAGTGTTGGAAAAGCTGTGGGTAAATGGCCTGGCATGTTGGTAGCATTAGCAGCATGTAGCAAAAACCTTAAAAAGGACCCAGCAAGTCCTTGACTAGGAATTATCCTAGAGCACAAGTAAAAATTGATTGAGCTACAACATTTATTTTACATTACTGACATTAGTGATAAAGCAGAGACATGTTAATGTCCAGTAAGAGTGGATATGAAACAAGACAGCATTAAAATGAGTCTGTACAAACTAATTTAATTACCTTAAAATAAATCAAATATACGTATATAGAATGCATTCTAATTGTACACACACATGCATACACACACATCTACAAATATATACACTGAGCTGTCTACAGCGATTATTTTTGGGCAGTTTCAGTCGTGATTTTTGGTTTGCCGTGGATACACTTCTGATTAGCAAAAAGTTCTAGTAGACACTACTTTCAATTTTAAAAGGAGGAAAATCTAAAGAGAGGATGATGGAAGGCAGGAACCAACACTGAGCAGGGCATAGTGGGTGTTTAATTGATAAATTCTATTTTTTTGTCCTTGTCCTTATCCTTCTGTCAGAAAAGTGCAGATCTGGAAATTCTGCTCTTCTCAGGTGTATTCTGGAACTGAGGCTGCTTTTCCTTTGGGTTCAGCGAACAGAGTCTTGATGGCTTCCAGGGGTAGTTTGTCTGGGCCCACGTATCTCTAAGTCAGATCACAAGAGAGAAAGCACCAGAGTCCTATTTGTAGTGGCCCTGACTCTGTCACCCCACTGACAGTTGCCTTAGCACTACATGTCCCTGAACCCTTTCCTATACTGCCAGGATCCCATGGATGAATGTCTGGATCCCATTGTTTAACACAGACTTGGTGACTCTCATGTTTCCTCTATTTTGTTCCCTTGGGTGGTGCTTCACCCACACCATGTTACCTCCTACACTCTGAACACAGCTAAGAGACCATATCCTGAGTCATGTATCTGACTCTTTGATGCCTACTAAAAGGGCCTGCTGATGAAAGGGGAGCTAGGTTCTATGGTGTGAACCTTAATCATTAGAAAATAAAAGGTGGGAAAAAACTGAGAAGGTAAATTCTCCCTTCTTTCTTTCCTCCTGGACTGTTTTGAGTTGGGCACATCTTGCAACCTTCCAGAGAAGTCCTGAGTGTTAGATGGTTGGCATGATTACCCTGCATATCACATTTGCCTTTGTCTTCCTTTCCCTTTTCTTCTTACTTTCATTGCCCTGGGCTTACAGCTCCTTAATGAAATGTCAGAATTTAATTCTTGTCTCAGGCTCTGCTTTCCACAGGACCTGAGCTAAGACAGATCTTGAGTGCTCTTGGGACCCTTTCCTGTCCATACCAGCACTCACTGGTAGCTTGGCTCTCCTGACTGTAGCTTGGCTCCCACCGAGTGACTTATGAAGGTCTAGTCACTCCTTGCTCAGAGTATCTCTCATCTGAGCTGAGCTGGAGAAACCCATCCTCCTCCCTCCTGCATATGCTCCTTCATGCAGAGAAGTGAGGGCTCCAAGAGTTTCATTGCTAAAAGAAAAGGCCAAGCTAAGACCCAGGGAGGTATACTGACAAAAGTCCAGGTCAGGAAGATAAGGTGTGTTTGAACTGGGAGAGGGTCAGAGTCAAGAGGGACAGAATCCTGAATGAATCAAACAATGATTTTTTGTTGGTGGTTTAACTCTCTGGGCTTATGAAACATGGCACATGAGAATATGGCTTGAGGGGAAGAGGCCACCAGCTTCACAATCCCTATTCTCTCTCTCACATTTCTACCACTCAGCTTTATTAATTGCTGTTCTCTCTAATGTATCACAGGCTCCTCTCATCATCCATCTTGGCTTGGATCCTGTGTGGGGTAGAGTGGGCATTTAGGAAAATGGCCTCAGGTGGTGCTGTGCCCAGACTCCTCTCCCAGTCCTGGGCCCTGTTCCAAGGTTAGGAGGATGTACCCTGACTCATTTTCTCAGGCCAGCATTCAGCTCTAACCAGCATACTGAATTATTTCCCTCCCTGCTTGAAGAGTTAGTTCCAGGTACAGGTAGAAGGTGTAAGTGGATCTCTCACTATAAGTCACATATATCTCTATCCCCCAATCCCATGCTCATGGCAGACATCACCAATTGATTATGGTGATCTTCCACATAGATACAGTAGTTGCCTTCAAAATCCTTCTCACCACCCTTCTTCAGGTAGAGTCTACCAAAGGGCTGGATTTAGGATTGGGGATGAAGTCTGTTGTCATTGTGGAACTAGGCCTTGTCTAGGAACTTTACAATAGAACCCATGAAATCTAGGTAAGTTATCAGGTATGGATGCTCAGATGCTGCTCGGGCATCTGCTGTCATGATTATTTTCCTGGTAATGAGTGTACATCTTGTGAACTTCCTGGCTGCCTACTAAAAGGCCTACTAAAATCTAGTCACATTCATCAGAGGGATTGTTGGCTGGTTTAAGAGTGCAATTTTGAATAAAGTACAGAGTTAATTGGCACATGTGACATTGGACACATGCCCTTGACCTAGAGATGTAAAAACTGAAACCAAACCCATTTGTATTAAACTCAGTGGACTGCTCAAGTAACCATGTATTTATTCTTTTACGTAACATGTTTTGTTAATTCAATGTCTCCCTTCCAAAGTCACAAAAGTCATGTCCTTAAAAGTGAGATCTTAAGGAGAATATGCATTGTCAGTTAGAATAGAAGCCCAATAATAATAATAACAACAACAATAAAATATTTATTGAGGACTCCAAAAGTGACATAGCTGAGTGGCTCAGGGCAGAAATTCTTGTGACTGGTTCATGTTCAGGCTTTAGGTTTTATCTTGGCTTTGCTTTAGTTTCCTTCTATGTAAATGGGGACAATTAAAATACCCCAAGGGATTGTGTTGTGAACTACATAAGTTAATATAAGAAAAATATTTAGAGCAAGGCTTAGTATAAGTGTTTTCTGCCCAGTAATAACCATAATAGTTATTATTACCATCTCCATGTACTCTTTTTTCAATCCTCCGGAATATTCAGACATAATATTCATTTTAAAGATGAAGAAACTGAGGCTCAGAGGAGTCAGATAACACTCTTCCATTACACCATATTGCTTTCTGACAACAAGTGATTCTTTGAAATCATAATGTGTCATGTACAGATTGCTTTGGCTACAAGAAACATAAAGCCTAAAATACAGTGGCTGAAACCATAGATATAGTTGTTATTATTTACTTAACAAGAAGTCTGGGGATTGGTTAGCAGCTCAAGGAATGCCATTAAGAATCCAGGCTGTGTGTTTCTATTCTATTCTCTTTAGCTGCTGTTTTTTTGTTGTTTTTATACTTTTTGACCATGGTTACAAGATGGCAGTTCAGATCCCATGTTTGACATCAGTCTTCAAAGCAGGAATAAGGAGGAAAGAGTGGGACCAGTCACATGTGTTCTCATTGTCAGTAAAACAAAAGTTTCTCAGAAGCTCCCTAACAGACTTCCCTTTGTCTTTTGCCAAAATTGGGTATCATGGTCACTGTGGCTTTTAGCTACTCTGGACAGGGCAGATCTAGAGCATTCCTGTCAATACAGTTCTGTTGAGCAGGGTTCTATAGAGCAGGAGGCAGCAAAATTTTAAGAGAGTTGCAGATGGTCTTTGGGTTAGCCAGCCAGTAATGCCTGCCACATGTGTAAACATAATTGTGTTTTTGACCATAAATAACAGAAGTGACTAAAATTTAATCATGTGCTTTTTCTCTTGGAGAGATGCACATCTATTCTTTAGGAATGACCCCCTACTGGTCAGCAGGGTTTCATGTTCCACCAAATCAGGTCTGTAGCAAGATACTCAAGTCTTTAGATTTACTTAGCATTATTTTTCTGAGGCAGGGACTATGTCTACTGAGCTGTGTGCCACTGCTGCTTTCCTCCTCGGTTCTAAGAAGGCATTGCCAACCAATCATAGACCTGCTCTTGCTGATTCCAGAGACAACCTCAGAGTCCTACTCATGGCAATCTAGGCAACCACAATTTAGAGCTGGCAAGCAAGATAAGGCTTACTTACCACCTCTGCTCAGAGGAAGTAGCAAGCCAGAGGATTTGATAGCTCCTAAAGACACATATTTATAAAACAGGCTTTAAATCAGTTCTTCCTGAAGTGAGATGCTTCCCCGAGAAAGGGTTCTGTGCTGAATTGATTTAGGAAAATGCTGCCTATGATGTCTCTGTCTAAAAGACTTTTCAGAGTAGTTTATTAAAGACTCTAGTAGGATTAAAGCATAGAGAAGGATTAAAGCACAGAAAATTTTAACTTTATCATAGAATGTAACAAAAATTTTGATTACAGAATTTGTGTGTGTTTGTGTGAATATGTGAGTTTTTATCTGACAATATAAGAAACCAGCGTAACAAGAGCACAAGCTGGAGAACCCTGCCCAGCCTTTCATCCTCCCTTCCCTCCTTCCTTCCAACTTCTCTCTCATCCTTGCCTTCTCTAGTTCAACATTCCAATATTTCCTGGTGCTGTATCTGAAACAGGAACCTGCTCATGTCCCTCCTCCTGTGAAATCTTTTGTAGTTCCCCAGTACCCATGGAATTACATTCCACTTCCCAGCAGGGCACACCTGGAGCACAGAATTGGGTTCCCACCTGTGGCTTTATTTCCTCTCTGTACTCTGCTATAACCAGGGCTAGTTTCATGGCCGTATGGTCTGCATAATAGCACAGCACCCTACATTTACAAGGGCCCCATGCTTTATTTAACACTTTGTGGTCACTGTGTTGAAATTCTGAATAACTTCAAATAAGGAGCCCTGATTGTTGTTGCCCTGGGCCTTGCCCACGGCCCCTTTCCTTTCAGATATATGCTGACCTTTGCACATACTGCTCCTTCCACCTGCAGTTCACTTTCCACTTTTCTGGTTAACTCCAGCATGACAAGAAATAGTAGTGCAGCCTTTATCCACAGAATGACCAGCAGTATGGATGAGCATGAGAAAAAAGCCTGATTTTGAGTCTGGGTGGAGGCCCTCCCCATATAAATAGTGGCCACATAAATACACGAGGGAAGTGCTTTATACAATAAAATATTGATTTTTCCTTTTGTTTGGTGTATACATGTGACATAAATTTCAGCCAAAACTTACTGACTTTGTGCTGACTGCTGAAGATTCCAAAATGAAAAAGCCACTGTCCTTTTATGGTCCTGAAACTCATATTCTAGTTGAAAGACCCAAGAGACCCATCTAAATAATCTGAGAAAAATTGCAGGCTGCCTAGGTGAATGTAAATTAAAGGATGTTTGAGCCCTGGTTTGATGCGGATGCTTGGCATGGGTGGAGATCCATTTGGTCAAGCACTTATTTTTCATGAGTATCCCAAGCACATGTGTGGGCTCTCCGTGCACTGAAAGGCATTGCTGTTTAGACAGCAGAAAACCTCACACAGCTAGTGCAGTGACAATTGTTCTGCATTTGGTGGCCTCAGTAATTATCTTGTACCCATCCCTGAATTCTCCAGAAGGACCAGGCCTTGTTGAAGGGTCATGAGAACATGTGTTTTTGTTGCCTCCACTAAACACCTGCAGGAGCTGGCTGTAGGGAAGCAGCTCTCCAGCTGGCTCATGGCTCATGCAGCATCTTGCTCCCCAGCCCCTGCAGCTCCAGGAGCCCTTGCACTCTCTCCTGCTGACCATGTGTGAAGAGCAGCCTGGCAGGTGGCTACCACTGCTGTTGGTTTTGGAAGGCTGCTGGGTTCATCAGGAAGAAGGAGCTGTACCACCCAGCCTCGGCCAGTGTCCATGTCAGATGGCTGGTTGGCTTGCTTCTAGGCACTGTATCTAAGGTCATTGTGGATCTTCGTCACTTCTCATGCCAGGAGAAGCTCATGTATGGTGGTTGAAATTTAAATAAGCTAAAATATAGTTAATTAAACTGAAATAAAATAAAAAATTCAGTCCCTCAGTTTCACCTGCCACATTCAAGTGCTCAGTAGCCGCATGGAGCTGGTGCTGGTCATTCTGAATGGGACAGATCCAGAGCATTCCTGTCAACATGGTTCTGTTGGGCAGTGCTGGCAAAGATCTTGGGGCAAGCCAAGTTCCTCATGTGGCTAAGACCCTGGGGATCTTGGAAAGAGCCTTTTTATACAAAATTAATCATGTTTATAAAGCATGAGTCAGTTTGCCTATCAAAATTAAATTCTAGGCCTCTTGTACAAGAAGTCTTCCCTTACCATGCCTACACAGTCCCCCCGCCCCACCCCATGCAAGCTCCCCTCTGCCATTTTGTACCTGCAGGGTGTCTCTTTTTTGTGCTTGCCACATTGTGCCAGTTGTTGCCCTGTACCCTCCCCAATACCTAAGAAGGCACTTGGCACATACTAGGTATTTGATTTGGGCTGTGTTTTCTTGATGCAAAACCAGAGAGAGGGATATTTATGAAAATTACTTATTAGAACAGTGCTCCTGGGAATGATGGAAAGAGGACAGGAAGCAGGACAAGCCAAGCAAGAAGGTTACCTCAGGTGGAGACAGCCTCAGGGTGATTGCGCCTGCATTGGGTCTCCTCTAGGCCAGGGCAGAGCAGGGACTAGGGTGAGGCAAATGAGGTGCCCAAAGTACAAATACAAAAAGGTTAGCATCTTAGAGGAACCAGAGAAGGCTGGGTACCCTGAACTCATCCTGGAGACAGGCTGAAGAACTGAGCTATAATTAATGGAGGGGTGATGTAGGTGGAGAGGAGAGGACAGTTGTGGACAGGGGGACACTATCAAAAGTCAATAAGAAAATGGCTCTCTCATTCTGTTTTCCTTATTGGATCCCTGCTTTCTTGGCATGTGGACATGTTGCCCCTATTTATTGAGCCAGGGGGTTTGGTAGGGAAGGGTATCTATTTGTTTCAAACACATTAGAGACTGTCCTCCTTTGGTGCCTCATTGTCCCCTGATGGACACTGAATTGACCTTGAGCATTTTCATCAGGGAACCATAAGGTAGATTTTGGTCACTAATTGCGCATTCATTGGGGCTGAACTAGGTGAGCTACAATGAGGCATAAAGTACACAGTGAGGTTGGGGGAGACAAATAAGCAAGCAAATGTGATATAATGGAGGGTAATAGAGGGACTTGTGAGTATAGTGATGAGGGAAGGTGCTGAAAGGACATTTACATCTGCCTGAGGGCAGAGGTGGGGAGGATTAGAAGTAGAGGGGGTGTAGCTCTGAGTCTTGGAGGCACAGAGGACCTCAGCAGGGAGGCCCCCAGCAGTAGAGGAAGAGTGTGGGCAAAAGCACAGATGTGCATAAGTGCACAGGTATTGGGGTGGAATTACCTCAAGGTGTGTATGGGTGATAGGTACAGAGCATGTCTGGGTGCTAGGGAATGCATTGTTAGGCTCTCACTGTGTGGGACAGACACTACCACACTGACTCAAACGGACAGCTTAGTCTATATGTATCTATATAAATGCCCCCTCAGCCTTGGGATACCAATGTGTGATGCACTTGACCTTCAGGTGGAAAGGAGAGTTGTGGAAGAAAGCTTCTCTGTGCAGGAGAACAGGAGCTACCTGCTCAGGAGTAGGCTGTACCAGATGAGCTGTGAGAGTTCAACAGCATGGACCCTGGAGGCTCTGCATCGCTGCAGAGGTGGGTCAGTGCCTGGGTGGGCCACTGGAGACCATGTGCTGCCATATGTGGGCCAGATGTCTATGCTGTGGTGACAGAGAATGCTCTTGCAGACTCAGCTCTTCCAGGAAGCCCTTGAAGAGAAGGGGCTGAGCTTAGGACTCTTCTGTGTTGTGGAGAAAGCTTCATTTGGAGGTACAATTTAACAGAGATATTTATATCAAGTATAAACTTATAATTATAGGGATCTAGTGGTTCAAGTTGGTAAAACAGTTTAAAACAAACAACATAAAAGAAAGTTTTATTTAGTTTCTAAGTGGAGGGTAAGGAAAGTAATTTGTAAAATATTGTTTTTATTGTTGCTCTAGGTGTGTTAAAAGAATGAACTTTAGAAGGACCTTTAAGCTCTCTACTTTTCAACTGTGTCTGAGATTTAAAAAAACAAAATGCAATCATTTTCGTTTGTTGTTCCTAAAATAAGGTACTCTTTCCTGTTAGGCTTTATCTTTCTCTTAGAACCTCCTCCAACCCTCTGTCATTTTCATTACCATTTTCCACATGAGGAAACAGACTCAGAGAGGCTAAGTAATTTTGCCAAGGTCCCACAGCTAGTAAGTCAGGATACTGATATCCACCCTCCAGTCTGTCTGATTCAAGAAGGAGGGCAGGTGGCCCAGCTCTTTGTCTCTGCTCACACTCTCTACTATGCTATTGAGTTAGTTTCAGAGACAAGCAGAGATTCAGAGTTCTCTGCAGCCCAGTCCAAGCACCTCAACACATAATCACTGCAACCTCTATATTAACAGGTAAGCAGCAAGGTGTACAGGGCTTTGAGCTTGGTGTGGGAAATAGGGTGGTGGGCGTAACCTACTTCTTTACTGATTACTAATGAGAAGCCTCTTGTTTCTCTAGAAGAAACTGATCCACTGGTAGGTGAAAAAGCCACATTTAACCAGACACCAAGCTAAGGTGATGAGATGCCTGATGGCAGGTGTGCTGTCAGAGAATCTCTCTCTTCTGGGAACCAAGAGCAGGCTCAGTTATGGAACAACAACATGCTTTTATATCCTTATGATTATCTATTGCCATGTGAGGCTCCATAACAGTCACAGATCACAGTGGCTGAAAACAATGACTGATTTAGCTCTTGATTCTGTAAGTTGGGAGTTTAGGCTGTGCTCAGCTGGGAGGTTCATTTGGACTCTGCTGGATGCCATTGTGCACCTGTGATCAGCTACTTCTGGGGGGATGGCTTGCTATTGTCTTGGAGATCCTAGCTCTTTACCAGAAGTCTAGCCCATGATTGTCAGCGGAAGAAAGAGAAGGGAAGGAGAGGAGAGGGGAGGGTGGGGAGTGGTGGAGAGGGGCACAGAATTTTCAGAACTAGCCTCCCACCATTTTCACCTCACGGTATTGGCCAAAGCGAGCCACAGACCAGCTTGGATTCAAGAGGTAGGAAATAGACTCCACCTCCTGATGGGAGGATAGACAAAGTCACACTGCGCCCTTAACTTCTCTAGGCCTCAGCTTCCTCATTGAAAGTGGATATAGTGCCTCCCTCATACGTGTAGGGTGAAGATGAAGTGGTGCACACATCCTGACTTGCTGAACACCTGCATGTGGTGGTCTCTTATTAGCTGGAAGCCATTTCCACTGTTAATTGTTCCTCCTATTCTGCGACTGCTGGCTGGCCAGTGCTCTTCCAGCTGAAGCTTCCCAGGACCTTCAGGAGGGCAGGAGGCCCAGTTCCAGATCCACTGTCTCTGTGGCAGTGCATAGCTCATGGCCGGAAACTCCTTCTCAAAAGTGTTTCTTGCAAAGAAAGGGAAAGGTGAGCAACAGAACATGAAAGAATGGATATCCACAAAGAGATTTGAATGGGGAGTGGTGGATGGATGACAGAGCAGCTGAAAATGGACAAGGTTCTCTTGGAATACCAGTCTTCCTGGGCTGAGATTTCTAGAATTGAACTAAAAAACCCTGAAATATTCAAGTCAGGGCATTAGGTGTTCATTGAGTGGCCTTGCTGTAATAAATGATGTGTAGGATAGGAAGTTGAAGGTGCTAAGTCTCACCCTTCAGGAAGTTGACAGCTGTGGTGGGGAAGTGGCAGAATGGGGTAGCTGGTGAGAGACCTGACAAGGCCCAATATACTTGGAAGGGGCCTTCTAAATTGAGGGGAAATGCAGGGGCAAAGATGTGAGTGGGACAGACAGGGAGGAGAGTCTCTGTTCTGGTTGGTACATAGGATAATAGGGTTAAAGCTGCAGCTGACAGTGGGACGGATGACAGAGACTCCTGCAGTGTGCTCATGCCTGTGGGGACCCCCGACTCTTCACAGGCAGGCTGCTCTCTGCTGAAGGGCCTGTGCTGGACTGTGAGATTGGGTGGTCCCAGGATGCACCTTCTACCAGAAACAGCCCTCAGAAACAGCTTAAAAAAGCATCGCTTCCTCAAGGGTGACACTGCCATAGGCTGAAATATTGTTTTAATAACCACACGACACCTGGGGGAATAGCACTCCCTGGAGTGGTGACAGGTCCCTTATGCACAGGCTGTTTCCTGAGGAGACCGCTTCCACTGGGACTACTGTTGAGTATTTGACCCTTTGGGAATGTCAGATCCAGATGCCCTCAGAAGGCCTTTGTCTGTCTGTCACAGAGACACTTGTTTCAAGCTTCTTAACAAATCAGAGATGAGCTGAGCCTGCAGTAGCCTTAGGACATCCTCCTCCTGCATGACCCCGGGCTGCCACCCTCTTAGCCCAGACCCTGTAGCCCTCCAAGGCTGCTCTCAGGTCCTCATGATCTCTGGGGAACAGAAACAGGTTCACCTTCTTTGGCTTTCCTTTCTCATCACTCATTAAAGACACTTCCATTGAGTAATTCTCTCAGGACATGCACCACCCCTGGCTGGACCTTTGGCCTCTTGAGACAGATATCTGTTGGGTACCCTTGGGAGCACATTAGAAAATCCACCCAATTATCTCAGTCACTGATGTTGGATATGGGAGAATTTATTAGCCTCTTAGAGCCTCAATTTTCTGCAAAATAAGTTGAGACTGTGTACCTTACAGCATAATGGTTGGGTCTAAATAATGCTGGGTATTAAGTTTTTCCCAGGTCATAAATGTAATACAGACATAAAGTATTGTGTTATGAGAATGGCTGCCCCCACATGCTGTTGATTCAACATCCATAGTTAGAAAAAAGTTTTATCTAATCTAAATTAAAGATATCTTTGTTTTCAAAAGTTCTTACTGCATATAGCATACATTTATATTATATAAGGTATTTTTAAAATATACTTTATTGATTATGCCACTACAGTTGTCTTATTCCCCCCTTCATTCCCCTGCACCCTGCACACCTCCCCCACCATCCTCCCTTTAGTTTATGTCCATGTGTCACAAATTCTTTAGATTCTATATTTCCCATACTATTCTTGCCCCCCACCCTGTCTATTTTCTACCTACCACCTATGCTACTTATTCTCTGTACCTTCTCCCCCTTCTCCTTCTTCTACTCCCCTGTTGTTAACCCTCCATGTGATCTTCATTTCTATGGTTCCACTGCTGATCTAGCTGTCCTCTTAGTTTGCTTTTGTTTTAGGTGTGGTTGTTAATAACTGTGAGTTAGCTGTCCTTTCACTGTTCATATTTTTTTTACCTTTTTTTCTTAGATAAGTTCCTTTAACATTTCATATAATAAGGGCTTGGTGATGATGAATGCCTTGAATCTGACCTTATCTGAGAAGCACTTTATCTGCCCTTCCATTCTAAATGAAAGCTTTTCTGGGTAGAGCAATCTTGGATGTAGCTCTTTGGATTTCATGACTTGGAATACTTCTTTCCAGTCTCTTCTTGCCTGTAAGGTCCCTTTTGAGAAATCAGCTGACAGTCTGATGGGAACTCCTTTGCAGGTGACTGTCCCCTTATTTCTTGCTGCTTCTAGGATTCTGTCCATCATTTTAATCTTGGGTAATGTAATGATGATGTGCCTTGGTGTGTTCCTCCTTGGGTCCAACTTCTTTGGGACTCTCTGAGCTTCCTGGAAGCCTATTTCCTTTGCCAGATTGGGGAAGTTCGCCTTTATGATTTGTTCAAATAAGTTTTCCACTTGTTGCTGCTCCTCTTCCCCTTCTGGTACCCTTATAATTCGGATGTTGGAACATTTAAAGATGTCCTAGAGGTTCCTAAGCCTCTCCTCATTTTTTTGAATTGTTGCATCTTCTTTCTTTTCTGTTTGGTCATTTTTTTCTTCCTTCTGGTCCACTCCCTTGATTTGAGTCCCAGTTTCCTTTCCATCACTATTGGTTCCCTGTGCATTTCCCTTCATTTCACTTAGTTTATCCTTCATTTGTTCCTCTGATTTGTGACTAAAATCAACCAGTTCTGTGAGCACCTTGGTCACCAGTATTTTGAACTGTGCATCTGGTAGATTGGCTATCTCTTGGTTGCTTAGAAGTATTGGCTCTGGGGCTTTGAGCTGTTCTTCTTGAGCCATAATGTTTTGGTTAGGTTGCGCCTGTTAAGTATGAGGGGCGGAGCCTTAGGTGTTCACCCAGGTGGGGCGACCCAGTTGCTGTATATGGGGGCAGGGTCAAAGAGGGGCAATAGCTTCTGTTCTGCTCTCTCTCAGATTTTGGTCCCCTCTGCTGCTTCCTGCAAGCAAATCAGGCCCTTCTGGTGCTGGTTCTCAGGTGTGTGGGCTTGTGCACCCTCCAAGACCCTGTGGGTCTCTCCAATGAACTCTCTGTGAGCCTGAGGAGCCTCTCCCAGCACCTCAACCCCTGAAAGTTTTTCCAATAGGTGCTTTTAGGCTTTATTTCCCAGTGCTGGGGCCCCGGGTTGCATGGTCTGTCTCACTGTTCATTTTTTCACCTGGTTTATCTGCGCATGAATGTGTGACTGTGGTCAGCCAGCCACCTTGTGCCCTTACTGGGTCTACCCATTGCCACTCCATGCCTTGGATCTACCAACTGCCACCTGCATGCCTGGGTCCATCTGGCAGCTTTTTCCTGTGCAACCTGCTCTGCCAGCCACTGGCTCCGCCCCTCTTACTGGTCTGGATGAATGGTTCATTGTTGTCGGACTTCCGTACGATTCAATTTTTTGTCTGTTTGGTTGCGTTTTTGTTACTAAATCTTTGTTGTCTTTAAACTTGGTTGTATGAGGAAGCACAGTGTTTCCACCTGCACCTCCATCTTGGCCAGAAGTATATATGGTATTTTTATAATTTTGATACACACAATGATTATGTACATGTGCATGAATTATGAAACTTATAATAAAGTAGACACCCAGCTTAAGAACTAGAACATTGCCACATCACTCTACCCTCCTATAAGGCTGCTGCTTCAAACTGCCCTTCCTAACTAGGTACTCAGGCCAGTTTAGCCTCATGTCACTGAAACCTGTTTATTGCCGGCTCTGGGAAAGGGGGTGCTAGGAGAGTATGGGGGGAGGTGTGCCCACAGAGGAAGCCTAGTCCCAAAGCTGAGGGGTCTAACCCCATGGCACATGACTTCTCTTCTCTAGCTTGAGTGACCCCGGATGTTTCCCCACTTCTCCAGGCTGGTGTTTACCCTGCTGGTTGGAGAAACTCTGGTGACTTTGCATCTGCCTGGATCACTTGTGGTAACTGCTGGGTTAGACTGGGCAGGGGTGGAGGGTGCTGAGGGAGCTGACTAACTGGGCATGCCCAGAGGCTGACTGACCTGACTGGGGTTTCAGCCTGGGAGGGTCCCCAAACTGCTCATTCTGTCCTCCAGATGCCTGCCAGAGCTCTCTACAAAGTCATACTCCTGCTTCACATCCTTTAGCATGTCCTTTTCCCCCTTAAGAGAAACCTTCTGTAACTTTGGCTAAGTTCTGTTTGTCCTTTCAGCCTTAGCTCAGCCTCCATCTCCTCATTCAGTCAGAAATATTGTTTAAACATCTAGAAAGTACCAGGCACTATTCCAGATCCCAAATCTAAAATATGGGCCAGAGTCCTCTTTGGAGCTTATATTCTAGCATTTATACATTTGTTTATTTTCTGGGGCAGAAAATTTCATCTCCTCTCTCTTGGCTCTGTGCCCCTAGCCCAGGCAGACTACGCACTCCGAGAGGGGTTGCAACCTATGTGTGGATAGGCACTGGTGCCTGGATTGGGGGTGATTAGAGGGCTGTCCCTGCTGGGTCACCCACAGAAAGAGCTCGGGTGCTGCCAGTCCTGAGTGAAGATAGCAGCTGTCGTGCCCTGCTCTGAGATGTCTTGGAGTGTGTGTGTCTGACTGGGATCCTTCCTGAGCCAGCCCCTGCAGAGGAGGAGAGTGATGGTAGAACATGAGCTGAAGGCCACCCTGGGTGTTGAGTGGCAGAGGTTGCAGGGTAGGGAGGAGAAGGGAGAGGCCAGGTGCAGTTTGAGGCACCAGGAAGCGGCGGACTCAGCAGCCAGAACTCATTGCCAGGGGTGGGGAGGCAGGACCATTGTGAGCTTAAGCTCCATGTGCAGGCTCTCCTGTCTCCTTGAAACACACTTAGAAAATGCACAAAGATACAAATTTTAAGATTTCAAGAAGGCAACTACAGAGCAAGTAAACCCAAGCATAGGGCCCTTAGAACATAAGGGATGAGCACTCCCCCACCTCTCTCTCTCTGTCTCTTTCCATCTCTTTTCTACCCCCACATGGTCCCTGAACACACATGTTAAACAAATGCTCAGGTGATTCAGGTGTGCTGCAAGGTCAGGAGCCATGGTGGCTCAAACTGTGCCATGTGATTAGCTCTTCCCAGGATCTTTCAGAAATCTTTTCCCACAGGGTCCTCAGATCTGCATTGCCCCCTGCAGTATCCAGAGGATTGGGGTGTGGTGTGGTCTCAGGGCACTAAAACTGCACATGTCTTTGTTTATCCATGGCTGTCCTCTAAGGAGAATTTCCCTGGGGAAGCCTGGGCCATGGCCCACACTGGTCTTTGTAGCAGAGAAGGGAGTGAGTGACTTACTCTCCAGATTATAGTCAAGAGCCTGAGCCTGACCTGGAAGGCTCCTAGGAACTTTCTGTGTGGGGACACAGAGAGAAGAGCACTCTATGCAGTGGGTGTTGTGGGCAGAGACACAGGCTGACCGGGTCGGGGCAGTAGCATGTGGGTGTTCAGAGGCCATGGTGGTTAGGGTGAGGTTGTTGTGGTGGATGAATCTGGAATCAATCTGAGTGGGTGGAAAGACATAAGGCTGACTGCTATGCATTTTTGGGTGGGGCTCTGCTGACCCATTTCTCAGCATGAAGTAGTCCCTTTGCTCCAGCCCTCTCTTCATTGGATCTGTGCAGGCCCAAATTCACTCTGCTGTGTTCTGAAGAACCTGGGGGGCAGTATAAGGTTGAGCAACACCACCAGGGGTGTCTGATTTATTGACAAAAAGCCCTGGGCAGTCCTTCTGGAGGCAGAGTCTGAGGGGCAGCTGGGCTTTTCAGCAAGGTAGAGGGACCAGTGAGACCTGCCTCCTCATTCTTCCTGGCTCCTGCAGAGCCCAGCAGAGAGTATGCTTTGCATCTGGCTCTGCCTGTTACTAAATATGCTGCCATGAGCAAGTCCCTCATCATCACTGAGCCTCATTTCTCATCTGCTAAACAGTATCATAAACATTCTTAAGAGTCATATGTCAGTTAAATGAGACAATGCATAGAAAGTGTTTAGCATAGCACCTAGCCCATGGTGAAGACTCCATGTCTTATAGTTACTGTTACAATTGATACTGTTATTATTTTCAGACCAAAAAAGGGAAATCCTTTTTGACTCTCAGGGACCTCTGTGTGGTGCTGCTGAGTGGGCAGTGTCTAGAGGTGAAATGTGACATCACATCCGCAGTAGGGGCCATCTACAATGCTGTCATATCCTTTGCTAGCTTTGGGGAGCTGACCCACTTTGGCTTGGCTTACATGAAAGGTAAGTGTCTCTTGCATAGCCCATAGCTGTCCTGGTGCCTCAGGTAACCCAAGTGTCTAGGTACCGGAGCAATATTCCTTCTAAAATAACTGCTTGGGCTGGGGCATATCACCCTGCACACTTAGACATTACTTAGCATGGTAAAGGCTTCAAGTGTTCATGTGCAAAATGTCAAGTAAGTGCAGAGGATTGTAATGTGTTGGGAACCGCCCTGCCTAGTTTCAAGAGCTGTAATCCCCCCATGACTAAGGCTGAGTGAGCAACCTTTGAACCATAAGCCACTAAGGAGAAAAAGCTTATCTCCCTGGCAGGAGTGCCACTTCTGCTCCTTTTTTCAAAACTGGCCCCCAATGCTTGATCAGTTAGCCAATGATGGGTAAGATTCCCCAAGGGGGAAACAACCTAAGATAGGCATGATCATGTGGAGGCTCCAGGGAAGGACTTGGGGGGCTATAGAGAAAGGGGGTGATGGACTCTTGCCCCCTTAGCTTTGGTGAAGCCTGACTCCCCTGAGTTCGTGAGAAGTCTCCAAAAATTCCTTGGCTATCTTTCTCCTCTGCCTGACTTAATTAAGCCTGAAACCATGACAGAGGGTGTTGCAGCCCTGTGCTGGAAAGGGTGGGCTCCCCAGGTGATCAGGCCTGAGAAAGGATATGTAAAATCCTGTGAAGCCTACTTTGCTAAGAGTGCTCTTAGTTAAATGAAAAAGGTCTGAACAGAAAATGAGTTTGTTTCCCAAAGTTTTGTAGCCCTTTAGCCAACAGACCCTGACTCAGAATAGGCCTTCAGAGTTCTTTGTAAGCTATCTACTGTTTGATCCTTACTGCCTGATAATAATTAATGAACTTTACCTGTATTCCTTTTCAAATTGAAACCCAAATTGCCCTGTCAGGGCAAGGGTTGGGGTGCTCCCGCCTTGAGGAAGTAGTCATGTGGTCCCTTTTCCTCCACAGGACTGGTAGTCCATGTGAATTTGTCTCATGTCTCATCCACAATGCCAGGGGCACTGCAGTCCGGTGCACGCATCAGCTGGCTCCCAGAACAGGGACCTAAGGATTCAGCACCTGCTTCAACCCAGAGGCTATGAGCTGTCATTGTGGACAACACGCCAACTTGGTGGGAGTTGGTCCGCATCAGCCCAGGTTAGGGCGAACGACCCTGAGTGCTTTTCGGAAATGTCATAGGGTGTGTTGGATTTCAGAGGAAAAGAGTTTTTTTCCTAGGTCGCCCTCTCTTGCGGCTGCTTTGCAACTGTACCTTCTTTAGTAAGCAGGAGCCTTGCTGTCTCTTCCAAGCATTTGCCCAATAGGTCTTGGCTTGAGAGGAAGAGCAAAGACTTTCCCTTGATATGCTTTAAGAACAGCAACTAATTACAGGGCTGTCTACAAGCATATCAGCAAATTGTTTCTTTCAAGCCGCTTCTTGTAGTCCTTTCGATTTTTCTCTCTGGTTGCCTGAATAAGGAAAAGCGGATAGTGAATGAATGTTTCTGTTTTGACCGGACTCTGTAGATCGCTTTGCGGTAGATTTAGTGTTAGTCCTAGGTTTTGTATGAGACCTTTTGGCATTTGCCAAGCTCCAAAGACAAAAGGTACTTCCCTCAGCTCAAGAAACTGAGTGTTCCCACGTGAGTCGGAACCTCGCGAGGGTGTGTGGGATCAATTCCCGAAGTAGTCATGTGGTCTACTTGAAATGTGCAGGGCCTTATAGGGACATACAACACCACCTAATCTAACTTCCGGCTTGTCCGGGGAAGCGAGACTTTAAGGTTGGTCGCCTAGTGCTTCGAGCACCCCCTCTCAGTCTTAAACGCTTGGGGGAGAACCGCGAAACCCATAAACCCATACCCCGCTTGGGGTATGAGGAAAGTCTACCCCCTCCCTGACTGTTTTACACCAACAGCACATTACTTCCTTTTCACTGGCAAGAAGTAGGATTTAAAGGTGCAGGTGGAGTGAAAGCAAAACTGGAACTGGTTTAGTAATTGCTGTGCTTGTGGTAGGAGGGATTTCAGAAAAAGTTCATTTATTTGTTAAGGAATTTCTTGAAAGGTTTCTAAGAATCCCCAACCATGAGGAACAAGCGCTCTAAGGACTAAGAGCAATATTTTAAGCTAGTTCAGCAGTTATGCGGCTGCTGAATGTCTCCCTGATAAGGGATCTTTAGACGTAGTTATTTAGGAAAAAGGTGGGCAGAAGTTGATACAACACCAGGTGGTGTGGGATAAGATTCTAAGGTTAATGTCTCACTCCCTCTTTTAGAGGATTTAATTAAAAAATACTGGTTTGCTTGAATTTTGTTTTTGTCTTAAAAGGAACAGCTCGGTTTTAAAATATTTTGCTAAACCTCTGGTAAACAGAATAAGATCTCTAATCTTGTTACATCATAAGGATTCTACTCAGAAATAATTTAAATTGATTGTTTAAAGAAGGAAAAAAGATTTCACTTCCCTCAGACAGTAAAAGCACAGAAAGAAAAATAATGAGAAAATGTGCCTTTTAACCACTCTGAATCCTCCTTCTGGAGGCCCAGAGACTGCCTTAGTCCTAAGAACAAGGCGTGTGGAGCTTAACAGTAATGAAATTGTACCTCTAAGATCTTGTGCATTTTTGTGATTTGCTGGGTCTGGTTGGCTGATCTCAATGTACTGATAACCAAATGTTAAAAATGTTAAAATAGGTGAGGAGAGTAAGATGGCGACAGAGTAACACGGAGAAAACCCAGCTCCTGTGCACCTGGTAGAAAATCCAGGTGGATCTACTGAAAAACAGGATAATCAACCAACAATTCCCCAACATTTATGAAAATAAGAGACAAGAGAGTGTGACAGAGGAACCAGACAGCTGCAGGTCGGCTAGGACTACAGAAGGCAAGTGAGAACAAAAGTGGCTGCACCGAGGGCCTCCTCAGCAGTGGGCTGCACCCACAGCGAGCTCCGGCCAGGGCGGGCAACCTCCCGCCAGTGCGTGAGTATGGATGAGAAGGGGTGAGCGGCATCAGCATCAGTGGGAAACAGAGGCCCTGTCTGGGTCCAGTGCCGGGATGCCTGTGGCAGAGGGAACTCCAGAAGCCCAGCACCCGGTGGGTCTGCAACAGACTCTGTGGGAGCCGTGGACCTGCTACAGGGTCCCTGGGAGAGAACTGACTCCCCCCCCCACCCCCACTCCCATCCCCGTCTGGGCAAACCTGGGTAATACTGGGCAGAAACCTGTGGGCTGAAGTTTATGTAAAGGGTGGCAGGGCTGGAGGGCCCTGTACAACTTCAGACACTGTGGTCACCAGCCTGCCAGCCCACCAGCCCACCAGCCCACCAGCCCCAGGGATTTGAAAGGGACACTGTCTTGCGGGTCTTTTGGGATTGGGCTGGGTTGGGAGGCAGGCTTTGTGGAGAAGTCTCTATTGGAAAGTGAACTGAGGTGTTCTGCTACAGAAATTTGCCTCGAGGCCCAACCATCCAGCAGCCATCCAGGGGAGGGGCTGGAATACCTGGGTCCCACTACGGAACTGAGAAGAACAGTGCCAGATACGGAGGGACCTAGGCAGCCTGCTGGGGGTGCCGGCGAGCACATCCCAATCTGATAGCCTGGCTTGCGCGCATCCCTCAATGTGCGTGAGGGTGCGAGCCTGCATACCAGCCCACAGAGAGGTCCTGCCACAACCAGAAAAACCGGTTTGGACAGTTTGAAACTCACAAAGGTAGGTTTTGGTTTTTTTAATCTGTCTCTCTTTTATTTTCTCAACTTCTTTTCTAAGTAATCTTATATTTTTAAAACTATATTGTTGCTCTATCTTTCAATACTTTGTCCCTCTTTTTTTTTCTTTTTGTCCGGTTTTAGTCCTTCGTTTCTTCCCAAACTTTTCACTATTCCTCCTTTCTCCTGACTTTTGTGTGTGTGTGTGTGTGGGGGGGGGGTGTTTGGATTGTGTGTTTGTTTCTTGCTTAGTTTTCTTTTAGGTGTATTATTTTTTTAATTATTCTCACTTCTTTTTTTTATTTTTAATAATATCTTTGTACTCCTCCTCTTTCTGTACAGGTTTCTTAGTCCTGGCTGGTTATATTGTACAACCTGACAGGTTCCCACTGCTCTTTCCTCCACAGTGTATTGCTAATTTTCTATACTTCATGCCACTTGCTTTCCTTTGGCATACTACCCAAGCTATATAACCCCATTTAGACAGATCACATAGAGTCTATCACCTGAATGATGCTCTAATATTATTGTAAATAATAGCTGTTCTATACAATGGTAAATACTTCATAACACATCTCTCGGACCTTAGACCACCTTACAGGTTCCTGAATTCTATTACAGTAGTGATTAACTCTATTTACTCACATGCTACACCTAGTTACTAACTTTTACTCTCACCTTACCTCAAAATCTGACCACCCGCAACTACACTGCTTTCTAGATACAACTCACAAGCCTTCCCTTCCCAACAAGAGACTTATCTTCTGTCCATAAAAGTGGCAAGCTGGGTCAGAGAGCATGGTTAACTCTATAAATAGCCTAAGGATTGTCTATTTCTTCTCTATTGACTGTGACTGTAAATAACATAAAATACTCTTCTGCTATCATAAACCATTTTGCCTCCACCTCCAACTGATCACACACCCACAATAAAGAAAAAAGTAGGTGTAAGCAGAGAACACCAAGATACCTGCAGGAGACTGCACCACTGAATTTCACAGGTATCCTAACACAGATGTTCACACCATATACCCAGGGAACCAGAACAGATCAATTTAAGAAGCTGAGGCCAACAAGAAGAGTGTCACAAACAATGGGAAGACAAAGAAACAATCCCCAAATGAAAGAAAAGAAGGAAGTCTCAGAAAGAATGTTAGATGAAATAAAAGCAAGTCAACTATCAGATATTGAATTCAAAACTCTGGTTATCAGGAAATTCAAAGAGCTTACAACGAGCTACCAGAAACTACAGGGAAACTACAATAAACTCTCCGAAAACTATATCAACATGAAAAAGAAAATAGAAACCATCAGCAAAGGCCAAGAGGAAATGAAGAATATAATTTCTGAACTGAAGAACACAGTAGAAGGTATGAAGAGTAGGATCAATGAAGTGGAAGACCGTATCAGTGAGCTAGAGGACAGGGTACAAAGAATCTCCCAGATGAAGCAAGTAACAGAAAAGAGACTCAGAAAGAATGAGGAGAATTTAAGAGAAATGCAGGACAATATGAAATGTAATAATATCCAAATAATGGGAATACCAGAAGGAGAAGAAGAAGAACAAGGGATAGAAAATCTACCTGAAAGAGTAATAATGAAAAATTTTCCTAAGTTGAAGAGAGATAAAGTCTCACGGATTCAGAAATCGCAGAGAGTCCCAATCAGGTGGAACCCCAAGAGGCCTATGACAAGACACATCATCATTAAAATGGCAAAACTCCAAGACAAAGAGAGAATCCTAAAGGCAGCAAGGGAGGAAAAGGAAGTAACATACAAGGGGGTCCCAATAAGGTTGGCTACTGACTTCTCAATGGAAACATTCCAAGCAAGAAGAGAATGGGAAGAAATATTCCAAGTAATGAAAAACAGAGACCTACAACCCAAGCTACTGTACCCAGCAAGGCTCTCAATCAAGATAGAAGGCCAAATAAAGAGCTTCCAAGACAAAAGAAGTCTAAAACAATATGCCTCCACAAAAGCAGCTCTACCAGAATTACTAAAAGGGCTGCTTTAAGGAAAGGAAGGAAAAGAGAGAGACAGAGAGGAACACAGGTACATAAATGGCAATGAATAAGTACCTTTCAATAATAACTTTAAACGTAAATGGATTAAGTGCACCAATTAAAAGACATAGAATAGCTGAATGGATAAGAAAGCACGACCCACACTTATGCTGCCTACAAGAGACCCACCTCAGGTCAAAACACCACCACAGACTAAAAGTGAAAGGATGAAAACAAATTTTCCAAGCAAATGGACAAGAAAAAACAGCTGGGGTAGCAATCCTCATATCAGACAAAATAGACTTCAAAAAAAGGGCCTTAAAGAGAGACCCAGAAAGTCACTTCATAATACTCAAGGGGAGAATCCACCAAGAAGACATTAACATTGTAAATATATATGCATCCAACATAGGAGCACCCAAATATATAAAGAAAGTTCTGGAGGACCTCAAGAAAGATATTGACAGCAACACAATTATAGTATGGAATTTTAACACCCCACAGTCAAAAATGGAGAGATCTTCCAAACAAAATATCAACCTAAGATATTGCAGCATTAAACGACACCCTAGATGAAATGGTCCTAATTGATATATAGAGAGCCCTTCATCCCAAAGAAGCCAAATACATTTTCTTTTCAAATGCACATGGAACATTTTCAAAGATAGACCACATGATAGGACACAAAATGAGACTCAACAAATTTAGGAAAATAGAAATCATACCAAGAAGTTTCTCTGATCACAAGTGACTGAAATTGGAAAGTAACCCCACAGGAAAAAAACCAAAATACCCAAAATCATGGAGACTGAATGGTATGCTATTAAACAACAAATGGGTCAAGATCGAAATTAGGGAAGAAATCAAAAAGTTTCTGGAAACAAATGAAAATGAACTCATACCACCCTAAAACTTATGGTACATGGTGAAGGCAGTCCTGAGAGGGAAGTTCATAGCAATACAGGCCTACCTAAATAAGATAGAAACTTTTAAAATAAACAACCTAACCTGACACTTGCAAGAACTTGAGGAACAACAACAAAGACATCCCAGAGCAAGTAGAAGGAAGGAAATAACCAAGATCAGAGCAGAACTAAATGACATAGAGACTGAAAGCACAATTCTAAGGATCAATGAATCCAGGAGTTGGTTTTAGAAAAGATAAACAAAATCGACAAACCTTTAAGTAGGCTCATCAAGAAAAGAAGAGAGAGGACCCAAATAAACACAATCAGAAGTGAAAGAGGAGAGATTACAACTGATACCACAGAAATAGAAAGATTGTAAGAAATTACTATGCGGAACTATATGCCAAGAAATTTGAAAACCTAGGTGAAATGGACAAATTTCTAGAAAAATATAATCTTCCAAAACTCAATGAAAAAGAAGCAGAAAACCTGAACACGCCAGTAACAGCAAATGATATTGAAGCAGTAATCAAAAAACTCCCATCAAACAAAAGCCCTGGACCAGATGGTTTCACAGGAGAATTCTACAAAGCTTTTAAGGAAGAGCTAACCCCTATTCTTCACAGACTATTCCAAAAAATCCAAAAGGAGGGAAAACTCCCCAACTCTTTTTATGAAGCCAGCATCACCCGAATTCCAAAGCCAAATAGAGACACAACAAAAAAAGAAAATTACAGGCCAATATCACTGATGAACATAGATGCTAAAATCTTCAATAAAATATTAGCAAATCGCATCCAACAATGCATCAACAAGATCATACACCACGACCAATTTGGATTCATCCCAGGGATGCAAGGATGGTTCAATATACGCAAATCAATAAATGTAATATACCATATAAACAAAAGCAAAGACAAAAACCACATGGTCGTATCAATAGATGCGGAAAAAGCTTTTGATAATGTTCAACACCCATTTATGATAAAGGTACTCAAAAAATGGGAATAGAGGGAGCATTCCTCAATATAATAAAGGCCATATATGAAAGACCTACAGCCAACGTCATACTCAATGGACAAAAGCTAAAAGCTCTTCCACTAAGATCAGGAACAAGACAAGGTTGCCCACTTTCACCACTTCTATTCAATATAGTATTAGATGTTCTAGCCACAGCGATCAGAGAAGAAAAGGAAATAAAAGGCATCCAAATCGGAAAGGAGGAAACAAAACTGGCATTGTTTGCAAATGACATGATAGTGTACATAGAAAACCCTATAGCCTCTATCAAAAAACTGCTCCTACTTATAAATTAATTTGGCAAAACAGCGGGATACAAGGTCAATATCCAGAAATCAAAGGCATTTTTGTATACCAACAATGAAGCAGCAGAAGCAGAAATCAAGAAAAAAAATCCCATTCGATATAGCAAAAACAAAAATAAAATATCTGGGAATAAACCTAACCAAGGAGGTAAAAGACCTGTATGCAAAAAACTACACAACACTGAAGAAAGAAATCAAGGAAGACAGAAATAAATGGAAACATATACCGTGTTCATGGATTGGAAGAATTAACATCATCAAAATGTCCATACTACCCAAAGCAATTTACAGATTCAATGCAATACCTATTAAAGTACCAATGGCATATCTCACAGACATAGAACAAACACTTCAAAAATTTATATGGAACCATACAAGACCCCGAATAGCAGCTGCAATTTTGAGAAAGAAGAACAAAGTAGGAGGGATCACAATATCTGGTATCATACTGTATTAGAAGGCCACTGTAATAAAAACAGCCTTGTACTGGCATAAAAACAGGCACATAGACGAATGGAATAGAACAGAGAGCCCAGAAATAAACCCAAATCTCTACAGTCAATTAATATTCAATAAAGGGGGCAATAACATAAAATGGAGTAAAGCTAGCCTCTTCAACAAATGGTGTTGGGAGAACTGGACAGCTACATGCAAAAAAATGAAACTCGAGCACCAACTTACACCATACTCCAAAATAAATTCAAAGTTGATAAAAGACTTAAATATAAGCTGGGAAACCATTAAAGCCCTAGAGGAGAGCATTTGCAGGAAAATCTCAGATATTCCACGTAGCAATATTTTTACTCATACGTTCACTGGAGCAAGGGACATAAAGAAAGAATAAACAAATAGGATCTCATCAAACTTATAAGCTTCTGCATGGCTAAGGAAAACAGTATCAAGATAAAAAGAGAAGCAACTGTTTGGGAAAACATATTTGCCAATGATACCTCAGACAAAGTTTTAGTCTCCAAAATATACAAAGAACTCACAAGACTCCACTCAAAGAAGACAAGCAACCTGATTAAAAAATGGGCAAAGGACTTGAACAGACGCTTCTCCAAGGAGGACATACAGAGGATCCAGAGACATATGAAAAGATGCTCAATATCGCTAGCTATCAGAGAGATGAAAATTAAAACCACAATGAGATATCACTTTACACCAGTCAGAATGGCTATCATAAACAAAGAAACAAACAACAAGTGCTGGACAGGTTGTGGCGAAAAGGGGACCCTAGTTCACTGTTGGTGGAATTGCAGACTAGTACAACTGCTGTGGAAAACAGTATGGAGTTTTCTAAGAAAACTAAAACTCAACGTGCCTTTTGACCCAGCAATTCCATTCTTGGAGTATATCCTCAGAACCCTGAAGCACCAGTCCGAAAGAACCTATTCATCCCGATGTTCATAGCAGCACAATTTACGATAGCCAAGAGTTGGAAGCAACCTAGATGCCCATCGGTCAATGACTGGATCAAAAAATATGGTACATTTAGACAATGGAATTCTATGCTGCAGAGAGGAAGAAGGAGATCCTACCTTTTGCAACATTATGGATGGAACTGGAAAGCATTATGCTGAGTGAAATAAGCCAGGTGGTGAAAGACAAATACCATATGATATGACCGTTAACAGGAATCTAAACAACGAAACAAACATGCAAGCAAAATGTGACCAAAGACACTGAAATACAGAATGGGATGACAGGGTCCAGAGGGGAGAGGGGAGCGAATCACAGGGGAAATGGGGAAGGACTCACATGATCAAGTATAAAGGACATATGGTCAATAACTAAGGTGGGGGGTGGAAATGGGAGGGAGGTGGGGATCACTGGGGGGCAGGGCTGGGAATATAAGACAGAAAACTGTACTTGAAGAAGAATTAAATTTAAAAAATTATATGGAACCATAAATTACCCCAAATAGCTGCTGCAGTTTTGAGAAAGAAAAACAAAGTAAGAGGGATCACCTTACCTGATATCAAACTACATTACAAGGCCAGTGTAATCGAAATAGTCTGGTAGTGGCATAAGAATAGCACATAGACCAATGGAACAGAATGTAGAGCCCAGAAATAAACTCAAGTCTCTATGGTCAAGTAATATTTCACAAAGAGACCGGAAGCATAAAATGAAGTAAAAATAGCCTCTACAACAAATGGTGTTGGGAGATCTGGAAAGCTACATGCAAAAAAAAAAAAAAAAATGAAAGTGGACTATCAACACACAGCATTCACAATTCAAGGTGGATAAAACATTTAAATATAAGCCGTGACATCATTAAAGTCCCAGAGGAGAACATAGGCAGGAAAATCTGAGATATTCCATGAAGCAATATTTTCACCAGTATGTCCCCTAGAGCAAGGGACATAAAGGAAAGAATAAACAAATGGAATTTTATCAAAAAAAAAACAACCCTTTTGCATGGCTAAAGAAAACAGCCTATACATAGCTCACATATATGAAGACGATGAGCTATGGGGACAACGAGCTACTAAGGAGACAAAGCTTATCTCCCTGCCAGGGGTGCTGCCTCTGCTCCTTTTACTTCACACTGCCTGGCCCCCAATACTTAATTGGTTAGCCAATGACAGGTAAGTTTCCTCAAGGGAGGAATGACCTAAGACAGGCACAATCATGGGGAGCCCCCAGGGAAGGACTTGGGGTGCTACAGCAAAAGGGAGTGATGGACACTCACCCCTTGCCTTTGACATAGCCTGAGTCCTCATTCTGTCTGGAAGAAGTTTCCTAATCTCTTGGC
This sequence comes from Sturnira hondurensis, assembly GCF_014824575.4. Lineage (NCBI taxonomy): Eukaryota > Metazoa > Chordata > Mammalia > Chiroptera > Phyllostomidae > Sturnira > Sturnira hondurensis. The sequence continues at coordinate 1,230,878 of NW_028081756.1, read as the reverse complement.
TGCCTTACTTCCCCTGCCTGACTTAAGCCTGAAACAATGACAGAGGTGGGTGCAGCCCAGTGCTGGAAAGGGCAGGTTCCCCAGGTGATCAGGTCTAAGAAAGAATATATAAAATCCTGTGAAACGTGCCTTGCTAAGAATGCTCTCAATTACATGATAAGGGTCCAAGCAGGAAATGAGTTCATTTTCCAAAGTTTTGTAGCCCGTTAGCTAACAGACCCTGACTCAGAATAAGCCCTCGTAGTTTTTTGTATGTGATGTATGGTTTGATCCTTACTGCCTGACAATGATTAATGAGCTTTACCAGTATTCCTGTGCAAATTTAAAGCCAATAAAAGCATGTCAGGGCAAGGGTTGGGGCACTCTCTCTTCTTGAGAGAGTAGTGGTGCCATCCCTTTTCCTCCACAGGACTCGGTGATCCATGTGAATGTCTCATCTCATCCATAATGCCGCAGACACTGAGGGCCAGTGTCCACATCAGACTAAGGATAGTGGAGGCTAAAATACTGAGCATGTGTCTCAGGTACTATATTAGGAGCTTTGCCTTTTTTCTGTTCATATTCTTTTCAAAAATCATGCAGTGCAGGCATTTTTCATTTTGCCAATGAGAAAGCTGGGGGCAAGAAGGACTAGATAACCTCTATCCACCCAACATGGTAAATGGAGAGCAAAGAGGAACTTTGAAGCCGGGGATGTTGGGCTCCACAACTTGTTTTCTTTCCTCCAAATTCTACAGAGTAACCCACAGGCACAATTACCTCTAATGGGAGGGCACATAGCTGAAGCCTCTACCCAAACAGTAAGCTCTGAGCTCCAGCCACTTTTAGTTCTTCAGTATTTCTCTCCTGGTCTTGCATGTGTGATGAAAATCTTCCCTGATGCCCACTGCTCAGGCTGTCTGTAGAGAAGACCACAGAGTTGGCTGTGCTATTTGTCTCCTTGCTATGGTACTTCCACCAACACCCATACAAACAAACCAAGAAGAAGTCAACAGCTTGGAAAAGTTGGCCTCTCAGTGGCATCTCTATGCGGGGTGCAGCATTTTCACCAATGACAGAAAGACCTTTTATAGCTTCTGGGAATTATGTGAGTTTAACACCTCAAGAAGGGTGATGCATTTAGAATAAGGAAGGGAAGATGCTGGGTGTGGTTTCAAAAGCTAAATACAGTTTTGTGACATAGCTATGAAAACAGAGGAGCAACAGAGAATTAATAATGCCAGGTCCCCCTTAGCAAGCTCTTGCAATGTGATGAGCACCACACACATACTAACACACATACACACATATGTATACCTTTCAAACTTTTCAACTTATGCAGCAGGGAGGTGTTATCCCAGTTCAATTATCAGAAAGCAGGGTCAAAAAAATTAAGCAGCTTTTGTGAGGTCCCACAACTAGTATGTGGTAGTGCTCTTAAAGCCAGCCTCTTTTGGAGACCCTGATGAGCATACCTGTGGTCATTGTGTGATCCAAAAACAAACATCTCAGGTTCTTTTGTGTGTCCAGATAGTGGACTCCCTGTGAGTGAAGACTGGACCACTGTTTCCTATTTATTCCATATATGCCCCTTCATCTGGCACAGAACAGAGAAAAGAACACAAGGTTGTAATCAAAAGGTAAAACCTCAAGGAGGTACTTAATTCTGAACCTCAATTTTCTTATACCTAAAATAGAAATAATATCAGCTATATTATAGGGTTCATGAGTCTCTCTCTATAGAGAGATTTTACATATGAAGAGGGGGGGGGGTGAATGACAGCTTAGTACCTGATAGAGCCTCAGTAAATATATTGACTATCAACATGTTAATATTACCTGCTCAGCAAATGTATGTGGGAAGAAGACATACTAGTTAGATTTTCTTTGAATCTGGATATAGAAATACACAAGTGAATTTACTGTTTTTGATACAGACTCATCAGCAGTCAGAGAAGTGCCCAAACTCACCCGTTAAATTAACTTACTTTACTGAATTAGATTTGAAGTTATTCAAACCTAAAGGTATTCAGCAGATAATGGCAAGGCTGCTGTTCTATAATGCCTATTACTGGCCATTTCATTCATAGATTCCACTGTCCTTCTGCCAATTTTGTAAGCATCTGTTTATTTTCTTCCATACCCTCCATGAGAAATGAAGACATGACTGAATTAAAAAATCAAGCTTTGCAGCTTGTGCCATACCTAAAGGAAACACTAGCTAGGAGAACTTCTGCAGGTAATTAAAACTCAATCTACTGTAGACAGTGATGGCTACTCATCATGAAAATGTTACATCTTGTGTTGGGAACTGCTCTGCCTGGTTCCAGGAATTGTAACCATCTAAGGCTGAGTGAGTGACTTCTGGAATGCGAGCCACTTAGGAGACAAAGGTTGTCTCTGGCAGCAACACTGCTTCTGCTTCATTCCCCTGCCCCCAACGCATGGTCAGTAGTCAGAGATGGGTACAACCCCTCAGAGGAGGGGCAACCTAAGCCAGACATGATCACTTGGGAGGCCATTATAGAAGGACTCAGGGGGGCTGCCATGAAGAGGGAGTGATAGATCTTTACCCCCTGGCTATTCTGACATAGCTCAGGCACCATGTTCTCTGGGAGAAGCACTTCCTGGCTCTAATCCACTTAAGCCTGAAAACCTGTGATAGGGACGACGGTGCAGCCCTTTTGCCAGCTAGAGCGGGGTCTGGGTAATCTGGCAAGAGAAAGAATTCCTAACAATTCTGTGAAACCTGCTTTGCTAAGAATACTTTTAGTTAAATGTTTTTATTTTCCCACAGTTTTATAGCCTTTTAGTTGATAGACCCTGATTTAAAGGAAGCCCTAATGGTTCTTTGTATACTATCTACTGTTTACTGCCTAACAGTGATTAATAAGTTGTACTTGAATTCCTGCACACACACACACAAAACAATAAAATCCTGTCTAGGCAAGGTTACATGGTGCTCTCCCATAGAGAGAGTGTCCTGCTCCTTTTCTCCACAGGACTCAGTAGTCTGTGTGAATTTGTCTTGATCATACGTAACTCCGCGGGCACTGCTGATCAGTGCACACGTCAATCTTGTCCCTGAGTTCCAGTCTAGAATGCCTGCCCCAACAGTAACCAAATCAGGTAGAAATCACGGGGGTTCAGCCTCTGCCCATGATGACCCAGTCAGCATCACCATGAAAAATCTTTCTCCAGCAGTGGTAGAAGCTGCATAAAAACACCAGCTCTGATGAGGTAACTCGACCAACCAGTGACTACGGACCCACAGCGAAAGGACATTTAATCCACATGCACTGTTAAAAACTCATTGTCAAATTCTAATATGACTGTAGTTTGGATCTTGGGACTGAAACACATGGCTCTCTATACACCAAAGTCAGCCTTGTCTTCTTCCTCCTTATAGATTGTCAACAGTCAAGTCACTTAGTTACAGCTTGAGGACCAACTAGAGGCCAAGAGTAGGAGATGCTTGTCATCTATGCGTTGACACCATCTACTACAGCAGTCCACCCTAGAACAATACTGTTGAGCCCAACTCATCTGCATCATGTTTCTTGACCAAAAAAGGTGTGTGTGGGGGGTTATTAGTCCTTTTAGTCCTACCCTTGTGTAAAGTATGGAGGGAAAAGTTATAACATTGTGGGAAGAACTATGACAATGTTGGCAAACCCAACAGACACAGTGAGCTGGGGCTGCTGTTGTGGAAGTGCTGGCACAGGCACCTCAGTCAGCTCCCCCTGCCCCCCCCCCCCCCCCACCGTGGGATGAAAGGCACATGGCTGAGGTTCCAGCTTTGACACCTCCCATCCTCCATGGCTCTGGACCACGGGCACCTGCAAGATCTGGAAAAGCCATCTTGTGATGGTGTGTTCATGTAAAAGAGTGAGAGAGTGTGTGTGGTTTTCAAAGGGTGAAGCAAATAGGGTGACCACATTAGAGAACTAGGAAATACTGGCTGGTGCGATGTGAATCATTTCTGATCATAAGGGGAAATTGTATAATGACCCTGGACTTTGAAGAAGAAATCCATGAGACTGAATTTGCAGGCAGCCTGCTGTTAAATTATAGGATCATACAACCAAAAAGTGTGGGGGCAACTTCTCTCAAGAGTCCCCCCCCCCGGGTGCCACGGATGAGAGTGAATAATGACCAAGACATGCTGAGACCTGTTTGGGGAGGAAGAGTGGGCTGTGGCCACTTTCTCAGGGGAGACAAAGGCCAGCAGCGGCCAGTTTCTCCGAGAAGAAAAAGGCCCTAAGCCCCCTGCTCCATAGCCTTTTATTAGGTTGTAAAATACAGGAATACAGGGCAGCAAGGATCAAACAGTAGATAACATTTCAAAAAAATCTGAGGGCTTCAGAGTCTGAGTCAGTGTCTGTCAAGCAGAGAGTTGCAGAAACTTTGGGAAACATACTCATTTCCTCTCAGACCCTTATCATATGAATAAAAGCACTCTTAGCAGAGCAGATTTCACAGATTTATCAGGAAGTCTTTGTGATGCCAGATTTTTCCCCTGGACACGCTCTAGCAAGGCAAGGAGCTTCACCCCTCCCTTCAGGTATTCAGGCTTAAGGGGATTAGAGCCAGGAAGCGCTTCTCCCAGAGAACTTGGGGAATCAGGCTATGTCAAAGCCGAGGGGTGAGAGTCCATTGCTCTTTGTTGCAGCCCCCTGAGTCCTTCCATGAAAGCCTCCCAAGTGATTGCATCTGGCTTAGGTTGCCCTCCACTGTGAGGGGTCTTACCTGTCATTGACTTCTGACCAAGCCTTGGGGGCAGGGGGAGGAAACTGAGGCAGTGTTTGCTACCAGAGACAAGCTTTGTCCCCTGCAGCTTGCATTCCAAAGGTCATCCCTTTCCCTTAGCCACAAGGGGTACAAATACAATTCCTAAAACCAGGCAGAGCGGTCTACAACAAAAAAGCAGCAGTGGTCCCAGGCAAATGGAAGAAAAGGGGATTTTAACCTTTCCTTATTACCTCCACCACTCCTCAAACCTGCCCAAATAAACATATAAACATTATTGTTTGATATAGCAATTGCTGCTCTCCCTTTCACACGTATCTAAGGAGGGATAAAGATATCTTTTAAAAAATTTCACTATATCTGTTGATCTCTAACATGTCAAGTCTTAAACAAGTAAGATAGCATGCTTGCTATGCAAATTCAGCTTTAAGAACAGTTCACAGTCTTCCTCCCACCTGACTGCCACAACTAAGCTCCAACTACATAGAATCCTGAAGCAGCCACTTTCTTTTTTTCTTTTTGGCTTAAAAAATTTATTGATGTTTGAATACAGTTCTTCATTTTCCCACCACCACTTTTTGCCACTCCATCCACGCCCACCTCCCACCCTCAATCATACCCCCCTTTGGCTATGTCCTTTAGACATGTTCATTTATGACCAGTTTCCTTCCTTCCCACATTATTTCCCTCTCCCTTCCCCTCTGGATACTGTCAGTTTGTTGTTAATTTCAATGTATCTGGTTATATTTTGCTTGCTTGTTTGTTTTGTTAATTAGGTTCCACTTATAGGTGAGATCATATGGTATTTATCTTTTGCCGTGTGGCAGCTTACTTCACTTAGCATAATCCTCTCGAGTTTCATCCACAGTGTCACAAAAGGTAGGAGCTCCCTCTTTCTTTCTGTTATGTAGTATTCCATTGTGTAAATATACCACAGGTTTTTGATCCACTCATTTACTGATGGGCACCTAGACTGTCTCTAGCACTTGGCTATTGTAAATTGTGATGCTAATGAACATTGAGGTGCCTAGGTTCTTTTGAATTAGTGTTTCAGGATTCTTAGGGTATAAACCCCGTGGTGGAAGTGTTGGTTCAAAACACAATTCCATTTTTTAGTTTCTTGAGAAAATTCCATACTGTTTTACACAGAAGCTGAAACAGTTTGCATTCCCACCAAAAGTGTACTGGGGTTCCTTTTTCTCCCCAACTCTGCCAGTGCTTATTTGTTTGTTGATTTGTTCATGATGGCCACTCTGGCTGGTGTGAAGTGGTATCTCATTGTGGTTTCAATTTGCATCTCTTTGATGGCTAATGATGCTGAGCATCCTTTCATATGTCTCTGGGCCCTCTGTATGTCATCCTTGGAGAAGTGTCTGTTCATGTTCTTTGCCCACTTTTTAGTTGGGTTGATTGTGTTCCTGGAGTGGAGTTGTGAGTTCTTCATATATTTTGGATATCAAACCCTTGTCCAAAATATTATTGGCAAATATATTTGCTCATAGAGTTGGTTCCCTTTTCATTTTGGTAATGTTTTATTTTGCCATGCAGAAATTCTTTATTTTGATTAAGTCCCATTTGTTTATTCTTTCCTTTACGTCCCTTGCTCTAGGGAACATATCGTTGAAAATATTGCTGCATAGAATATCTGAGATCTTCCTGCCTATCTTCTCCTCTAGGACCTTTATGGTTTCAAAACTTATATTTAAGTCTTTTAGCCACCTTGAGTTAAGTTTTGTGCATGGGGTACATTATTGGCTGAGTTTCTTTCTTTTTTTTTTTTTTTGACTTTTTTTTGGCATGTAGCTGTCCAGATTTCCCAACACCATTTGTTGAAGAGGGTAGTTTTACTCCATTTTATGATTCTGCCCCCTTTGTTAAATATTAATTGACTTTAGAAACTTGGATTTATTTCTGGGTTCTATTCTGTTCCATTGGTCTATGTATCTGTTCTGATGCCAGTATCAGACTGTTTTGATTACTGTGGACTTGTAATACACTTTGATGTCAGGTATGGTGATCCCACCTACTCTGTTCTTCTTTCCCCAAATTGCTGCAGCTATTCACAGTCATTTGTGGTTCCATATAAATTTTTGAAATGTTTGCTTAATGTCTTTGAAATGTGTTATTGGTATTTTAATAGGGATTGCATTAAATCTGTAAATTGCTTTGGTTAGTATGGACGTTTTGATGATGTTAATTCTTTCAACCCATGAACAAGGCACTTGCTTCCATTTGTTTGCGTCTTCCTTAATTTCTTCCTTCAGTGTTGTGTAGTTTTCTGAGTATAAGTCTTTTACCTCCTTGGTTAGGTTTATTCCTAGGTACTTTATTTTTCTTGTTGCTGTATCAAATGGAATTTCCCCCCTTGATTTTGGTTTCTGATATTTCATTGCTGGAATACAGAAATACCTTTGAGGCCTGAATATTGACTTTGTATCCCACTGTTTTCCAAATTTACTTATTAGGTCAAGTAGTGTTTTGGTGCAGTCTATGGGGATTTCTAAGTACACTACCATGTCATCTGCCAACACTGACAAGTTTACTTCCTTCTTTCCAATTTATATGCCTTTGGTTTCTTCTTCTTGTCTGATTGCTATAGCTAGGACTTCCAATACTATGTTGAATAGGAGTGGTGAAAGTGGACATGTTTGTCTTGTTCTTTATCTTAGTGGGAAAGCATTTAGTTTTTGCCTATTGAGTATGATGTTAGCTGTAGGTCTCTTATATGTGGCCTTTATTATGTTGAGGAATGCTCCTTCTATTCTCACTTTGCTGAGTGTTTTTACCACAATGACTGCTACACCTTATCAAATGCTTTTCCCACAACTATTGATATGATCATGTGATTATTGTCTTTCCTTTTGTTTATGTGATGTATTACATTTATTGATTTATGAATATTGTACCATTCTTGCATCCCTGGGGTGAATCCCACTTGATCATGGTGTGTGATCTTTTTAGTGTATTGCTGGATGTGGTTTGCCAATATTTGTTGACGATTTTAGTGTCTATGTTCATCAGTGATATTGGCCTGTATTTTTCTATCCTTGTTGTGTTGTTATCTGGTTTGGGATTAGAAAGATGCTGGCTTCATAAAAAGGTTTTGGAGTCTTCTATCTTCTTAAATTTTTTGAAATAATCTGTGTAGGAAGGATTGGGTCTTCCTTAAATGTTTTGTAAAATTCTCTTGTGAAACCATCCTGCCCAGGACTTTTGTGTGTAGGGAGGTTTTTGATTACTGCTTCAATTTCATGAATTGTTATTAGTCTGTTCAGGCTTTCTGCTTCTTCTTCATTCAATTTTAGAAGATTATATTTTTCTAGAAATTTCTCCATTTCACCTAGGTTTTCAAATTTCTTGGCATATAATTCTTTGTAGTAATTTCTTACAATCCTTTATATTTCTGTGGTATCAGTTGTAATCTCTCCTCTTTCATTTCTGATTCTGTTTATTTGGGTCCTCTCTCTTTTTCTCTTGATGAATCTTCCTAAAGGCTTGTACAGTTTGTTTATCTTTTCAAGAACCAGCTCCTGGATTCATTGATCCTTAGAATTGTGCTTTTAGTCTCTATGTCATTTAATTCTGCTCTGTTCTTGGTTATTTCCTTCCTTCTACTTGCTCTGAGCTATCTTTGTTGTTGTTCTTCCAGTTCTTCTAGATGTAGGGTTAGGTTATTTATTTGAAATTTTTCTATATTTTTTAGGTAGGCCTGTTGCTATGAACTTCCCTCTCAGGACTGCCTTCACTGTGTCCCATAGGTTTTGGACTGTTGTGAGTTCATTTTTATTTGTTTACAGAAATTTTTTGATTTCTTCTTTTATCTCATTCTTAACTCATTTATTGTTTAATGGCACGCTATTTAATATTTATTATTTTGAGTGTTTTTGAGTTTTTTCCTTGAGGCTGATTTCTAGTTTTAGGCCCTCGTGGTCAGAGAAGATGCTTGATATGATTTCAATTTTCTACATTTGTTGTGGCTTGTTTTGTGTCCTATCATGTGGTCTAGCTTTGAAAATGCTCCATATGTGTTTGAAAAGAATGTGTATGTTGCCTCTTTGGGATGAAAGGCTCTATGTATATCAGTTAAGTCCATTTGATCTAGGACATTGTTGAATGCTGCAATATCTTTTTTTGATATTTCATTTGGAATATCTATTCATTGTTGACAGTGGTGTGTTAAAATCCCCTACTATAATTGTGTTTCTGTCTATGTGTTTCTTGAAGTCCTCCAAGATTTTTCTTATGTATTTGCTGCTTCTATGTTGTGTGCATACATATTTATAATGTTTTGTCTTCTTGATGGATTCTCCCCTTGAGTATTATGAAGTATATTTCTGGGGTCATTTGATGGCCTTGTTTGGACATCTGTTTTTGTCTGATGCAATTATTGCATCCCCAGCTTTTTTTTCCTGCCCATTTGCTTGGAATATTTGTTTCCAGCCCTTCACTTTCATTCTGTGTAAGGCTTTTGCTCTGAGGTGGGTCTCTTGTAGGCAGCATATGTTTGGATCATATTTTATTACCCATTCACCTACCCTATGTCTTGTTTTATTTTAAGATTTCATTTATTTACCTTTAGAGGGGAAGGAAAGGAGATAGGGAGAGAAATATCAATGTATGGTTGCCTCTTGTGCATCCCCTTCTGGGAACTGGCCTGCAACCCAGGCATGTGCCTTGACTGGGGATCAAACGGCGGTTGTTTGGTTTGCAGGCCCATGCTTAATCCACTTTTGTGGGGCTGAGAAATGCCCCTTATTCCAGTTATAGAAATGCAAACAAAATAGAAATCCCTTTCTTGAAATTAAGCCTGCTGGCAGCCTCCCAAAGTGTGGGTGCTACTGTCCCTTACCTCAGAGAAGACCTGGCTGGAACTCCCCTCTGCAACATGCTGTCTGCAACAGTTCTAAGTCTGCTGCTAGTCACCGGCCAAGGTAAGGCCATGAAACCATGGCCCAGGGGGCAGATCTAGCCGGTCAAGACCACACCTGGCACTGGGCACAGGGGAAGGTTGCTCTCATTTGCACATGGAGAAGGGGAGGTGAGGGGGACAAATTTTTGTGTGGAAGAACATGGTTGGATTGGTCCTTTTGCCACTTTGAAGGCTAAGAGCAAGATGCCTTTGGGGACACATGACTCCCAGGACTTTGTGACAGGTGAAGTGAGGAGAAAGGGTCCAGACCCTCCCAAGGTAGAGGGATTTGTGTGGGAGGATGAGGTCAACTTCAGATACACTGAGTGTGAGGAGTCTGTGGGGCCATCAGATGAAGATGGCTTGTTCTCACCTGCATGCATTGAAAATGGTATATGTGGAGAGTTTCTAATATGAAAAAATATTTTAAAAGACAAAGAAAAATTGTTTAATTTTTCTAAAGAAAACATACAAATGTCCAAGAGGTACATGAAAAGATGCTCAACATCACTAATCATCAGGGGAATGCAAATCAAAACCAAAATGAGGTATCACCTCACACCTGTTAGAATGGCTATCATAAAAAAAGGTAAAACATAAGAACTAGTAAGGATATGGACAGAAGGGAGCCCTTGCACTTGGGGGGCCAGGGGCGGGGCATGTAATTTGGTACAGTCACTATGGAAAAGAGTATGAAGTTTCCTCAAAAAATTAAAAATAGTACTACCATATGATTCAGCAATTTTACTTCTGGGTATGAACTTGAAGAAAGTGAAAAGAAGCTATTAAAGAGATCTCTATACTCCCATGTTCACTGCAGCATTATTCACAATAGCCAAGATATAGAAACAAACTAAGTGTCCATCAACAGATGAATGGGAAAAGAAAATGTGGTTACATATACAATGGAATATTATTCAACCATTAAAAAGAAGGAAATCCTGAGTTTTGCAACAAGAAATGATGATTAGAGATCAACAGGCAATGTGATAAACCCATCACTCAAGGCCAAATCTCTGAAGACTGAAAACATGGTGTCTATTCACCAGTTGCAACTCAGGAAGCATTCATTTGAGCATTACAGCCATACTGAACAGAGCACAGGCTCAGTAAATATTTACAGGTCTTGGCCAAATCAGTGACAAATGTGTGCTCTTTTCTGGTGATGCTACTTGTGATGGTAAACTTCTTTTGCTGAAGGAAGCAAACACAGACATTAATCTATAAAGCACAACTGTCCAGAGAGTAATCAAATTCTGGGCCTCAGTTCAATGTCAAGGTTCTAGGCATCAGAAGTGTATGGCACATGTTGTCTGACCATGGCTCAATAATTTTTCTCTGATTAAGAAAAAACCCTCTTTTTATTTTTCCTCCATTCATAAATTGGACATTTGTTTGTCAGGTGATTTCTATCCACCAAGGTATGCTAGGTGAAAATAATATAAATTGAGTCAGGTACATGTACACTTGACCCTGAGCAGAGAGTGAATGTAATCCTCAGTGCATATTTTGAAGGCCATTAAATATAAAAATAGTTTTCATTGTACAAATTCCCAGAAGTTGCAGACAAAATCTCAGCTAGTGGGGTTATAGAAAAGATAAAAACACTGTATATATTTTCATATTTCTTACAATTATGAGCCAAGCTCTGTTCTAACTGTTTTCTGGGTATTAATTTATTTCCCCCTTAAAGCTCCAGAATGAGGGAAGTCGTAATATGATCCTTATTTTACAGATTAGGTAACAGACCACCAGTTCTGAAAATGCAACAGGAATTGAGGTCACACGACCACAAAACTCTTCCCTCATGTTTATACCCTCATGGTCCACATACAAAGTGATAATACTTTTACAGCTCCTTGAGATAAACTGGAGAGGATTATCTGTATGGGTTTATCTATATGGAGCTTTGAGGGAAAGTTCATAACTTTTTGTAATATATAATTCTAAGAACACTAATAAAATACAAAATAATACAGATTACATGAAGTATAAATTTATATACAACATCCAAATAAAATCTACACACTTTCTATTCTAGATATTTCCATTAAGAACCTTGAGTTGCACCTATGAAGATAACTTAGTAAATGTAAAGTTTTTGCTTGAAAGGGCTCTCTGAAACTCCTGATCCTCTTTAGTGTTGGTCCATTTTTAATCCACAATGGTCACCTTTTCTAAGGAATCTTATTCACACAAGTCAGATATTAACAAAAGACAGATAACTATTCATCATATTTTCTCCCAGAAATTCCTTTTTATCATTAATCTAATTTTAGATAATTTGAGCATTCTCTAATCTTTTCTTCTATTAATAAGTATAATATTGGAACTTATTGTACTAATAAATGAATTTTGAATCGAACTGAACTATACTATATCTACAATTTTTAAATAACATATTTTCTCAAACATTGATAGATGCTGTCCTACTAGCCTTAATAATTTTTCCTTATATTCAAATTATAATAATGATTAAACTCTAATAGTGAATCATTTATGCAGAGTTCCAAACACTGGTAGTGAGGATGTTCACACAATGCTTAAATATGGTCACAAAGTAGAGAAAAAAGTGGAGGCTATGAAAAGTGAAATAAAGGAAAATGTACAGGGATCAATGGTGAAAAGAAGGAAACTGGGATTCAAATCAACAGTTTAGACCAGAAAGAAGAAATAAACATCCAACCAGAACATAATGAAGAAACAAGAATTAAAAAAAAAAGGAGGAGAGGCTTAGGAACTTCTGGGACAATTTTAAACATTCCAACATCTGAATCATAGGGGTGCCAGATGGAGAAGAAGAAGAGCAATAAATTGAAAACTTATTTGAAAACATAATGAAGGAGAACTTCCCTAATCTGGCAAAGGAAATAGACTTCCAGAAAGCCCAGGAAGCCAAGAGAGTCCCCAAAAAGTTGTACCCAAGGAAGTACATACCAAAGCACACCATAATTACATTACTCAAGATTAAAGATAAGGAGAGAATCTTAAAAGCAGCAAGAGAAAAGGAGACAGTTACCTATAAAGGAGTTCCAGTAAGGCTATCAGCCGATTTTTCAAAAGAAACTTTTCAGGCAAGAAGGGGCTTGAAAGAAGTATTCCAAGTCATGAAAGGCAAAGACCTACATCCAAGATTACTCTTTCCAGCAAAGCTATAATTACAATGGGAGGGCAGATAAAGTGCTTCCCAGATAAGGTCTAGTTAAAGGAGTTCAGCATCATCAAGCCCTTATTATATGAAATGCTAAAGGAACTTATCTAAAAAAAAGAAGATAAAAATATGAACAGTAAAATGACAACAAACAACTATCAACGACTGAGCCTAAAAAAACAAAAGCAAACTAAACAAACAACTATAACAGAAACAGATTCACAGAAATAGAGGTCGCATGGAGGGTTATCAGCATGGAGGGGGAGGGGGAATGGAGGAAAGGCTATAGAGAAGAAGAAGCATAAATGATAGCTACAAAATAGATAGGGGGAGGTTAAGAATAATATAGGAAATGGAGAAGGCAAAGAACTTATGTGTGTGAACTATGAACATGAACTAAGGCTGGGGAATGATGGTGAAGGCAGGTACAGGGCAGAGGGGAATAAAGGGGAGAAAAATGGGGCACTGTAATAGCATAATTAATAAAATATATTAAAAAGAAATAAATTAGATAAGTCATTTTTACAAATGTAATTGCTATTCTATAACAAATCTGAAAAGAGAAAATCATTCTCACATACATATGCACACACACATCTCTATCTTTGAGATCATAAACTCTCAATAAAACTCTCCTTTTGGACATCAATGGTCAGTCCAAAGTATTAAACACCAGAAAGAATGGAATTCTGATCCCATTTCTTGGCATAAAGCTGAAAACAGTCTTGAGTTTATGGTTTGGATTTTTTTCCATCTTGATAATGTCGTTTAATGAGAAATTCATATTTGCAGGCAAATTTTCTCAAGGGCCAGCTGCTCTATGAATAAAATGATGTATAACTTAAACTTCAGGGTTTTCAGCATAAACATGGAGAATTTATTTACACCTCTGTGGCTGGAGTACAGACATGCTAGTACTTCCATAGCATCTTATTTGTTTCAAAGCATTGCTTTACCATTCCAAACCTTTCATCCCTAGTAGTTTTATTGTCACTGCTTATTCATACTCTAGTTTGGTTGCTCTGATACATCTTTGCAGAACAATGATATTCTCCCAGGCAGAGGAGGATTTGCCATGAAGCTAATAAAGCTGAAGCTCCAGGGCCCTTCACTTGGGTAGGTTGCTTCCCAGGAGAAACCTTGGCAAAGTCTCCATGCTTTCTTGTAAAACATGGGGAAAGTATGCTTTCGCCAGAATTTCACTAAGACTGTTGGCTCTTCTTTCCACTCCAGCTCATTCGCACTTCTTGCCACAGGTGGTATGTAGTATGGAAGCAGATCCCACTAAGAAGTTAAGATGAGAATGTACTGTGTGTATTTAGTGGGATTTATTTATGTGTTTTGCAGTCTGTTCTGCAATAATTTATTGCTAGCTGTCCCAGAATAGTCCTCCCATTAGGCCAGCACACTCAAAGTCTCAGAATAACAATATCAGGCCGGTAGCCATATGACATTGACTATGCTGCACAATACCCAGCACGAGAAACAGTCAGGGCAGCATTGGAAGGGAACCAGGCTTGAAATGTACAGAGCCAGAGGCCAGTCCATAGGAAATTTTTCCAATTGTCAGAATGATAAACTGTAATTTAGTTCTCAAAAGCACTCAATCAAATAGAAGTTCTATTCTGTCAGGAGTATACCTTATTAATTTTATATAGTTCATTATCAATACACTACACAATATTTTCTTTTTTGATGGCACTCCCATGAAATGGAAGTTATTAGATTTCTAGCATTCCAGCATAGAAACTTTTGGCAGCACTACAAAGAGTACCTATCTCTCTGCAAAGCTGCATGTATTATGCATCAAAAATAAAAATAATCTTTGATCAGCCATACTAGAAGGAAGACTAAATTATGTTTCTATTTTCTCTAGGAAAAAATGATATTACAAAAGTGTCATCACATTAAATGTAATCTGCCTCAGCTGGTGTGGCTCAGTGAACTGAGCACCAGATTGCAAAGCAAGGGGCTACCCATTCGGTTCCCAGTCAGGGCACATGCATGGGTTGCAGGTGAGGTCCCCAGTAGGTGGTGCATGAATAGCAACCACACATTGATGTTTCCCTCCCTCTCTTTCTCTCTTCCTTCCCTTCCCTCTAAAAATAAATAAATAAAATCTTTAAAAATGTAATCAGAGTGTAAGCCAATGAAAACTTAAAAGGAAAAGAAGAATTATAGAGTTTTTCGGAGAGTTAATATATTATTTTTTGGCTTTTGTAGTTCTGCAGTATCTGCTCAGCTTTTTTAAGTTCACAAATTGTGGTATTTTATTTTCCCATTCTAAATGAATATTCATTTGTATATTGTAGTATTTTGAGCTTTGTATTCTTTTCCTTAGGGAGGGGCCTATGAAGCCCATATTTTCTCTTCAGACATTTTAGCTATTGCTAATAACCAAGAACAGTTACTACTATCTCTCTACAATGAACAGTTTCTCAATTGACTGATCTTCTGAATTGTATTGTCTGTGTCATAAATAGACTGCCAAGACACCTAGAAACCGTATTCTTTGAAAAGGCATTTTCCCTATTTCTTTTGCTACTTCCCTGTAGGCTAGCAAGATGAATGATCTGTGATTGTTTGAAGCATTTTGGCTTTCACTACAAATTAAGCACATTTCAAACTATCTTCCTGAACTCATTCTCCTATCGTTCACAGAGTTCCTCATTTTGTATTTATAGAAGTGTGAAGAGTTCAAGTCCTTTTCCATGTAAGATACCTGGTGCATGGCAAGCAGGTGAAATTATTCTACTTGATGACTTTAACAAAAGACATTCATGCTGAGAAAGAGGATCATCATTATGGCATGGGAATACTGATTAGTAGCAATGTTTTTATCTAAGCTCCTAAGTTTGTCTGGTGCACTTGATGACTTCTCAGCTACAATCAAGAAATCATCTTTGATTGTGGGGAAAATAAGTATCTGTAAAAAATTAAAACCAACTGAAATATAAAGTATTACAGAAATCGTTAAACTTTACAACTTAAAATATTCTATTTTTCATAATTAGTTTTTAGATTATCTGCATTTCCACAGATTTATTTTAAAATGGCTTACTGTTTTAAATGTAACAATTAAGCAGGATGTAAAGAAAACAGGGAGTAATGCAATAATATTGAATTATTTCAATAATAAAAATTCTTTAAATAATCTTTCAAATAAATTAAAGTAATATAGCTTTAAAATTCTGAACAATTTCCAAATATAAATGTTTATTTTTAGGGTTGTAAAAAATATTTGGGATTCTTAGTTAAAAAATGTGGGTTGGGGAGAAGATGGCGGCGGAGTAGGACAAAGGATTTCGCTTCTCTTCACGCGCCAGAGAAGGACCTGGCTGATCTGCGGAAGAACACAGCAGATGCTAATCTGGGACTCAGCATATAAGAAAGCAGGACTCCAGAGACTGTAGCGGACACTGAATGACCAGAAGTTGAGGAGAGGAGACGACCACAAATCAACAAGGTACGAGGGAGCAGCACAGAGGCGGTGGCGGGG